>NW_012139747.1:7314314-7406230 GCF_000956105.1 Propithecus coquereli
CAGGCTGGTTTCGAACTCCTGAGCTCAAACAATCCGCCCGCCTCGGCCTCCCAGAGTGCTAGGATTACAGGCGTGAGCCACCGCGCCCGGCCACACCATGCCTTTTAAAGACAAGAAAATAATACAGAAATACTGTGGGCAACTTGAAATTCTCAAACCATAAGCTTACTCTATTAAAATATCAAAGCTCATTTGGTCCAATCTCTTTATTTTACAAGTGAAGAAACGGAGACTCAGAGAGAAGTGACCTACTCAAGGGCTCCTAGCTATCAAACGGCAAGAATCGTTCATCAAATCAGCAAATATTTATTGATCCCGCATCATGTCCAAGATCTCAGGGTAAGCACTGGGGATACCATAGGGCCTGCTGCCTGTTCTTGCAAATAAAGTTTTATTGAAACACAGTTCTGTCCATTTGTTTATATATTGTCCGTGGCTGCCTTTGCATTACAGCGGCAGCGTTGAGTAGTTGCAACAGATCGAACGGCCTGCCAAGTCTAAGATGTTGACTCTCTGGCCTTTTACAGAAGTCTGCTGACCCCTGCAATAGGAGATAAACTAGTCATGGGGTTCCAATCTAGAGAAATGGAAATGGTACCCAAATATCAGTTCGGAAATACAGGTGTGCAGGAAATGTAACTCTGTATTTTTCAAGGGCATTTTAACTTGAGCCCCCATTTTTGGGGAGTGATGAAATCTTAGCTTCACCAAGTACAGGCTCCCCCATCTTTCCTGGGTGGATTCTGAGTTTGTAAGTCTATATCGTGCCAAGTATTTGAAGGGAGTGGGCGGGAGCTGGTATCGAGGGTCCAATGGCCACCTGCTGTACTTTGGTGCTAGGTTACTACCCACCTAGTGGCTGTGGGGTCACCTCGAATTTCTACCTGGGCTTTCTAATCTCAACCTCCCTCCTCTGTCACCAAGGTCTATCAGCCCTGGGCATCCAGGAAACCCTTTAACAGTGTAACTTGGCTCTGTCCCTCTTCGGTTCTCTAACCCCTGCCACGGCTTCCGTCTATGACCGGCATCAACGCCAAGGTCTTTGCTGTGACCTCTAGGGCTTTGCATAAATAGTCGTCTTTCTGCCCACTGACCCCACTGAACCATCCCCGCTCCATCCACCCCACCTCAGCTACCTGTCAGACACCATTTCCTAACACAATGCATGTTGGCTGCTGTTAGGAATATTGTTACTATAGGAAAATCAGGGAAGGTACATTTTTCTTTATGTGGAGTTCAAACTGAAATTTGGACCTGGCTCCGTGTATCACAGAGGGTTGGGCTGGACCTCAGCTTCTGACTGTCTACAAGGTAATATACCATGTCTGGAAGCTTCTTCTGTCCCCATTGTGAGACACGAGGACCTTGGGTCACAGGGGCAGGCTTTCTGGCTCGTCTGTCCCAACAGAAGGGGCCAGGGCAGCAGTCTTGTCTTAAGAGTCTTTACTGGAAAATAAACACCGTTAATGTACAAGAAATCCCATCCAAGGGTCCAGTCAAAACATCCCCATGTGGACTGATGCCATCCTAATGGGCTCCAGATGTCCCCCCATCTCAGGTCTCGTGACCTGAGGGAGGGAGGCAGGCCTGGGGGAGACACGTGGTAGGTTTGGTCCCCAGAGAGGAATCTTTGCTACCTCGATTTCTCTCTGTGTGAGAAGGTTTTGGGGACCTCCCATGCCCCACCCTGGTCAGCTTCAGCAGACCCTGTGCCCTTGGTGGTCTCTGCAGCCTCCTTCTGTTGAGTTTATCCAACCAAAGGAAACGCCCAGCTTGGGCGGATAGGATTTCAGCTGGAATCGAAGGCAGGGAGTGACTCCCTTCAGGCCAGGCTGAGCTGGGGGCCAGCACTTCAGACGGAACTGTGGAAGGCACCGGGGTGGGGGTGGAGGGATTAGGGTTGAGGGGGCTTGGATAGAAGTGTCAGAGACGAGAAAGGAGGACACAAGTTGGGGGTGCGTCTCCCCCACCACAAGCCCAGAAATAGCTCTATTGACAAATTTTTTGAAGACTGCTGTTCAAAATTCCACCTTATGTTTAAATACCCGAGCTGGTCCCCAGCTGTCGCTGAGACCTCACTTCCTACCATGTTCCCATCACCCCCCTGGCTCCAGCCACACGGGTGTACTTGCGGCGCCTCAAACCGGGCGAGAGCTGTCCTGCCTCCAGGTCTTTGCTGGGGCTGGTGCCACCGGCCGGAGAGCCCTTTCCTGAAACATCTCCATGGTCAGTCGCCAGATCTGTTCAGATGTCATTCCGCAGAGATGCTTCCCTGCCCGTCCCTCTGCCTCCCGCCAATCTCACGCTTCTCTCCCTTTCCCCTTGTTTATTTTCCTTCACCATGCTTCTCTCCACCTGCCATTAGAGTATGTTTTTCACTGCTTGTTTATTTTCTCCTGCCTGTCTCACTAGAGTCTGTGAGCCACGAGGGGACCCTGCCTTGCTGCTGTGTCTCCAGCACTTAGAACAGGGCGTGACACTTAGCAGGTGCGCGGTCAATAGTTATTAAATGTCCAGGTTCAGTGGCTCACACCTGTAATCCCAGCACTTTGGGAGGCTTAGGCAGGAGGATCGTTTGAGGCCAGGAGTTCAAGACAAGCCTGGGCAGTATAGTGAGACCCCATCTCTACAAAAAATTTAAAAATTAGCCAGGCGTGTTGGTGCACGCCTGTAGTCCCAGCTACTTGGGAGGCTGAGGCAGAAGGATCATAGGAGATGCCCAGCACACACTTGCTGAAAAAATTGATGTCCAAAAGCATCCCATTTTACAGGCGAGCAAATCGAGGACCGGCTGAGTGAGGGACTTGCCCGAGTCCACACAGACAATTAGAGTCTGTATTCGTTTCCTAGGGCTGCCACGGCAAATTACCACAAACTTGGTGGCATCAAACAATAGCAATTTATTCCCTCGCCGTTCTGAAAGTCAGAAATCCAAGATCAAGGCATCAGCAGGGCCACGCTCCCTCTTACTAGGGGAGAACTCGCTCCTGGCCTCTTCCAGCTTCTGGCACAGGCGTTCCTCAGCTGTGGCTGCATCTTTCCAGTGTCCACCTCCATCTTCGTGGGCCTTCTGTGGCTGTGTCCCTCTCCTTCCTCTCAAAGAGACATCAGTCACTGGGTTCAGGGCCCACCCTATCTCCAGGATGACCTCAGCCCAAGACCTTTGGGCAATCATGTCTGCAAAGATCCTGTTTCCAAATAAGGTCACATTCTGAGGTTCCAGACGGATGTGAATCTGGGGGGACACTAGTCACCCCACTCCCGAGGCAGAGCTGGCAAGATCCATATCTCCTCCCCACAAGGAGCTCAGCTTGCAGAGGTGGAGCTGGCGGCCGGCTGTGGCTGTCAGTCTCCCACAAACTTGTCGAGGAGGAGAGGAAAAAATAAACCGTGGTTTTAATGAAAGCGGCGAGCTGATCTCGGCTGATCCCCATAATCCCCTGCTCTGAGCCCGGCTTCCATCGTCAGTCAAGGGTTCTTTTTTTCCTACTTCTTCAGAAAGTTTCCCTAGAGAAGCAATTCTTCCAAATTTAATAAAATTCCCTGCCCCCAGCTTTCCCTGCGATAATGTCCCAGCAGGAAGATTTTCAAATGTCTGTCTCGGCCTCATGATAGATGAACCCCAGTGAGAAAAGACCTGGGGAGCCGAGGAGGTGGGGGGAGCGGATGAGAACGTGGCCGTTGGTGTCTGGGTCTGTGCACAGACGCCTGGAAGGGTGTGTGCAAAGGCATGCATGTGTGTGTGCACATGTGTGTGCGTGGAGTGTCAGGCCTGTGGCAGGGGGTCTGACCGGGATTGTCCGAATTGAAAGTGTGTGTGTGTGTGTGTGTGTGTGTGTGTGTAGGCGGACACATGCCTACATGTGAGTGAAGAAATGAGCGTGTGAGCATGCACACGGATGTGTGCACATGCGTGTGTGCATGTGTACATCGGTGCATGTCAGACAGAATGCAGGTGGGTGTATTAGAGCGTGTGTGTCCAGCTTCGGATGTAAGTGTGCAGTGCAGAGTGTGTGTGTATGTGTACCCAGGCCAAGGTGGGTCATGTGTGGGCCCATGGGAGTTTGGGTACATGAGCGTTTCATCAAGGATGTGTGCAGCTTCGAACCTCATGCTAATATTAATATTATTAATAATAATAGCCAAAGCCTTTCCAATGGTCCACAAGTCCCCACACAGTCTGTCCTCCCCAACTTCCTTTCTGACCTCATCATGTCCCACTGTCCCCTTCATTCTCTCTTCTCCAGCCACGCTGGGCTCCTTGATGCTCCTTGAACACATAGGCTCATACCTGCCTCAGGACCTTTGCCCTTGCTATTCTCTCTGCCTTAGAATGCTATTCCTCCAGAAACCCTCATGGCTCCCTCCCTCCGCTTTTCCTGGCTTTGCTCAAATGTCATCTTATCAGAGTCCGCTGCTGTCATCACCACTGCCGTCCTGCAGAACCTCCAATCCTCCTTCCCTGGGGTGTGGCAGAAGGACAGAAAGACAAACCAGGAGGTGGGAGTGGGGGTAGTGGCAGTGACCAAAGGTGGACAATGAGTCAGTAACTTTAGAAGAATCTCACCGGCTTGACGTGATACTCCAGATCACATAAAATTCTTTGCTGTCTAGTATTGGAAGGGAAGTTTTCTAGAATGCTTGGCTGGAGGAGAGCTTGGAAATCATCTAGTTTCATGCTTCTTTACCAATTTGTGGTCAAGAACTAAGATTAATCCTCTTTGGGTAACAAGTGACAAAAATATAAAACCTCAAACCGGCTCAAGCCAAAAGGCATCTTTGTTGGCTCACGCAACTCTAACATCCAGAAGTAGAACTAGCTTCAAGCTTGGCTAGATTCAGTGACTGAAACCGTGTCATCAGGACTGGTCCCTGTCCATTTCTCCGCTCTGTTTCCTTTTTGCTGGCTTCAGATCTACGGAGACCCCTTTGCATGGTGGCCTTGAGTGGCTCTGGGCATTTATTCGATTAGCTTAGCAACCCAAGTTCCTATCACTGCAGCAAGAATTCTAGGGTGGCACACGTCGGCCTGGCTCGGTCGATCTGCTCACACCAGAGAGATGGCTGGAGGCACAGGGTGTAGTGAGCATCTGCTATTCCTGCTGCCTGGCACAGTTTCACAGATGGCGCACCCCTGATTTTCCTGTGGGAAGCCACCTTCTCCCCGCTCGCAGCCCACAAGCCCATCAGACCGTCGGTGCCCCTGGCCACCGTGACTGGTACAGGGGGCTCACATGGCTTCAGCCAAGCTGGACAAGGCAATCCAAGTGAATCCGTGGCTTTTGCTTGAGCAGTCGTCCAAGACGTTAATTTCTCTGTCTTTCTCTCTCTGGACTTAGTGTGAGGGTGTCAGGCCACCCTGACATCCCAGAGGGAAATCCCACCTGGGATCCACCCGGGGGGGCAGCATGGCGAGATGAAATCACTGGAGCGCTGGCAACAAGCTGTGCCTGACCAGCCCACCCTCCTGGGCTGTTAGTGACAAATCCCAATAAACTCCTGGGGGGAGGGAGTTATCGTGGACTGGGTGCAGAGTTTCTGTTTGGGACGATGACACCGTTCTGGCAGTGGGCAGTGGTGATGGTCGCGCGACACCGTGACAGCACTTAACGCCACTGAATTGTGCACTTAAAAATGGTAAATTCTGTTACGTATATTTTACCACAATTTTTAAAACTACAAAAATTTCCAATAAAATTTCTTCTTCATTTAAGCCTGTTGGAATTGCATTTTCATGCTTACAACCGCAAGTCAATGGGCACACTGGTGACACACCTTCAACTAAATATATGTCCTGTGTCCCATCCCCTTGTGGGTTCCACTGGCAACCGAGGAAATATCTGCACTGAGGTTTTGGTGGGCACCACTGCGCTTATCTCTTCTGGGTAACGCATTTGCCTGTTGATAGAGACTTCTGGTAAAAGTGCTTCAAATCCAACAGGGTGACTCCCAGGCACACAGGAGTGGGAGGCTTTTCCCACAGAGCCACAGATAGATTCATTCCACAAACAAGCCCTCCCTGACACCCCTGCCCCGGCACCTGGGAGTGGCGCGGCTCCCGCATGCCGGCCAGTGGCCTCCAGAGAGTCCCCACCCCACGGGACAGGCCCTCCTTCCCCTACTAGGCACCTGAGTGTGGCAGATCGCACCCACCCACCCACCCACTCTGCTTGGCCCCAAGCACTTCCCCAACCGGATTTTTATCCTTTGGGACAAAAAGTGTGAATTTCTGGTGACAGGTGCTGTCAGATCAGAGGCCCTGGTGGGGCAGGCAGCTGGGGGACTCTCCTCTCTCCTCACCTTGCCTGGCTGCCGGGTAACAAGCAGCGTCCTGGGCTGGCTGCAGCCTTTCTGGTGGGTTACAGAAGCCGTTCTAGACAGTGGACTCCTCCTCTTCAGCTTGCTGGAGAGAGGAGGGGAACTCTTCCTAGCCTCCCGCATCAGACTGCACTGGCCCCTGGGTGTGCCTCTGAACCAGCTCAAGCAGACTCCGCTTCCAGTCTCCGTTCAACAAACTCAGGCCCCCCTCCTCCCCGCCAGAAGCCTCTCCCTGGCGCTGCAGACCTAAGCGGCTGGTAGCAGCAGCACAGACATCCAAGTTCAGTGAAGAGGCCTGACCCCAGGAAGGCAGCGGGGAGTTAAGCAGCCTGAGCTGGTTTGCAAATGCCAGACAGCTGCGCACATCTTTGGGGCGGAGACGAAAAACAGATACTTAATGTATCTGGTTAGAAATGAGGATTTTCTGGTTAGGTTATGCCTGTCATTTCTAATGTGTCTCTTCTAATATTTACAGCGTTTATGCACCTGACCTTGTCAGTTTCGCCCCTGACATGCACCGAGGTGAGCCATCCTCAGGGTGTGACCCAGAGGCTCCAGGGGGGGTTCCCTGCCCAGCTTCAGTCCCTCTTAAACCTTTGTCCTTCCACTTCTCGGACTTTATGTACAGAAACAGTCAGACGAGTGTGCGGTAAATGTGTCTGTGGAGGGGTGTTTCTTGCTGTGTGGTCTGTCCTGGGGAAAAATGGAACGTACGTAAAAGCTAAATTTTAAGGGAATGACTACAGGTACCGTGGTCCTCCTGGTGCTGCGAAATACTGTGGGATTTAAGAGTCGGAGGGCCAGGTGGGCTGACACAGAAGTGCCTAGATGCTTTGTTATTTACTGAGCACCTACTACGTGCCAGGCACCATTCCAAATATTCGGGATTTGACAGGGAACAAAAGGGACAAAAGTGTCTGCCAGAGTCAAGGGGAACAAACCAAAACCTAAGTCAAAGCAATTAACACGCCAGATGGTTGACAAGGGCTGCAGAGAAAAAGAAAACGGGAAGGGGGGCGAGGGGTTGCCTCAATGTCTGCAGAGTCACGTGGAGGGGAGGGGCCCGGGAAGGGGGTGATCGGGGCCTGGGCTTCCTGGGGTGGCTGAGCAGGATGAGACCAGTCCCGAGGGTCTCCAGGCAGTTCAGCGTGGGCAGCGTGACGGCTGGGGGAGGGAGGGGCCTTGCTGAGGGGTTGGGGAGCCCCTGCACCCCGCCCCATGCCTGCGGACAGAAGGAGGAGGCCCAGGGAGGCTCACGGTGCAATGCGGGGTCTCCACCGCTGCCTCTCCAAACCCACCCTGGAGGCTGTCCATGGGGCGAATCCATTGCTCCCCGCAGCCCCCGAGGAGCACAGTAAGGGCAGGCACTCTGTCCCTCCTCACCCGCTCCCTGCCAGGACCAAGGATGCCCCCGGTCCTCCTGCGGGTGGCTCTCTCCACCCACCCAGCATCGCTTCAGGCCTGGGGTGGTGATGATTCCCTGTGGCCGGCACCCTAGGCCCACTGCACCTTCTTAATCACTTTCCCACCCCCTGCCCACACCCCTGTAAATATTTCATTCGTTAAACTCCCTGTGTTACCCGCGGGGACTGTGCCATCTGTTTCCTGAGGGATCCTGACAGACACAGAGCGCGATCTCGTTAGCTATAAAAAGTCAAATCACCCACGTGTGTGCAGGCCCAGAGACTTGTTTGGAAGCAAACAGGAAGCTGTCAATAATCAAGGAGGGCAGTCAGATGAGGGATGGAGGGAACTTTATGTTTACCTCATTATACCTTTCCGCGGCGTTTGTTTGTTTTTCATAATGAATATGTATTGTTTTTACAATTCAGAAAGCACAGAACTGGAAACAAAATGCCACCAGCCCCTCTGGATCCACGGTAGCCTGGACGGAGCCCCAGGCATCCTCCAGTCCGACAGAGTTGGCAAATGTGCTTGTTGGGGACTCTGTGTGGAGTCCAGGGACGGTCTGACCCAGGACAACGTCCGAGTCCCTCACTTCCCCCCCCCCCCCCCCCCCCCCCCGCCAATGCCTGATGCAGACCAAACTCAACCCAAAGAATCACATAAATTTTGGTTTGCCTGGTTTTTTGCAATAAATATCTGTTAAACATATATTGTTTTTGTTCTCTCTCGCTTGTGTGTGTATAGACACACACACACACAACACACACACGCACACATATGAGGGGACTTCAGATGTTCAAAATGTTCATGGGAAAATGGAATTAAAAGATAAAAAAATTAACTTTATTTATCGACATAAGCTCTATCAAGGTCTAGACACTTTGGTAAAGGACGATGTCAGCCACGTAGTTCATCGCTAAAGAACTGGGGGTCCTGGGAATTTAACCATGTCGACACTGTCTTTTTTACATTATTAACTGACGAAAAATGGGTACCCTTTAAAGATTTTTTTAAGATAGGAAACAAAAAGAAGTCAGAAGGAGCCAAATCAGGACCATAAGGTGGACGCCTATTGATTTCCCACCAAAACTCTCGCGAAATTGCCCTTGTTCGCTGAGAGGCTTGAGCAGGAGCGTTGCCATGGTGGGCAAGGACTCTCTGGTGGAGCTTTCCCTGGCATTATTTTTGCTAAAGGTTTGGCTGACTTTCTCAAAACACTCTCCTAATAAGCAGATGTCACTGTTCTTTGGTCCTCCAGAAAGTCAACAGTCAAAATGTCTTGAGCATCCCAAAACACTGTTGCCATGACAGTTTCTCTTGACTGGTCCACTTTTGCTCTGACGGGACCACACTCACGCTTGGTGGCCATCACTTTGATTGTGCTTTGTCTTCAGGATTGTCCTGGTAAAGCCCTGTTCCATCTCCTGCTACAGTTCTTCCAAAAAATGCTTCAGGATCTTGAGCCCACTTGTTCACAATTTCCATTGGAAGCTCTGCCCTTGTCTGCAGCTGATCTGGGAGCCACAGTTCTCGCACCCACCGAGTGGAAAGTTTGCTCAACTTTAATTTTTCAATCAGCATTGTGTATGCCGAACCAGTGGAGATGTCTGTGATGCTGGCTATTGTTTCTGCTGTTAATTGTCGGTTCTCTTGAATTAGGGCACAAAAAACATTAATTTTTTCCCTCAAAAATTGACGTGGATGGTCTGTCACTGAAGGCTTCATCTTCAACATCATTTCGTCCCTTCTTAAAACATGTTACCCATTTGTAAACTGATGAATTCTTTGTGGTATTGTCCCATAAGCTTTTCATAAAGCATCAATGATTTCACCATTCTTCCACCCAAGCTGCACCATAAATTTGATATTTGTTCTTCCATTTTAGCAGAATTCGTGTTGCTCTGATAGGGGCTTTTTTCAAACTGTCATCTTATCCTTCTTTGTGCCATAAACTAGATCCTGTTAAGACATGTTATAACAAGTTAGCACAAGTTTATTTTGGTGCAAAAAAATTGAAGTCCATGCATCGTTTTTTATAATACACATTTTTCCATAAACTTTGTGAAGTCCCCTCATATGTGTATGCGAATACACACAAGGGGCACGTGTATATGATCAAGGATGTTAATTGTGTTCCCCACGTCCCCATACATCCTTAACCGCCCTACCTACTTTTGAGCTTTCACTTCTGAGAGATGCGGAGTGCAGGGCATGCTGTGCGCCTGCCACCCAGGGGCCTCGAGCAGCAACTCTGGAGCCACGCTGCCCAGGTTCACGTCCTGGCTTTATGTTTGCCGGCTGTGCACCCTGGGGAAGACATTGACTTGCCTCTATGCCTCAGTCTCCCCAGCTTACAATGGGAGCAATAATGGGCTCGCCTTTAAACTTGCTGTGAGTAGTAAATGGGGTGATGTGTGAAAAGCACATTAGAACAATGTCAGGTCCGTGGCGTGTGCCATGTCCCCCCATTCTTCCTTGCTGATGGGTTTTGTTATCCAAGCAACGTTCCCAAGTCTGAGTGCCAGCTAGCTCATCACTGATCTGAGCCTGTTTTCAGATATTCCTACCTCACTTGTACCTGAGGGCCACAGGGTGAGGCACTAGTCAATGGGTCCATAGGGGAAAGTCAAGTAGGGGAGGGCTGGAAAAACTTTTGTTTTCCTTACAAAAGGTACTGTCATTACTCTTCATTTCCCCTGCTTTCTTTCTGCCTTGAAATCAAGTGTGATGTGTGGAGTTGTAGCAGCCAGCTTGTAACCATGAGGCAAGAAGCTTGAGCGACAAGCCAAGAGACTAAAATCTATGACATCACATCTGACATCATTGAGCTGCTGAACACCAACAGCTGTCTCCTCTGGATTTCTTATTATGTGGGATATAACCTTTCTTACTTTAGCCACCAGTAGTCAGATACTGTTATCTAAAGCCAAACATATTCCTAACTGATGCAGTGTGTTTTTTTCCCATTTATGACTGAGGATTTGTCAATGTCACCTTTTGTTGTTGCTGTCATTAACTTCAAGGGCAGAAGATTGAATTAACCTTACTCCTCAACTCCTGACACATCACCATTGGTCCAGGTGAGCCCCTTCTTGATAGATTGATTGATTGACTGATTCCCTTTTGTTCCTTTCCCGTTCGTAGGCACCATTCTAGCGCATTTAATATATATATTTGACTTGCAGGTGTTCATATACGATTTGCCCTGTTTTGTGTGCACATATATTTTTGTCCCATGTGAATGGTATTGTGCTGTGTCACTCTCACTTCCTGTACTCTGCACTGTGTCCTTAGGATCCATCCCTGTAGTGGTGGGTATGTCTCATCCATTGCTCTAACTGCTGCTCAGAACCCCAGGGCACATCCACACTTTGCCCACCTCCTGGCTCGGTGACGGACACCCAGGTCACCTCTCTTCCCTCACCACCACCACCGGGATGAGTGTCCTTATACAGGTCCCCTGTGGTCCCCTTAGACACTAGTGAGAATCTGTCTGGGATTGGTACCTAGAAGAATGGCCGGGTCCTATACTCTTGCATATACTTAATTAGACTCGAAATGCCTGTCCATTCTGAAGAATGGCTGCATCAGGCTGCCCTCTCATCAGAAAATTTCATTGTATCCATTTTTGATTACTTTTTGCATTTTGAGTTTCCATTGTTAGGTACACCAAAATTCAAAGCTCTCTTTGGAGGGTTCTCTTTTCACAGGCGATTTCCCTCTTCGTTCTTTTCAAAGCTCTTCACCTGGAATTCTATTTCGTCGGGCCCCAGAGCATAAATGCTCCCCAATTTGTCATGCAGCCTTCCTGACTCAAAACTCGTGCCTGCTAATCCCGTGTGATCAGGATTGATGTCAGTGCCTGCAGCTCATGCATGCCCTTCGTTAAGATGGCATAATTCCTCTTGATGGATTCTTCAAAACAACAGCCTTCCACCAGCAAAGAAAAAGACACCGACTGTCCAAGAGGTGTAGTGGACATCTGTTGTTTATGTCTGCCCAGAATCCATTCCTTCTTCTTCTGGCCATAGCACCACGGGTTTTCTCTGGAGACCCACCCCTTCCCCACTCCTAGTCTCTGACACACCATCTCTCCCCAGGTCCTGTCCCGGCTGCTCAGAATATTACATATTCCCAGCCACAGGATTGGTTCAGGGATGGGCAACTGATCCAGGCCATATGGTACAATTTTTACCCAGGACTTTAGCTGGGATTCTTCAGGAAGAGTTGTTGTCTTTCTGCTAAGATTTCTAAGCTTGCCAAATATAGGAACTGCCACAGACTATCTTTCCTTTGCCATAACATGGGAAAATCTTGCTTGAAAGGGAGGACAGAGTTGAGAGAGAGAGAGAGAAAAGGAAAGGGTCAAAAATTCATTATGACATCTTCATTGAGCTACTGGATTCAGCCATGCCTGAAGCCCATTACCTCTGTTTGTTTCAGATACATGACCTAATAGAGTGCCCTGTTTGAAAGAGACAGCTTGAGTTGGATTTTCATTCCATAAGCTGAAAAGCGCCCTCACACAGTGAGTGAAGGCAGTTATCCCAGTGCCTGTAAAACACTCCTCTCTGTCAGTCATCTGTTAGGCTCCTGCCAACCTCCTCAAACACATGTCCTGCCACGCTCCCCCTCACCCACTCTGTTCCAGTCACACCAGCTTGTCCCACTTCAGGGCCATGCACTTGCGGTTCCCTCCCTGGAGTGCTCTTCTGCCTGACTGCCTCGTGACAGTTTCCTCCTTCTCATGCTTGAGACTCGGCTCAGATGTTCGCTCCTCAGAGGGACCGTCTCTGCAACCCTCTCTCGATGGCCGCCATCGCTCTGCTTCGCAGCTCGGCAAAGCAGCCACACCCCAGCGATGGCTTCTTGTGCATTTTGCCCTTTCCTTGGCTATCGTGTGCCTCGTCCACCAGAATTAAGCTGTTTTTCCACCACCGTAGCCCCAGTGTTTAGACAGATGCCTGGTTCATGGAAGATGCTCAATAAATATACTTGTAGTAAATGACAGGTTAGGGGGAAGAGAGGGAAGGAAGGAAGGAAGGAGGGAGGGAGGGAAGGAAGGAAGGAGGGAGAAGTGGAAGAAAGGAAGGAAGGGAGAGAGGGAGAGAGGGAGGAAGGGAGGGAGGGAAGGCAAAGAGAAGAAAGGGAGACAAAGAGGAAGCAGAGGGAAAAAGGAGGGAGGGAGGGAAGTGGGGAGGACGATGAATCCACACAGATGTGCCAGGTTTAAGGGCCATTTTTGTGTTCACACCTTCAGACTTGATCCAGAAAAAGAGACTTTGAAATCCCATCTCAAATGTCCCACTGGCTTGCCACTTAATTAAATGACCCCATAATGAAATTCCTCCCCACTGAGTCTATATTTAATAATTAATTGACCTCTTCAGCCCAGCCGGGCCTGGAGTCTCATCAATTATGCAGCCTTCCCGTCTGCACTCAACACTCGGCTCCCAGGAACACGGGCACGACTGGGAGAGGTTTGGAATGACTGGAGGCTAGAAAGGGCCCCTCTCGGGGGTGAAGTGTCCCCCAAAATGGTGACCTGCTGGGGATGGGTAGGGAGGGTTGGGGGAGCAGGTCCAGCCTTGCGCCTGAAGCATATTCTATTGTTGAAGAGGAAGACACAATTACTAGTACAAAATTAGGCATGAAAGTAAATATTTATTTAGAAAAAATAAATGACAACCAATTACTTTTTTTACAAACTGACACAAACCAAAAAATCCAGCAAAAACAACACAACATTTTTATTAATCAACTGCCTGGCATACTTTGAGAGTTATCAATTCAGCAAGTATGTAAGACTCATCACTTCGCAAAAGAACTTGAAATGCCCTGAAATGTTTTAGCTCATGTGGGAAAGAAACAAGAGCCATTTTCCCTTTTTTGGGCACAGACTTCTTGATCATCTTTTTTGTATCAATATTATTTTCTACAGAGAGAAAAGAAAGAGAATTCATTCTTTTCTCTAGAAAGGGAGATCAGAAAAAAAAAAAAAAAAAAAAAAACCCTGACGCTTAGAAGTTTCTTTTGGCTTTCTCACTCCGTATTGGTAATATCACATAACGTGTGAGTTTGCTCGGGCTGCCACAAGGAAGTGCCACAGGCTGGGTGGCTTAAAAAACAGGAATTTATTTTCTCACAGTTCTGGAGGCCAGAAGCCCGAGATCGAGGTGTCCGCAGGGTCAGTTTCTCGTGAGGCCTCTCTCCTTGGCTTCTAGACGGCGGTCTTCTCCCTGTGTCTTCCCATGGTCTTTGCTCTGTCTGTCTGTGTCCTAATTTTCTCTGTTTGAGGACACCAATCACATTGGATTAGAGCCCTCCAATATGACCTTGTTTACACTTAATTACCTCTTTAAAGACCCTATCTCCAAAAAACAGTCACATTCTAAAACACTGGGGGTTAGGACTTCAACATATTTGGGGGAAGGGGACACGGTTCAGTCCATAACACACACATTTATACTACAGTTGTCAGCTTTGGGGCGACCACTATCAAATTTCTTTCCCGCACGAGCTAAAAGATTTTGAGGCATTTCAAGTCTTCTAAGCATAGTGACTAATCTTAAATCTCAATGAATGGATGGTTCTTATCGACTGGTTTGTCAACGACATCCTCACACTGTGATGCTGACATCGGGTCACAACGGGTAGGAGGTTTTCTGGAAATCCATTCTCACACCTGGAGGACAGCAATGACTTAACCGTGCAGATAAGTGTGAGCCACGTAAACTATGTCAAAGTAGCCAAACTGAATGTGTTCTCGACCAAACACCCCCCCCACCCCTTTTGCCAGATCTCGCCAGTGCCCACGGCCACCCCAGCACCACTCCATGCAGGGAAAGTGTGCCAGAAAAGTCAAAGCAGGTGGCGATGAGTGCTGTAGAGTCAAACAAAGCTGAATAAAATGAATAGGGAATTCCAGCATAAATCATGAATTTAAATAGCATGGTCGGAAAAGGCCCCACTGAGAAGTCAACACTGAGCAAAGATCTGAAGACTCCAAACATGGGAATTTCCGGGCAATGGTGTTACAGGCAACAGGAATAGCATGTGCAAAGGCCCCGAGGAAAAAGCAACCATGATGATGGTGAAGGACTGAGAGTCAGCCACAGGGTAGATTATTTCAGTTGTTTGTTTTTAGGCTGTCTCCTCTTCTAGAATGCCAGCCTATAAAGAAGGAATTTTTGTCTATTCTGTTCACTGCAGTTTCCTAAGAGCCTAGCGCAGTGCCTGGCATATAGTATGCACCTTATTGGGGAAGGCTGCTCGAATGTGGTGGGATCTGCATGCCCCAGGGAGACGGGAATACGGAAGTGCAGGCAGAGAGGGGTCCTCCTGCGAGACTACTCAGGGCCAGAGGCTGTGGTAAGGATCAAAATTGCGTTCTCGTGGAATAGGAAATTATTGGAGGGTTTCCAGCATTGAGGGACAGCTCTGATTTTCATTTTGAAAAGATCGCTCTGGCTGCTGCTGCAGGGGAAACCTTGTCCACATGTCTGACACTGAGAAGGTGGGTTCAAGTCACTTGGCCTCTGGGGCAGTAAGCGAGGAGGTATTTTGAGAGGTGAGGGATGGGACCAGGAAGACCCTTATCCTAGAGTTTCACTGCTGCCAAAGGCCTCGTGTTGGGCCTTTGGAAATGGCATCTAAATGAGCTCTTCGCAGTCCAAAGGACTAAGGAGCCCCTGAAACAAAGAAGACTCTCACCGCCTCCGGGGGGGACTCTGATTGGACCCGTGGTCTGCAGGGCCCTAAGGAGCTGTAACTGTACCAATCAGTCCTGTAAACACCAGGAAAAAAGCACAATTTTAGCACCTTGATTGATTCTTTTAGGTTGGGGGGGTGGTTCCAGGGGTTGATGCAATCAGTGTAAACATGTAAAATAGGACGACCCTCCAAACCCGGCTACATTTCATACACATAAGCACGGCAGCAAAAACTGGGGGGAGCGGCTCGCTCCAGACGGCTGAGCGCCTGTGGGGGGCGGGGGAAGCCCTGGACGGGGAGTCCCTGCGGGAGCCGCCAGGTGTCCTTAAGCGCAGGCTGGTCCTGCCTGGCTGGGTCTTCTCCAATGGGCGCGGGCGACAGGAGCTAAGGGGCTCCTACGCGCTCTAAGGTCCTGGCGGGCGGGGACTCTGGGGTGCGACAAAGGGGTGGGGGCCCCTCGCCCCCACCTTTTCCCCTCGCGCTCTTTCTTCACGCCCACCCCAGCCCCGGGCTGGAAAGCCGCGGGGAGGCCGCCACGGTAATGACCCCTCGACAGCTGCGCTCCCCGCGAAGCCGCCGCCCCTCCCCCGGGCCCGTCCCCCGCCCCACCGCCTCTGGAGACAGGTTCGCACCTGCTCGGGGCCATTTCTCATCAATTAGGCCTTGGCAGCGCTCGAATGGGGCCCGGCGAGGGCGCGTCCCGCGGCCCCTCCCGCGCCGCCCGGCCGCCCCGCGCTCACAGATGGCAGCTCGGGCGCAGCTGCCCGCCGGGCTCGCGGGCGCCACAATCGGCCCAGTGTTCGCGCCCCAGGTTGGACCGGGGGCCGGGCACACCTGCGCGGCGCAGATGGTGCCGCCGGCGGCAGCGGGCACCGGGGTCCTCCGGGGACCGGGAGGCGGGACGAGAGCGGGGCCCCCTCTCCGCAAGGCGGTTCCTTTCCGAGCTGGGAACCTGCTGGGAGGGGGCGGCGGAGAAAGTGGCACGTGGCGGCGGGACCAAGCCACGCCCTCGGCCCGTCGCCTCCGTGGCACTGTGCGTCCCTAGGCAGAGGACTTCCCCGGTTCTTGCTGCAAACGGAAAGAGTCCCTTTGGGATAATCGGTAACCCGAATGCCCAAAATAGGAGATTGACCAGAAAATGAGTGTTCCGGTTCTGCAGGGCGCTGACACGCAGCTGTTAAAAAATATACAAAGGGAAAGCAAGTCAGGAAGCGAGAAGTGTTCAGTGTCATCTCAATTTGGGGAATCCAAGTTCGAGTTCTGGCTCCATCTCTTTCGAGCTCTGTAACCGTGGTCAGGTCACTTCACCGTTGCCAGATCAGTTTTCCCATCTGTAGAACGGTATAACAATAGGGTTAAATGAGATAATACTTTGAAAGTGCATAGGACCCGGTAAACAGTAAGTATCTAGTATTTTTTTTCTTATTTGTTATTATAAAAGTAACACATACTACTAGCTGTTAAGAATTCACACCTTATCAAACTATATAAGATTCAAAGCTAAAAAAAGTACCCTATAATTTCACCTCCATCTAAGAAAACCATTGATAACAGTTTTGTGTTTTGTCCTGTGATTTTTTCCTACATTATATGTGCATACAAATATATACATATATTATTAACTGCTTCTCATTAGCTTTTTCAAATGAGAAGCAATTTAACTTCGTGGCTGAAATCTTGGACTCTGGGGCTAGATTGCCTGCATGGAAAAACTTGACTCCCATTTTCCTGCTGAGTGTCCCTGGGAAAACTACTTAACTTCTCTGGGCCCCAGTTTCCCCATCTAGAACCTAGTAGGAAAGTTGTGAGATTAACACAAAATGTTTCCAACGGTACAAATAGAATATTAGCTTCACTATAGATACTGTTTTCTAACTTTTTTTCCTTAATATTTCTTAGATGTTTTTCTGTGCTAGAAAAGTCAAAACAATAATATTCTTTTTAACAGCCATGGAAAATGCCATCCTATGATGGACCATCACACACTTAGACAGTCCTCTTCTGAGAGGTGCTAGGGTTGGTGCCCCATGCTACAGTGAACATCCTTGAATGCACACCTTTGTGCCCTGGTGTGACAGTTCCTGTAGCATCAGGTCCTAGGGGTGGCATTTACTGGGCAAAGCACCATGTGGCTTGGCTCATCCAGAGTCAAAGGTAGGCTGAGGTTAGTGAGGTACTCAGGCACAAAAAGGACCCAAAAACTCAGTAATCCAGATAGATCATATTTGAATGCAATATTTTAAAAAATTCATGCTAAAAACAATCCACGATGACTTTAATAGCAAAGTTTTAAAGACAAGATCTGACGGTGCAACCCATACTGGCCTTATTGGAGCCCGTGGCCAAAGGAAAAATGTGCCTTGATACACATATTTTTATGCATTCCTTAATGGTAATTTTTTCCCTAGAACATTAAAGTAGTTGAAAAAAATATATTGAGACGTTGCAAGGATGTATATTAAAACTCACGTTATTTTATATTTAAGTATTTTGTTTATACCCTAAACATAATTGGTATCAATTTTACTTTCCTGGCTTTAATGGAAACAAACTCATCGCTAATATTTTCAAAGTCTACTCGGGAAAGAAATTAGCTGTGAAAAGAATTAGATGAAAACATGTATATGAGGGATGCACATTTTTCCTTTGGCCTCAGGCT
This sequence comes from Propithecus coquereli, assembly GCF_000956105.1. Lineage (NCBI taxonomy): Eukaryota > Metazoa > Chordata > Mammalia > Primates > Indriidae > Propithecus > Propithecus coquereli. The sequence goes on from NW_012139747.1 coordinate 7,332,412, forward strand.
CCAAAATGACAAGGCGCTGGATATTGTCAATTTGCCTTTCCTAAAGGTCACACCGATTGACACTCCGGCCGACGGCGGGCTCCGTATTTCAAGCAACTTTGGGGACTAAACTGCTTTCGGCAGAGGGTCATTGTCTCCATTTTCCTGCCCTGTCTGAGAGGAGCCGGGGCCTGCTGTGCCTACCTGGGCTGGATTTCTGTCCTCACTCCCTTGTGAGAACTGCCCAGAAGGCTCTGCCAAAGCCTGGGCAGGCTCAGGTTTCGGCTCAGAGCTGCCTTATCTCAGATCTACAAAGCCCAAGCACTTCATTCTTGGGAAAACCTTTTAACTCCAGGGTAGACAAACTCTAAAAACCCTAGAGCTGCCTTGAGGGCAATGACAGCAGCTTCCGGATAGACTAGACCTGAGACCTCTGCTGAAATAATTGCATTAATGTTCCCCTACCTATGGCCAGCAAGGGCTGCTCCGTTCATTCGTTTATTTACTCCCTTGGCGGGTACCCTGAGCTGCTGCTCTGAGCAGCCTGAGTCGAACCCTGGGACCCAGGTGAGTTAGTCATGGTCTCTGGAGCACAAAGGGGCAGACAGAAGGGTAAACAAAGAGTTTCCAAGACCCTTTCATGTCTGTTATTATCTCGCCACATTGTCCCTAGAGACTTGGGAGCACTTGGGCCATGTATAATTGGATGTCAACAGGCATCTCAATCTTATAGTGTCTGATGCAGTAATACTAATAGCAATACTGCTACTGCTGCTAATGGCAGCGCGTTTACCACACCAGCCACGGTTCTAGGTGCTTTACGTGTGTTAACTCAGTCGGGCTTCATCAGGACCCTGCAAAGTACTGGTTTAAGTTCCGTTTTACAAAAGAAGAAACCAAGGCGTTGAGGGGCTTAGCCACTTGCCTCAGTGCCTACAGATGTCAGCGGTAATGCTGGGATGGGGATGCAGGGCTCTGGCTCAGCGTCTGTGCTCGTAACCGCAACACCGTGAGCTTCAGTTCCTTCCCGTTCTCCCCCAGTGTTCCACATCTTAGAAAATGGCACCACCAGAAACTAAAAATAAGAGATACAAAAAAATCCAGGCACCATTTTTATTACGCTCTTACCCAGTTCTTTTCATATCTGACTTCTCATCACTCGAATATTGGAGATGCCTGACCTTCGGGTTTCCCTGGAAGCAGTCCCTGAGACGAAATTCAACAGCATATAGTTTCTTTGAGAGATGTGACGTGGTATCCAAGGGGAAAGAGGGAAGAAGACGGGAGAGGAGGCAGCCTTATCAAGCCAGCTACTGCAGTGGGTGACCACTGACAGCTTCATCGCTCAGACAAACTCTGGGGACTGGTGCAGAGCTCACGCCTCAGAATGATCCTGCCCAAGGGGCGAGGGAGCTGGGGCATGGAGACACTAACCCTGGAGAGTCATTGGTTGACATCTGCTGTGGGGTACAGTGTTGAATGGTGGACACTTCTCGCAGCTGGCAGCAGGTCCTTCCAGCGTCAGGGAAAGGACCCCAGGTAAAGATGCAGGTACCGGCAATTCAAAGTTACTGGAGCACCTAGGGGCGATTTCCCTGTCCCTCTCCTACTGCTTCTCTTCCCTGTCTCCTTGCGCATAAGCTACAACCCAGAAGAGAAGGAAACCAATAAAGAGTGTATGACCAAGCAGGCTTCCACTGTGGGCACATGGAGCTTAATTCCACTGGGACACTGTAGGGGGCAGCCTAGAGCAAGCCCACCTGCAGGGAGAGGCAGTGGAGGTATTTATCCTCCACCCCCCATTTGTGATTGCTTGAGGGCTGCTCCTGGGGCATCAACCCATCAGCACTTCTGTCTTGCCCTGGAACACGGGCCAGGCACTGCTCTTGGGTCCTCAAAAAGCGCCTCAGGCAGAGACATGCAGGTGTTTGCAGTGAGCATTATGGGGCGGTACATGAGGATGGAGAAGGGGCAGCAACAGTGGCTGCTCCAAATAGCACACTCCCCAGGAGAACCAGATGACAGCCATCATGTAATAAGCACCTACTGTTTGCCTGGCATCACACTGAGTGAGTTCCTTGTGTAATTTCACTGCAAAACTTGCTCACATGGCCCCATGTTTAAATAAATAAGGCAAAGCTTAGAGAAATTAGGACTTTACCTAAAGCCACACATCCGGTTAAACATGGTGGACTCAGGATTAAAACCAGGTCTGTCTGACTTGCCAGACCCAGTAATTTTTGCCCCATGTTATTTCTCTGGATTTTTCTGCCTCTCTGAGATTCGTGATTCCCACCGACCTGGCCCATCGGGGTAATACGTACCATGGCTATTATGAGTGCCGAAGTGAATAAAATGCTAATCCTCATCAATAGATTAAACTGAGAAATGCTTAAACCAGAGATCTGCCTGCAATAAAAGCAATTGGGTTACTTCTTTGTAATTTGACTGCCCACATGAGCCCAGGAACCTGCGTTATAGCTTTACAAATCTGTGATAATTTCCTTCAACTTTTCCATTTTATTGCAGCCATTAAAATCCCGTTGTGTTCTTAAAACAGGAAAAAAAATGATTAAAACAGATGTGGCTCTTAAAGTTACAATATGAATTTTACAACCCCAGGTTTTATGACGCTGAGAGAAACTTCAGCCACCGGGGTCAGGGGCAAGAAAAATGGGACCGGATTTCTGAAATGGGCTTGGGGAGGGGGAGGAGGGGGCGAGGGGTTCAGAATGACAAAGGCAGCCAGCAGAGCTAATTTCCTGACGTTTACTTTTCTCCTCAAACCCTGGGGACCCAGTACAGAATGTCACATTTGCAGCCATCCCTCTGCCACAAAGCCGGTCCTGCAGCTACTGAGGTTTGACTAAACCACTTTCCCTCCCAGCAGCCTCACTTCCAGCCCTCGCCCCCACACAAATCATAATTTTCCAGTTAAATAGTCTGCAGATCTTTGTTTTGGTTTTTTGGAAGAAGTGTTTTGTAGTAAAAAGAGCATTGAGATCCAGGTTCTAGTCCCAGATCTTCAACTAATCCACGATGTGGCAAATCACTCAGCTCTTCAATTCTTCAATTTTTTTTGTCCATAAAACCGAGGAGTTGTACCAGATCTCTCATTTCTCTCTTAGCACTGCAATGCTTTGGTCTCTGCGGGAGCGCGGTGCCCCGCACAAAGGAAGCTCTGAAGAAATAAATGAATTCCTAAATGTACCTGTCTATTTTTTTTTAAATGAGGGGGTTATTAACTTCTACTAATAATTTAAAAAGAGGATGAAAACAACCCTGAGATTTGTTTCCTTCTTTTAAAAACATTAACGATCACAGTGGCAAATATTTAAAAGAGCCATACATAGCACTGGCAAAAATGTGAAGTGGGACTCCTCTGTCCTGCTGGTGGGAACGGGAAATGGGATATTTCTGGAGTGTGACTGTCAGAACGTTAAATGAGCACATGCTTTGAATGGTTAATTTCACTCTCAGGAATTTAACCTAAGGAAATCATCAGAAACACATAAATAGAGCACAAGAATATACCTACGATATTAAAGTCTCGGGGAAAGAGAGAAAAAGAATATAAAAAGTATATACTATATCATTTCTATTTTATGTTTAAAAAAACACGGCATAGAAAGTAGCTGAAAGGAAAGCACCAAAATGTTGCATAGAAGTATCTCGGGCTGATAAGACTACAGCTTGTTTTAATCTTCTTCTGTATGTATTTGAATGCTGGTCTCGCTCCATGTCTTCCTTAAGATTTTTGCTCAAAAGTCACCTGGACATCAAGCTCTTCCTTGACCAGCTCATCTAAAAGAGTAGACCCTTCCCCTCTACCTCCCCTCACTCTCTGTCTCTTACCTGGTTTTCCTTTTCTTCGCTCCTGGACGTTGTATTCTACAAGTATTTGATTATGTGTTCATTGTGCCTCACAACCTGAGTGTCAATGCCATGAAGGCCTTCTCCACAGTGCCAGGCAGGTAGAAGGCACACAAATATGAATTGTAATTTGAATGGATAGGTGACATTTGTAAAGATATATGTATAAAGATAATCTATGGCAGCATCGTTTATAATAGTGCAAATCTGAAAACAAACTAAATATCTAACATAGGAAACTGGCTAAGTGTGATATAATACAACTATGCACTGGAAATCTATGCAGCACTTATTTCAAGTTTTTAAACATACATGTGTGTAAGCATGTCAGTGTGCATATGACTATATTTTTCTTCCTAGCAACAAAAGCAGCTCATGCTATTTGAAACAAATCAAGCAACGGGGATTAGTTAAAACAACTCACACTCACCCTGAGACTCCACTCACACCTTAAACTTTAATAGTGGGGTGAGAATCTTTTCATATACTTTTCACTCCTGGTGCTCATACAAACAAATGCCAACACACAGTCACATAAATAAGATCCTCCCCTTCCCCGTCCTTTCTAAAACCTGATTAATCAATACACATTATGGACACCTCTACAAGTTAACATACATGGATCTAATTCAAACTGCAACACAGAAATCACCATATGGATGTAATATAATTTATTGAATGACTATACTGTGTCTGTCGACACATTCAGCTTGTCCCCAATTTATTGCCTGTATGATCAGTGCTGCCATAAGCATCCTTGGTGCTATGTCCCATACTGATCATTTTATTTATGTAGGATGGATTTACAAATGTGGGATTTCTGGGTCAAAGGTTCCAAACATCTTTATTTTAATAATACTTTCATAATACTTTTAATTTAATAATGCTTCTAGTAATACTTCAAAAAACATTATAGCAATTCATCTTCCACCAGGAATGTGTGAAGATTCCCTCACCTCTTCACCAGCCCTGGGTGTTATCAATCTCCTCAATTTTTATCAACAAAGCAGTGTAAAATAGTATATTACTATTTAGAAATTTTTGACCATGAGCAAGGTTACAAATTTTTTTTTTATGTATTGGTCATTCGGTGAATACTCTATGTCCATTTTGCTATTGAAATATTCATCTTTTTCTTGTCAATTTCTAGGAGCTCTCTGTAGATTAGAGATATTATATCTTTGCCTGTCATTTTTGTTGCAAATTTCCCCCCATGCTATCCTGAGTATATATAAATATTCTCTGGTGTATTATTCAAATGTTGTTATTTTCCTACATTTAGATATTTGATCCATCTAGAATGATTTCAGTATATACAATAGTATGAAGTAGAGTCTAACCTACTTTCTTATAAACGGACAGCTGCTTATGTCAGCACCATTTTTGAATAAAACATCCTGTTTCTATAAATTTAAATGCCACCTTTAAATGCATATATATAAATTCCCCAAATATGCTTGGATTAATTTCGGGAGTGTCTATGATGTCCTACTGATCTATTGGATGGACAGGCTTTGCCAAAGCCAACAAGTGACGGGGGAGCCATCCCTAGGGTATGCTGGAGGTAGCTCGCACTGGCTGGCAGGCAGGAGCCAGTTGTTAGCTGTATACAACTACACATGGGTAGGTTGAAATCAGCCATGGTGGGAATATTTACCCCAAGGAAATTGGCAAATGCTATAAATCAGAGCTTCCCGTCCCCAAAGCCTGCTGTTCAACACTCACCAGTGCACCTCTGGGAGGAAGTGTTTTCTGGAATCTGGTAAGCACAGGTGTATGGAGAGGGCTGCCTGTGGTCTTCAGTAGGACATGGCCAACCCACGGGAACCCACCAGGGAAGAGCTGGAGAATAAGTACTCTGACTTTGATCTCTTCCTGCCATCCTCTCCCTTACAGCACCTCCCACGTCCCCCATCCGATCAGACAGCAGAGGACAAGGGAGCTGGGTGCGGTCACAGAGGTCAGCCGAGTAGAGAAGGGTGGGGACAGATGGACATATCCAGCCCAAGCCTGTTTCCCACCTACCCCGAGTCTTCATTTTCAAAAATTTCTCAGTGATTTTTATCCATATTCAAAAAACCTTGTGGAGATAAGAATTGGAATTTTATACAATTTAACAATAGATTTGGGAAAGATTGAAGTTTAGTGAAATTCAAAATTTCACAATTTTTAAATTATATGAAATTTGAAAATTCTCATGTCTTTTTTGAATTTGAAATTTGAAAGTACACATCTTGTACGCTATTTAAGCTTTTTAAAAATTCTCTAATTAAATCTTACGATTGTTTCCATATGGGTCTTGTACTTTTCTTGTCAAATTCCTTTGTATTTATGGTTTTGGTTACTAACATGAGTGAAATATTTTTCTATGTTCACTTCTAACTGGTTATTCCTAGTAAAAAGAAAGCTATTGATTTCTTCATATTTAGTACATAATTCAAGCAATTTAAAATTATAGTTTACAAATATCAAATACTCACATGACTACTATTTTAAGTAGGCTCTCTTGAATTTTCTAACCTTACAATTATACCATTTGCAAAAAAAAGAGATAATTTTGCCCTTTATTTTGAATATTTACACTATTTCATTTCCTTGTATAATCGCATTAGCTACAAACTCTGAAATAACAGTGTAGACAGTAGCCGTCCTGTCTGTCTTCTTATTTTACTGGGTCTGGTTCATGTTTCATGGTATAATAGTACATCCACTGTTAGTTTGTAGTAAACGTTTTTATGCTATTCATGTAGTTTCTGTCTATTCTTGGTTTTACTTAGAGGTTTTTTGTTTTTTTTCTAGGAACAGCTGTAGAATTTTATCAAATGTCATTCCAGCATTTTTTAATATAAACTCTGGTTTTCCTCACTTAATTTGCTGATGTAATGATGTAATGAATTCTTCTGTCAGATTTTCTAATGATGAACCATTCTTGTCTCCCTGAAACAGATGCTATTTGCTAGTAATATATTATTCTTTTAATATGCCAGTGAATTATATTTTCTGAACTTTATTTAGAATGTGAGCATCTTTATTCATAAGTGACTATGATCTAGAATTTTCCTAATCGTATTAGGAATGGCAAACCTTGGCATTAACATTGTTCTTTGCTTTGATAAATGATTTGGGAACTCTTGCATCAATTTTTGTAGACAGAAACACTTTGAATAACATTTTGATGAATTTTTAATAACGTTTCATTTTTTCCTGCGGTTATTTGCCTTTTTACATGTCTGACCTCTTCTCAAGTTAATTTTGGTCATTTATATGTTGCTTAAAGATCAGTTATATCCCTTAGATTTTCCATGTTTTTGCCGGGCAGTTTTATAGCTGTTTTCTTGTAATCGTTTTACTCTCTTCCCTATCTGTAATTATATTTTCTCCTTCCTACCTAATACATATTATTGTCTTTAGTTTTCCTCTAGAAGATTCACAAGGTATTTATCTAGTTCACCGCCCCCACCAAAGAACCAGCTTTGGCTTTGCACTCTCAGGTCAGTGCAGTATGGGGAGTTGGAAAGGGACTGGTCAATACCAGTTCTGCCACTTACCAGCTGGGGGACCTCGGCAAACCATTTATCTTGGTCAGCGTCTGGTTCTTATCTGCAAATAACCGTGTGCCTCATTCCCAGGGTGGTGATGTAGGCAAAACAAAAAGCACAACTCCTGACACACAGTAAGACCTCAGCAGTGATAGTTGTATTACTCATGTTCTCCAGAGTGTATCTTGTGTGTGTATATATGTGGTCACACGATTATGGACACTGACGAGTCCCAAGATCTGCACGGCAGGTTGCAAGCCGGAGGCCCAGGACAGCCAATGGCGTAGCTCTAGTCCAAAGGCCAGCAAGGTCAACACCCAGGAGGAGCTGATGTTTCAGTTCAAGGCCAAAGGCAGGAAAAAGCTGATGTCCAAGTTCAAAGGCAGCCAGGCAGGGGGAATTCTCTCTTACTCAGGGGAGAGTCAGCCTTTCTATTCTACTCAGGCCTTCAACGGACTGGCTGAGACCCACCCACTTCAGGGACAGCGATCTGCTTTGCTCAGTCTATCAATTTAAATGCTAATCTCATCCAAAACTCCCTCGTGGAAACACCCAGAATAATATTTAACCAAATATCCGGGCACCCCCTGGCCCATTCAAGTTGACACACAAGTTAACCATTGCAATAGTCATCGTGTGCCTCCCCCAGCCCAGACCACGTGCTCCATGGTACACTGGGTCTCTACCCGAGTGCTGAACATGCCTTATTTATTTTATTTTTACTTCATTTAATCTCACGTTGTCATTTATTCACAAGTTTGTTAATAATCTGCTCCCTTATAAATATCCTAATGGGGGCGTTTTACTGGTCATAAGCACGTGCCATGGGATAAGAAACTAAGAGTTTCTAATTTATATGTAATTCATATGCACCCATGAACCCCCGTAGTTAAGAACCGGTGTTCCATTTAAAGAAACATGACCCGGGCAGAAATATCAGTCTTCCCTCACGACTGCAACAAATATTGGGGGTGGAGAGGGTAGAATTTAGCCAATGATAACTCTTATTACAAATTCCTTGTCTTCTTCTATCCTCTCGCGCCCTGCGACGCTGCCTCTCAGTGATTATGTGCTGTACCTGCTGCTGGGCATGTGCCCCCTCTCTCCGCTGCCTTGAGAAATCATGCAAGCAGCAGTCTTTTCTCCTCTTTGGAAAGCAGGAGAGAGAGTAGGATGCATTTTGCCACCTCTTGGTGACAGCACACTTCAGGGTAACACTAACAGAGGACAGCAGAGTCACCTGTTTCTGTGGGCCTGAACACTGCCCCAACACTCTCCCACTCTGGCTCTAAGGCTGAGCATGTGACTCAGGCAGGGCCAATCGGCATAGTTTATTCTCCTGGCCCCAGCGATTGGTCCAGGGATGGACGCATGACCCAACCAATGGAGTGAGACTCAGTCCTTGGGATTTGGCTAGATTTGTTGGGAGAAGAGAAGCTGTCTTTCCACTTGAATGGTTAAGCTGGCAGGAAATAAGGCTGGAGCTACTGGAGGCCATCTTACCCCTATAAGCCTGCCTGAGAATGAAGCCAATACTGAAGTAAACAGGTCAGAAAGATGGAGTGAGAACAAGTCCTTAGGACCTCAATTGAGCACCTGGATCCAGCCAGGCCTGAAGCCTTTCCTCCTGGATTTATCCATGATATGAACCAATACAAGTTGGTTTTAGCTGAATTTCTATCACAACTAAAAGGGACCCAAGTAACTCTGAGGAATAGCCTATAAATTCATTCATTGGCAGTTGATTTTTTTGACCCAGGAATCACCTCCCTGTTTCGGCCACCATCCAATGCTTACAACACTAGGTTCACAATCCCGGTGTATGGAAATCGCCTCTTCTCTTGTCTGTCTCCTCTAAAATATTGCAGCTTCCTAAGATTAGAAACCTGCCTTTTTCATTTCTGTTTCTTCTAAGGCCAGTCTAGAGTCTAGAACAAACAGTTCCTGGGCACCTACAAGGTGGTACACTCAACATTAGTGCTTCCCACCCCCTTAGGAGGTAGTATCGCCATCCCCAAGCTACAGGCAGGGAGACTGAGGCACATAGTGGACACTTGCTTAGGAATTTAATAGGTAGCAGACTTCAGATTCCAACCCAGGCCTCTCTGACTTCAAAGCGTCACTTGACAAACTCTTGTTGAATAAATGAATGACTTCACAGGCTGACCTTGACATTGATCCTAGTGAGATTTTAGCTTGTTGGTTGTCACCCTCAGACTCTGGCATTGGGGAGCCTTCAGAATTTTGCCAGAATGTGCCACAGGCCTGGAGCTTCTTGGACAGCTGGTCCACAGCTGACTGGGGGTCTCCTGCCCATATCTTCTTCCAGCCCCCAATCTGTAGCCCCCAGCCGCTGTTCGGAACAGCTGCCGCCTGCCCTAAACTCCGGCATGCCTTCCTTCTAAAGCGGCTCTCCAGTTTCGTTTCGGTTTGTTTTGTTTTGTTTTGGGGGGTCTCCTCCCCAAGTCCTTGGGGCTTTAATGCTACTTGCTCCCCATCGAGGGCCCGGAAAACCCCCGCCCCTCTTCTCTGCCCCACTCATGACACTCCCTTGTTCCAAGTCCCCCCCCCCGTCCTCAGTCCCATGCTGCCTGGCTCCCGTCGGATCCCTCCTTCGATTTCCTCAGGACACTTCAGTCCTCACGTCAGGGCATGTCACCTCCCACACCAAAGTCTTTGCACATGCCCTGCACCCACCTGAGGTTCTCCTCCTCACCCTAAAGCCTTCGACCCGGCAGCCCCTGCTCCTCCTGTGGGCAGCTGGTCAAATACACCTCCACAGGGGACGACCCAGGGACCCCCACCAGACACACCAGAGTCTCCCATTCTGCCTGCCCTTAATGTTCCGGACTCCTCTTTAATATCGCCCAGCACACCTGTGATGACCCACGTGCGGAGTGCCTGCACACCCCTAGACTGCACACCGTGGGCACGAAGATACCGTCATGCTGGTTTCCAGCCACATCCTCACCCCTGGAACAGGACGTGACATGCAGTAGGAGCTCCATAAATACTGAGCGACTGAACGAATTAGATAAACTAATTTGTGCTCCGATGTGGAGGATTCCGACGGGTTATTAATCAGCCCCCTACACCCCCTCAGATTACAGACTCATTTGCATGTCATCAGACACCTCTAAAACCTTCCCCTGGACACGGAAAGGGGGAGCACTACAGCGGCGGAATTTGTGCGGAGACCCCCTCCCCTGGCCTGGGCTAACAAGAATACCTCCCACACCTGGCTTCCTTCTCACTTCTCTGAGCTGAGGCTGCACTTCCTATTTGTACAAAAATCCCCATGTAACCTCTGCTCTCTCCCTCCTGAAACTCACATCCCTCTCTGTTTTTAAAAGAATAACAAGGATAATAAAAACAAAGATAGTGAAAGTACCTGCCTGTCATTGCCAAGCACTGTGGTGAGCACTCAGCACCTGTTAGCTCATTTCCTCTTCCCACAGCCCTGTAAGGTGAGGTGTCATTGTTAGCCCCATCTTACAGACAAGGAAACTGAGGCTCAGAGAGATTAAGTTATTCAAGGGCAGACAGCTGGTAAGTGATGGAGCCAGACAGTCTGACCCCAGAAAAACCTCACATAACCACTAAACTATATAATAATAACTTCCCAGCATTTTTCACTGTGACTCACTGTGAAAAATACTTTTTATATCATGACGCAGTTCACACATATGCACTCACCCACAAAAGACCGAAACAAAAGTTTCGCAAAGCAATACTTATTTTTATTATGTGCTGTGCATTCTATTTCGTAATGGTCATGACCCAAGGCAATTAATAGGTTGTACATTCCAGCGGGTTAAAATTAGGCCTATACTACATTTGAGTGAGCAATGCTGCTTTTTATTAGGTTTTAAATTAAAATACATACTTGCTTATGCATGCATAGATGATCTCTTAAAGCTGCCGTCCCCAACTCCTGCACCGCAGACCGGTATCTGTCAGTGGCATGTCAGGAACTGGGCCACACAGCAGGAGGTGAGCGGCGGGTGAGTGAGCGAAGCTTCATCTGTATTTACGGCCGCTCCCCATCACTCACACCACTGCCTGAGCTCCGCCTCCTATCAGATCAGCAGCAGCTTCAGATTCTCACAGGAGTGTGAACCTCACTGTAAACTGCGCATGCGAGGGATCCAGGTTGCGCATCCTTATGAGCATCTAACACCTGATGATCTGAGATGGAGCTGAGGCAGTGATGCTAGCACTGGGGAGTGGCTGCAAATCCAGATTATCATCAGCAGAGAGGTTTGACTGCACAATAAATATAATGCGCCTGAAACCATCCCCCGCATACATACACCCTTGCCGCGTCCGTGGAAAAATTGTCTTCCATGAAACCAGTCCCTGGTGCCAAAAAGGTTGGGAACCACTGTCTTAAAGGATACAGAATGATGCCCCCAAAAGATGTCCATGTCCTAATCCCCAGAATCTGTGGAAATGTTAGGGTACATAGCGAGGGGGGAATTAAGGCTGTAGATGGAATTAAGTTGGTAATCAGTTGCCCTGGAGTTGGGGAGATGATCCGGGATTATCTAGGAGGGTTCAGTGTAGCACAAGCATCTATATATGGAAGGAGGTAGCAGAGTGTCAGAAGGACGCAGCTTGGGAAAGACTCACTGGCCATTGCTGGCTTTGAAGATGGGCGCAGCCTTCAGGAATACAGGCAGCCTCTAGAAACTGGCAGAGTGAAGGAACCAGATTCTCTCCTAGAGCCTTCGAAAGGAACACAGCCCCGGTGACACTTTGATTTAGTTAGAGACCTATGTCAGACTTTTAACCTACAGAGGTAAAAAATAAAATCAATTTGTGTTGTTTTAAGCTACTAAATTTGTGGCAATTTGTTACGACAGCAACAGGAAAGTAACACAGCCACTCAAGAAACTGGCAACAGTGTTGTCTCTGGGGAGGGGAGGACAAGAGAGACCAGAGTGGGATGATAGAGTAAATAGAGTACACGGTTTGGATTTTCAGCCAGGTGAATGTGTTACTTTCAACATACATAAAATGCTTTGAATGTTTGCGGATTCCCTTCAAGTCTCCCCTGAATCCAACCTGGACTCCACTGGTCCACTCCAACCCCCACTAGTGGCATCTGGTAATTTTGTCTTCTCAGCATAAATTCCCACTCCTTCAGCTGACCCGGTCTAACTTTCCTTTGGAAAAAAATTTCCCACCCCACTCCCTGTCCCTGTGGTTTAGGTAGGTCTGATCCTAGCCCTAGCTCGGGGCGGGCATGTGACCCAGGCTCAGCCAATGACAGCATTATTCGCCCAGACACAGTGATTGGGTCAAGGGTGAACATGTGACCTAACCCCAGCCCATGACAAGATCTCCTCTCCCTGTACCCAGGGGATGGTTGAGGGATGGACATGTGATCCAAGTGGAAAGAATCAAGAGTCAAACTCCAGGGTTTGGCTGTGACTTTCAGCAAAAGGAGATGCTGAGCTGGTGGGAGGTAAACCTGTCGGTGCTGGGTCCTTCTCGGCCGCCACTTGGGGGAAAGGCCACCTGAGAGTGAAATCAAGACAGAAGAAGTCAGAGCCAAGAGATGAAAAGAGACGGACTTTGGACACTCTGATAGGACACCTGGATCCAGCTGCGCCTGAAGCCACATATAATTCCATTGACTAATAAAATCCCTTTTGTGACTTAGGTCAGTTTGATTTTTTTTTTTTTTTTTTAGTCCATTAAAACCAAAAAGTGTCATCATGGATGACACTGTACTTAAAAAAAAGGAGGGAAAAAGTGACTGATATGATCTTCATTTTTCAAATGGGAAAACAGAGACCCAGAGGTATGTGACTTATCCAAGTTCCTACAGGGAGTCTACACATGACTGGGGACAAAGTTTGTTTCTATTTCTCTTCTGTTGCACAATTTTGGCCTTTCACCACCACCCCTATACACATACACACACACAGACACACATATAATTCTAAAATACTCTCTGTCTTTCCCTTATCTTTTTTTTTTTTCCAGACAGAATCTCACTGTGTTGCCCGGGCTACAGTGCCGTGGCGTCAGCCTAGCTCACAGCAACCTCAAACTCCTGGGCTCAAGCGATCCTCCTGCCTCAGCCTCCTGAGTAGCTGGGACTACAGACATGGAGCCACTATGCCCGGCTAATTTTTTCTATATATATTTTTAGTTGTATATTTCTTTCTAATTTTTTGGTAGAGACGAGGTCTCGCTCTTGCTCAGGCTGGTCTCGAACTCCTGAGATCAAGTAATCCTCCTGCCTCAGCCTTCCAAGTAATTGGGACTACTGGTGTGTGCCACCACACCTGGCTAATTCTTTCTGTTTTTAGTAGAGACGGGGTCTCGCTCTTGTTCAGGCTGGTCTTAAACTCCTGGGCTCAAGCGATCCTCCTGCCTTGGCCTCCCAGAGTGCTAGGATTACAGGTGTGAGCCACCACGCTCACGCCTGGCCTCTTTCCCTTGTCTTGAACCAGATCTCCTTTCCGTGAGTGAGAGGACAAAGTGAGAAATACTCCTCAACGTAAAATAGAAAAGGCTTTCTAGGGCATCCCAAATCTCCACGTTTTGAGCGGTAACATGGAGACAATTTCCTGAAAACCCACCTGGTTCATAATCAGCATGGATGTGAGATCCTAAGCTTGGATCTTTGTATGAAATCACACTTTGGGGAGTGTAGAAATGTGTTGAACAGATATGCAATGAGTCTGGGTAATCCCACACTGGCAAGCCATGGGCCTCAGAGGGGGTGTGGTTTGCTAGTGGAACAGGACCCCTCACAGGGAGCCATGGCCATGCTCTGGAATGCGGGGGACATGTGAGGCTTATCTGGAGAAAGTAAGACTTAAACAGGGCAGGTGGCCCCCTTATTTAATAACAAGTACAGATCAGTATTGGCCAATCAGAAAAGAGGCAGACCACAAACCAATCTGAACTGTCACCGGGCAAAATCAGCTAACTCCCAAGAGCTCTTTAGAATAGCTCGCTCCCCCAGGCCTGTGCTCTGGGAGGCTGAGAACATCTGGCTACACTGAGTGAGTCCCTGCTCTGTGCCAGGCACAGCTGTGACCTTGGCAGGCTTTCACCCAAACAATCTTTGCCACCAACAACCCTTGAGGTATTTGCCATGTTGTGCCCCTTTCACAGGTGAAGAAACTGAGGCTCAGAGAGATGAGTTACTTTACCCAAGTCAAGTAGTTCATAAGTAGCACAACTAGGCTTCAAACCCGGTCTCACAGCCCCAGGCTGGACTGGCTATGTCATTTGTAGGACCCTGGACACAGGAAGGAGGGTAAGGGAGGGTGGCTTCTCTGCAGGCGGGGAGGATCCGAGAGGGGATCTTGGCACAATAATGGGGTCTAGACCGCGCTTCACCTTGTTGTCCTTATCCCCCCACCATGGAGTCTTTTCAGACATTTCCTCCCAAATGCCACCTCTCCTCCTTGAAATATTATACCACAGATAGACTGTAGATCACGTCATGAAGTGTTTATCTGTGCTTTGTACATACAAAGGGTAAGTTGCTTTTGTTTGTTTTTTGTTTTATTTTTTTGCCCCCAAGAACCAACTTTCAACCCCTTGAGGAGCCATATTTCTCCTACCCTCTGTGAGCACACATGGTTGAGGCGAAAAAAAAATCACACTCTTTTGTGTCTGAAGCACAGATACACATTCAGTACCTAAACAGATGTACAAAATAGCTGTGCATTAAAATTTCTTGGTGGGGGGTGATTCAAAAGAATGTCTACAAAGTCTCCTTGGGAGAATAATCATTTTGAGAAGGCTGTAGAAGGTCGAGAAACTCTGGTCTAAACAGGTGGATTGGAATTACCCCGTGAGGCCTACGTGGGATCAGCAGTGTTGCAGGTGTTCCAGAGGGGACGGGGCAGCGTCTCAGAGGGACACAGGTGGGACAGAGGGTGCTTTTCTCCTGCTGGCCCTGAACATCAGCAGGTGACCCAGAACCACATCGTCACTAAAGCCAGGGCTTCAAAGTAGCCCTTCGACAAGCACATTCAGCCCACTAAACCTCTTTTTTAAGAATTTGGACTCAGTGCTGATGTTTAAGCATTAGAAAATTTCACATAAAATATGGATTTATGGCTCTTTTGGGAAATCAGAAGACCTGACGACACTGGGACCACATTTCTGCATATCAGCAATTGGCTGGGGTTGCTTAGTGACTGCCCCGTTCGGAAATGCACGAGCACTTTGCTCTGCGCAGACAGCCCCTCCTTATTGCTCCCCCATGATGAGCTCGAGTGTTGGTTCCATTCATCGGTTTATACGTTCCACTCTTTTTCTGTGACCTCTGTATTTCACTTATTTACGTTTTCTGTCTGGCCCCAGCACCGGGGCAGAGCAGAAGGAAAGCAGTATCTTTCCTATCCTTATTTCTATTTATTATGGAATTTTCAGTAATTAACAATAAAAACTTTTATCAAACACGTATGATGTGCTGGGTGCTGTATTAGGAACTAAGCTCCATTGCCTAGTCTAACTGTCCCCAGATCTCCATGGAGAATATATAATATAATTATCTTCATTTTCCTGATTAGCAACCTAGGCTCAGAAAGGTAAAGTGATTCAACCAAAGTCACACAGCCAAGTTAGTGGCACATTCTAGTTACAATTTCTGTATAAAAACCACCCAAACTTAGTGACATAAAACAACTACCATTCTGTTGTCTTCCTACTGTGGGTTGGGGACTCAGAAAGGGCGCAGAGGGACGGCTTGTCCGTGCTCCACAATGTCTGGGACTCATATGGGACGACCTGAAGGCAGGGGGTGAGTTGACAGCAGAGATGGAAAATCACTCATGCGCAAATCTGGCACCTGGATGAAGATGACTCAAGCACGAGACTCGGCTGGGACTGCCAACTGACCAGAGCACCTAACCGCGGCCCCCAACCCACCTGGCCATGGCCTCTCCGTGTGCTTGGGCTTCCTCACAGCATGGAAGCCTCAGGGTACTTCTTCCGCGATGGCTCAGGGCTCCAGAAGGAATGTTCCAGCAAACAAAGCCTTGGAAGTCCCATAGTTTCACTTCTGCCATGTTCCATTGGTAACAAGAAAGTCACCCAGATTCAAAAGAAGGGGGCATAGACTCCACCTGTGGATGGGAGGAGGTCACATTGCAGGACACGTGGTATCAAAGGTATTGTTGCAGCCATCTTGGAAAAATACGATCTGCCACATGGCAGAACTAGGACACAAACTAGGAAGACGGCTCCAGAGACATTGTTCTTGTACTATACTGTGCTCTCTATAAGGTAGTTGTGAGAATTAAATGAGATAATATGTATAAGGTGCTCAGGACAAGGAACGACACGTGGCTTTTCTGATTTTGTGCGCTCTCGTTGACTGCCTCTACATCTGTGCATTACTTCAGCGATGAAGGACCTGGCTACGTGCGTCCGGAAACCTGGCATCCATTGGCCTAACTCGGGAGACGGACTGATGTCAGCCTACTCTTCACAATAGCTCTGGATGAGAATTTCTCTGAGGTCTCACCCGGGAGGTGGCCTTGTCTCACCCACCCTGTGACGTGGCCATGTCTCTGAAAACCCAGGTGGGGCCCAAGAGCCGTGCCCCAGCCCCAGCAGACAACCCAGGGGACTGAAGTTCAGAGTTGAAGAGTTCAAACCTTGCACAGTTCATGAATTATCCTGGGCCCCAAAGAGTAACCCGAGAAATTGTTTGTATCAGCAAGGAATAGGAATGACTTAACTCTTGGCAAATCCTAGAAAACAGCCTCTCTTCCTGTTTCTAGAGGCCTTCCAAAGAAAAGAAACAGTTTAGGTTTTGCTCAGTTCTGTGGTTGACTGTGGACTCCCACCCCATGGGGGACCGGTGTGGGTGAGGTCTCAGTTCCCGGGAGCAGGGGGAAGGAAGATTCGGGGAGTGCAAACCAGACTATTCAGTTTCCTCTGGCCAAGGGGGCCTCTGCGTCAGCTTCAGAGACCACCGAGGACCGGGAGTGTCGTTATCACTGATCCCAGAATCTCTCCTCTGAACTGTACCTTCCAATCAAGCAAGGCTGGTCTCCCGGCTCCCCGGATCCACCTCACCCCATTCCCTCCCCCCGCCTGGCCTTTGCCTGTGCCCAGCCGCCTTCCTGGACCGCCCTCCCTCCTGTGACTCAGCAAACCCATCTGCACTTTGGGTACCCAGGTGGAGCGCTGCATGCGACGCGTGAAACCTTCCCCGAGAGCCACAGCTCAGGAAAACATTCTCTTTCTCCCCTTTAACTGGCTACGCAAATTAATTCTTCATTTACAAATTCAGTGGATGATTTTAGGGGAGCCATCCTCAAGGCTTTTGGCCTCGTTACCCCCTTGACACACTTAAAAACTATAGAGGACCCCAAAGAGTTTTTCTTTACGTGGCTTATATCTATTGCTTTTTACCACATTAGAAATTTCAACTGAGAAATTTTTTAAATATTTATTCATTCACGTGAAAAGAACAAGGACAAATCCATTATCGTTCATAGTAGGGGATGACATCATCGCATGTCAGGAAGCCTGTACAAAACCCCACTGCACACGCGTGAGAGATGAGAGTTTAAACGGCAAATAACATCTTAGTATTGTTGTATCAAAGCAAAAGCAGTTTCGATCTGGTGGACCTCCTGAAGGATCTCGGGGAGCCCAGGGTCACTGAAGCACACCGTGAGAATCACTGTCTTAGGTGTTTAGAGGCACCAAGTTTCTCTGTCTCTCTCTCTCTGTTTCCACACAAGCCTTTTTTTTTTTTGAGACAGAGTCTCATTCTACTGCCCTGAGTAGAGTGCCGTAGCATCAGTCTAGCTCACAGCAACCTCAAACTCCTGGGTTCAAGCAATCCTCCTGCCTCAGCCTCCCGAGTAGCTGGGACTACAGACATGCGCCACCATGCCTGGCTAATTTTTTCTATATATATTTTTAGTTGTCCAGATAATTTCTTTCTATTTTTAGTAGAGACGGGGTCTCGCTCTTGCTCAGGCTGGTCTCGGACTCCTGAGCTCAAACAATCCGCCCACCTCGGCCCAAGCCTTTTTATCTTTTATCTGTTATTGGCTTTTTGGTATAAACTTCAGTATTTATTTTACTAGTCTTGGTGAGCATTTTTAAAAATTAAATTGATAAGGCTAAGAAAGGAAAAGAAAGATCAGTGTGCAAAGCGCAGATCCTTGGTAAGGACTGTGCATATTGCTGTACGTATGTTCGTTGCACATTGTTACAAACGAGGAGATAGATATAGGTGCAGATACGAATGTGGGTACGAATATGGGTGTGAATGCGGCTATGTACTCGTTATCATAGGCTGTGGCCATAAGATTTCGAAAAATAGTGTATTATTAGATCTTTTACGGAGATTCCTCAGTGTAAGGCAATGTTTAGCAATGGGGCATTTCCTCCTCGTGGTATGGGAAATAATGTTTTGGTTGTATACTACATATGGATATGATATTAAATAACACTTCATTGCATAGCAATAACATTAATAATCCCTGTTCAATTATCTTTCAATCATTCTGATTACAACCAGGGGCACATCTCACTTGGGGAATAGGATCTCTTTAACAGTCTCTACCATTGGCTAAACTCCCTTTGCAACTGGACAGAGATGGCTTCAGGTCTGGCGTTCTCAGCCGTCCGCAGCATCTGGATGGGATCCAACAACACTGATTTGGTTATAACGTATATATGTACATATATACATATATAAAAAATATTAGTTACTATCTAGGTGTGAAAATGATGCTGGCTTTTCATCATTTTGAGTAGAGAGTAATGTTTCTTATTTAAGTAAATTTATTGCAATAATAAAATGAGTTGATTTAAAGAAATACTTAAGAAAATAATATTGCAGGTGGTGCGCATATCTGGCAAAAAACTATGAGATGAAGGTGGTCACCGAGTGGTTGAAGTTCCAGAAATATTCACATTCTGGAAAGAGCACAAGACGGAATCAGACAAATGTCGGTTCAAATTCCAGCTCTTCCACTCTCTGGCTCTGGGACCTGGGGCAAGTGGCTCACCCAGTGTGGGACTCATGGCTCCTTTGGGTTCTGGAAGTTTTCAAGGATCACAGACATCAGATGACCTAAAGAGAAAGAAAGAGCCCAATAGCTCTGTCCTATACTCTCTGCTAAACTTTGCAGGCATCATCTCATTACAGGGTCACAGCAACCTTGAAAAAAGGACCATTATTTCTGCAGATGAGGAAAGAAAGGCTGAGAGAAGTGCAATGACTTGCCCAAGGTCACACATCTGGAAAGCACAGGAGCAGGGATTTGAACTCGAGTCCACCTGGGTGTGAAATCCATTTTTTTTCCTGTTGCACTTTTCCGACGTCATGGGGTTGGTTACACAAGCAGGAGTGGCCACCTGGCCACCACTCCCGCCACCACCCCACCTCTTTCTGCCTCTTTCTGCCGATGCTACCAGACATGGTGGGAAGAGTCAAAATCATTTTAGTTACTTCCGTTAAAACCATGATTTATTTTTCCTAGCTTTCTAATTTATACCTAGGGGAAAAAGCAGGGTTTTCTCCCTAAGTCCAAGAGACAAGAATATCAGTGATGATATATATCATTGATTTAAATATTAAGAAGCTGATTTGTAATTTGAAATTGAAGTTTGCATTTAAAAAACACACAGTTGAATTGAATTTTATGAGGACAAGTTGTAGAATACGCATAATTCTTTTCTAATAAAAAAGAATCTTTCCATCCAACCTGCTTATACTTATGTTCTGAAGTTTTCAAGCTCTGACTTGTAAACATGCAACAGTTTTTCCCCCTTATTTAGATAACCAAACGTAGTGGCTGGCTCAGTGCTTTGAAGTACTTGGGTCAACAGTTCAACATTTCTTTCTCTTAAGGTGACATTACAAATGTGTGGCTTGTGATTATAAATTTAATTTTATTCAAGACCGAATAAAAGAATTTTGAGATCATAATTTTAATTGCTCCCAACTGACCAACAATCTTAGTTTCAAATTCAAATTCCCCGAAGGGATGATTGTCGCTGGGCACAGCTTTTACACCAGGTCATCTCACAAGGGGAGAAGCATTCGGGCAGCGGGAACAGCAAGGATGAAGACCTTGAGATGACAGTGACCCTAAGTGTCTGAGGAGCCAAGAGGAGAGGGGAGGCCAAGGCAAGGTCGGAGAGGTGACAGGAGCTGGGAAGGGAAGATCGTTCAGGCTTGTTGTCCATTATAAGTGTTTTGGCTTTTACTCTGAATGAGATGGGAAGCAGCGGGGGAGTCTAAGCAGAGAAACAGCACGTTCTGTCTGATGTTAACCGGATCGCTCGGGAGGCTGGGCTGAACGTGGACCACAGTGGGGATTCTGTACAATGGGCCATGGGAGTGATTATGTTGGCTTGGACCAGGGTGGGGCACTTGAAGTGGTAGGAAAGGCCAGGATTGGAGGGTGAGTTGATGTGAAAGTGCCAAAAAGGGAGAAGTCAAGAATGATGGCAAGGTGTCCAGTCCGAGCCACTGAAAGAAAGGAGTTGACATTTATTAAGAGGAAGATCAAGGGAGGAGCGTGCGTGTGTGAGACCGGGAGTTAGCTTGGGCACATGAAGTTTGAAATGCCCCTCAGACACGCAATAGGAGATGCCGAGCAGACAGTAGGGACCGAATCTGAACGCAGGTATTTGGGCTAGAGGTAAACATTGCAAGTTGTCATCCTAAAGATTATATTCAAAGCCCAAAATGTGTTTGCTGAATGACTAAAGGTTGCTGAAGGAAGAATATTGAAAGGAAAAGGAAATTTGAACACTAAAAAGTTAGAGCTTCTTGAAAAGTTAGAGTGTTCTCAGCCCAGGCACAGAGAAACTGGAATGCAGGGGCCGTCTCCCCACGGGGACCCGGCCTGAGAGCAGAGATTGCACACTGGCATGGAAGCCAGAGCAAACCCCCAGATCTGGCTGCAAATCACACCAGACACGTCTTTCAGAACTACGTCTGGATTGCAAGGCTCTGCCCCCTCTCCGACGCGTTTTCCCAGACGCTGCCTGCCTGTGGCTTTCCCATCTCTCTTTACCTCTCCGTGGTCATGGACCCTGGTCAAAAGAGCTACCTTAGGGGCACAGACTCCTCCCGTCCAGTATGCACACCCCTTTGGGATGTGACTCTGGGGCTTCTCTCATCCAGAGTTGGGATCTAATTCTCCACCCCTTTGAATCTGGGCTTGACATTGTGACTCGATCGAACCCGTACAACGTGGTGGAAATGCCATTGTGTGAGTTCCGGAGCTTGAGTCCTAAGAGGCCTGAAACTTCTGCCTTCGCCTTCTTGGAACCTTGAGACTACAACATGAGGCAGCTCGTCTAGCCTACGAGGGGACGAGGTGCTTGATCAAGGAGAATGGAGGAGGCCTCGTCAACAGCCAGCCAGGTGTAAGAGGGAGGCTATCTGGTCTGTTTCAGCCCAATCCCAGCCTCATGCAGCACATAAGTGAGCCCTGGTGAAACCAGCAGAGAAACTGCCCAGCCGACCTCAGAACACGAGAAAGGAGAAATCACTGTTTCATTCCCATACGTTTTGTGGTTTGTTACACAGTAATAAATAACTGATATACCTCTTTTAGCCTCAGTGTACTCATTTGTGAAATGGGAATAGCAGTCCCCATCTAGTAGAGTTATTTTGCGCACTAACTGGATGTGAAAATGCTTACAATCTGTTAAAAAAAAAATCGTATATGTGTTTATTGTTAACAGACCAAAAGACATTAGGTAAAATGATATCTAGAGCCTCCTGAAAGTATTTTGGCACAGGAGATGACAAAAACATTTAACACAAATAAAATATTTGGGCACGTGCCAGGCACTGTTCTAAGTCCTTTCACGTGTGTTAACTCATTTAATGCTCATGATAAGCAAGTGTATGAGGCTGGAACCATATTTTACGGATAAGGAAACTGAGTCCCAGAGAGGTTGAGAACTTTCCCAATGTGACTCAGCTAACAAATGATGGTGCTGGGGTCCAAACCCAGGTGATCTGGCTCCGGAGCCCTTGTTCCCATAGGATAAAGGGAGGCACCATCTCTACGACAGGCACATCCAGAGGGACACCTCGGACAGCTGGACGTGGCAGAAAAAGCCGTGCCCTGCTCTGCTGTGATGGGGGGGTTCCCCTTTGGTTGTCACTCGGTGGTGGCTGGAGATGGGACCAGGGAGGTCGATTGGCTCTGGGAGGCTGGCTGCCTCAGGTATTAATTTATGTCTCTCCCTGCGTCCTCTCACCTTCTCCTCCAGCCCCCACCCCCATTCGAATGAGGATCAGGTTCTGCGAGACTTTGTTTTTGGATAGTTTTGTGGCAGGACCTCCTGGCTTTTATTTCCCATGGTCATGGCCCATTTGCAGAGGACTGGGATTTTCCTAGACTAAGAAGAAGGGTCCCCAAGCTGGGTAAGAGAAGAGAGTTCTGTGCGTTCTCCCTGTGCCCCAGCAGTGCCCTGAGAATGAGGAAGTGGCAGGGCTCAAAGGACACGCCCCAGTCACCTTAGCGCCCTGTCTCAGCCAAGGTCCACTGTCCCGGGCATGGGAGGGGACTTCAGTGTCTGAAGGGACCCTGTGGGCTGAGACAAGGGGCTTTTTCTGGGTGACCGGTACCAGCGACTGGTGCTGCCTAAAATTCTAGAACCCAATATCTCGGTACAACCCAGGAGTCTGGGCCCCATTAGCCCCAACCATGACAGGGGTTCATGGCTCAGACTGGAAGTGGGGTAGATTTAGCACGGCATTTCCGACTTATGGTCATTTGCAAACCCCCTGCAAGCAGAGTTGCCAGATAAATACAGGAATGTCCAGTTAAATTTGAATTTCAGATAAATAATAAATAATTTTTTAGCATAAGTATGCCATGAATATTGCTAAGAAGAAATGAACTGAACAAGCTTTTCTGGGCTATTTAGTCTGTCTCGTTCCAGATCAGCCACCGCCCCTCAATATTTTGGACATGCTTATACTAAAAAGTTATTTGTTGTTTATGTAAAATTCAAATGTAACTGGGTGTCCTGTATTTTGGGTCACTAAATCTGGCAGCCCCAACGTCAGGATTTTTTACTTTAACCACACACTACCTCATATACTTTAAGCTTTATGAGAATAAACCAACTGTTCTAACATTTAGCTAATATTTTCTTTAAATTCTTATTACTTTTTCATTTAGGTGAAGTTATTTTTAAGGGAATTTCATGCCACTAATAAAAATGGAAAACTGGTGTTAATTGCCTTGAACAGAAGGTGACTGTAAAAATGATATTTGATGAGAGCCAAGCAACGTTCCGAGGCTCTAGCTAAGTACTTTCGCCTCCCCGAGGCCTGTCCTCCCTCTTACAGCAAGAGATGCGTAAGTGTTAGAGACGGGTTAGAGACAGACCGGCACTCGAGGGAGACCGTGTCCTTGAAGGACTGCGGGAGAACGGAAGACGGAATACACTTCTCTCCATGTGAGTCAGTGCTGCGTAAACTGAGGTCCACGGCCTGCTCTCACTTAAAATCACTGAGCATCACGCACGTTGGGAAACACCAGTTTACAGCACATAAAGGAATGTGGCATTTGTTGCCAACCTGAGTTTGCGACCTCAGATGGGTACCAAAGTTCAAAAATAATAAAAAGAAGTATCTGCCCCAGACCCTGTTCTGGATATTTTATGGCATAATTTCACTTATTCCTTCTTACCACTCAGCAAAAAAGCCCCATTATTTCTACTATTTTTGTAATGCAACATTAGCGACATCACTTCCCAGAGCTAGCTAACTGGGAAGCGAGCTGCGTTCTTGACAACTTTACGTTGACTCTCTCTGCACACACACACACTCCTCCCAAGCCACAGTGACACAGGCCAAGAAGGAAGTACCCCAAAAGGCCTTTGGGGCTGTTTTGCCCACCTCTGACGACCCAACCCCAGCCCTGCTCCCAGGTTATCCTTGAGAAACTCAAAGCGCCTAATTCCAAGGCAATAGAAGCTTCCAGATTTCCCAGGCGACAGGAGATTTTGATCTGTTTCCTACACTTCGCAATGATTTGCCTTTTGAGACACCCTGAATTCTTCTCTGTCCTGACAAGTTAGCAAGAACCAGCTGATCTCTCAGGAGGGCTGGGTTTCGGCCCAAGGAAAAAACAATTGTGTGTCTTGCAAACACCATTCAAATCAAGCAGAGATGTTCCAAGTTTGGTTGCAGTTTTTAAATAATTCAATCAATTAACTTTTTAATCTAAAATTTCATTTATTATTAGAACGACTTTAGAACAACATCCCATCCCTCAGAAAGAGAACTACATCTTTAATTTATTTGCTCAAACATATATATACATTTCTTTCTGGTCTTGTTCAACCATTATCCATGTACATTTCGGGGGGGAAGCGATATAGTTATGGTTTTGGAGTTTGCTTTTTTACACTTGATAAAATATTGGATGCACCAGAGGTCAACAAGCTTTCTCTGTAAAGAGCCAAATAGTAAATATTTGAGATTTTGCAGGCCATGTGGTCTTTGTTGCACTACTCAAGTCTGTCACTGAGTAGACATAGACTATATGTAAACAAATGAGTGTGCTCTGTCCCAAGGAAACCTTTTTACAAAAACAAGTGGCTGAGGGTCATAGTTTTTGGACCCCTGGTATCATATTCTTTTAAGCAGTGATCCCCAACCTTTTGGGCACCAGGGACTTCATGGAAGATAATTTTTCCATGGACAAGGACCGGGGTGGAGTTGGGGGGAGCGGGTGGGGGAGGCGGAGCCCAGGCGGTGATGCAAGTGATGGGGAGCGGCCGGAAATACAGATGAAGCTTCGCCTGCTAGCCCACTGCTCACCTCCTGCTGTGATTCCCCCCATCCCACTCCACCCCCCATTGCCTAAGTTTCAGGGAAGACAATTTTTCAAGGACTAGAGTGAGGGAGCAGAGGGAGCCACTGAGCTCTGTGGCCCCGTCCCTAACAGGCCACGGACCGGTACTGGTACACAGCCCGGGCGTTGGGGACGCAGCTTGTAAGTATGCGACATAGCCCTGTGGTTAGGGGCTGAGGGTTGATACCAGGGGAGCCTGGCTTCCAATTTTGGATGCTCCAGCACTAGTTGTGCAAATTGTAGCACATCTCTCTGCCCCAGTTTCCTAATCTGTGTAATGGGACCAATAATAGCCAGATCGCAGTGCCGATGGGATTAAACGAGCTAAGGTTGTGACAAATCCAACCCGGTCCGCATGCGCAGTAGAGTCCGCAGATACAGTGGCTGCTGATACTACTACCGTGAGCCAACCTTCTTGTTTGTCTTTCATCCGTCCGCACGTTAGTCCGTTGAGTAAACACACTTTAATCTGCTTCATTATTCCTCCCAGACTGTCTACTTTAAACATCACTCAACACCCTTGAAGAATTGAGGATGAAGAAGAGAGGCTGACTTTCATTTTTGGCCTAAATATCTGAGTAAATGCGTGTGTGTTCGGGGAGGGGAGGGTGTTTAAAGACATAATCAACAGCGAAATATTTGCTTGGGCAAAATTTTTCTCCCCTTCCCCAATCAAGGACACTTCTACTAAAAGATGTGAATGCACTTCAGAATTCTTTAAGAGGTGGGTTGGGTTAGGTAGGCTCTTCACTGAAAGTAAGAGAAATTTAAATAAAATTGTACTGGAGCCCTCTAAGCAAAAAAATGGGATTTGTTATAGGGGTAAGGGGTGGGGGTTTCATGGAATCCAAAGTCCAAAAATGCAGCCCCGCCTCAGCAGGTACAGGACAGTGAATGAAAAGTGAGTGGGGCCAAGAGGATGGTGCATCTTATTCTGGGGCAGCGTGGCCTCTTCTCTGCGATCCCTGCAGAAACAGGCACATTTCTATCTCAGCCCTTGCATCATGGGCCATGTGCAGCCTCCTTCCCCAGATCAAGCCTTGAACTTACGCTGGCGGCATGCATTTACCTGGCCGAGAGGAGGAGAGGAAAGCAGGCATCTGTTTGTGTCTTAACTTCCCACCTTGGGTTTTGGTCAGGAGATGGGGGCACTGTGTCAGGTGTCGGGGAGCCCGAGGAAAGAAGAGCTTTCCGCACACCAACCTCCATTTAAGACTCTGGATCCTTCTCTCTGGCTGACTTGACCGCAGCCAGGGGCCGATCACGTGGAAGCGAACCTGGAGCAGCAAGTTGACGAGTCTAAGGGTGGCCTCGGCTTTCTGCTTTCCCCTGCTCCTCCTGTTTCCTGTGTGGTGAGGACGCGACCTGGCAGTTCCCGAGGCCTCACAGGGTGGGACTCGGAAGGTGGCTAAATTGAAATCCAGCCCTGTCTGGCAGGGGGACCGTGGCAGTGAGGGCCGTGTGACCCTTCGCAGAGCCCGGGGTGGAGGATGGACTGCTCAGGCAGAGGGATGGTGGAGGATGCGGCAGCCACTCGGGGAGCGGGTGGGTGTTGGCTCAAAGAGGCCCACAGCTAAGGAGAGAGCGAGTGAGTGCTCAGGTTCCGGCTGAACCGAGTCCACTTGGCCGAGAGCTTCCACCACAGAGATTAGCAGCAACCCCAGAAGCCACCGTACCAGGACAAGCTGCAGGAACAAGGACACCTTCCCTCCAGACCCCTCAGGCCACCTGAGCTCACCCGCCCCCCAGCACCTGGAGGTCATCTCAGCAGAGCAGACACAGAAATAAGAGACCCAATCAACCCAGGGGCTGACCACTCCCTAGAAGAACTCTTTGGATTACTGCATTTGACTCTTTTTTAAAGATAGTTTTCAAAAATCTTTCTTCTTCAATATAATATTTAAAGGGTCACCAAATTTTTCCATACAGGGCCAGATTGTAAATATTTTAAGTTTTGCAGCCTGTATAGTTAGTTGGTCTCTGTTGCGAATGCTGAGTTGTGCTGTTGTAGTACAAAAACAGCCATAGACGTCTGTAAACGAGTGAATGTGTTCTCCTAACGCTTTACTGGCACTGAAGTTTGAATTTCATATTATGTTCATGTGTCATGAAATCTTCTTTTGATTTTTTTCAACAATTTCAAAATGTAAACACCACTCTTAGCTTCCAGGTGGTACAAAAACAGTCCTCAGGCTGGATTTGGCCAGTGGGCCGTAGTTTGCTGGCCCCTATAATAATTGATTCATACAAAAAATTATATTAATACATCAGCTATGTTATGAAGCATAATAATAAATCAAAAACCTGAGAACCCAGCACCCAACTGAAACCCCAAAACATTATTAATACCATCAACTCTTGTACTCTGTCTCCCATCACCCTGCCTCCCCCACCGCCCTGCCCCAAAGGGACCGTAATTCTCAATTTTGAGCTTTTTAGTTCAGCTTTTTCTTTTACAGTTTTATCAAGTATGTATGCATCCCTACGCCTTGTTTGTAAAATTTTGCTTCTGTGGGGGCTTTATAAAAATAGCACAATATTGTATATAATTTAAAGGAACTTGCTTTTTAAACTTAAGATTATATTCCTAAAATGTATCCATGTTGTTTCCTGCGGGAGTGGTTCTCTCATTCTCACTGGACAAAGTTTCTGAGGTAAGAGCTCATTTCTTTCCGCGGTGGGGGGCTCATGAGGAACCAGTTAGTCAGACAATGAACAGAATGTCTCTGTCCATCCATGCTGATGGTCGCCGCCTCCCGCCACTGCATGCACCGGCACTGTTTTCTCTTTGCCTTTCCTTCCCCGGCAGGCGTGTGGACAAGCATGGCCACCTCCCAACCTCTAACCTCTACACTGTCACTACTGACATTTTGGACGGGATTGTTTTTGTTGTAGGGGACTGTCCTGTGCATTGCAGCATCCCTGGCCTCTGCCCACCACATGCCAGTAACACCCCCACCCAGTTTGACAGCCGAAAATGTCTCCAGATAGTGCCACGGAGTGGGGGCAGATCACCCCAGGAGAGACCAGCCGCTCTACACATATTGACTTGTTTGAATTTCGAGCAACAGCAGAGCCTACTTAGTGATTGTGTGTTCCACGGTTTAACTCCCTGCAGAGATCTGACCGGCCCCACTCAAATCAGTGAGTCTGCAACGGCCAAGGAGGGAGGGTCGTAGGGTATTAACCTGGCCTGGGGGGCTTGTTCCACAGGTGGCTGGAGGCAGTTCTCAGCGAATGGGATCACGGGCTAGGTAGATAACACCAAAGGTGCTTGTTACAGTGGTTTATTTTACCAGTAAGTGTCCAATCTCAAGTTTTGCAGAAGGAGTTTAATGCAGGGAATTGGCGATTAGGTGCGGGAAGGGTTGGAGGAGCAACGGGGCTGTGACAGTGGACAGAGCCCGCAGGTGCGCTGCCTTGCGCTGCCTTGTGCTGCTGATGGGAACAAGCTGCATGAGCAGGATCGAAGGCCACACGCCACCCCACACGCCCTGCCACCACTGCGGGTGCTGTTGACGCCACCGTCACACTGTCAAAAGCATCGCCAAGAGCTGGGAAAATGGCTTCTCCTCTCTGGCACCTTCTGTTAACCCACTAACACCTCCCGTCGGTAGAACCCTTAGGAAGCCAGCTAGCAGGGCTCCGGGACATGTGGTTTGCAGCTTTCCAGCCCCAGCAGTGGAGGAGAGAGTAGAATATGGGCCAGTGGAACTGGCCTACAGCTTATTCACTGACGTCATGCCTAGGAATTCTTGGAGCCTGCTGTTTATTTCACGCTTAGGAAATATTGCAGCCCTTTGATTAGTAGAATAGCCTGTGCTCCTAAACGCCGTGAAACAGCACCAGCATCAAGTGGAAAGAGCAGGACGATGGTGCTCTATGCCTCCCTCTTTCTGTATTTCCTGACATGTGAAACGGGGGACGCAGTTCCTGGCTTTTCCCTCACTAGGCCATGGAGGGATGGTGGGGCCGATGGGAAGGTTACAGCTGTGAAGTCTCCAGTTTGTCACTTTGAAAGGTTGTAGGTCCATCTGCCAACAAACGTTTATTGAGCAATTGGATGTCTAACCCAGAAGAGTTAGTAATGCTTGGAAAGCCAAAAATCTGGTCCATGCCTTCAAGGAGACTGCAATCTACTTGAAGAGGCAAGATAGTCACTCATGGAACAATTCAGTGATAATAGAGACCAAACATGGTAAGCATGTGGCACACATACCATAACTCCTTATTCCCATACCCATGGCAGGCATTACTAATCGATCAGAGCTTTTTTTTTTTTTTTTTTTGCTATAAATCTGGATTCAATCTCGTAATGCTCATCATAGTGATTCAGGCATCTACTCTTAATTTCTCAAAATTGATAGATGTAGCCTCTTAGATACAGGTTCAGTGATTTTAATCAGCTAACTTTTCTAATCAACAAAAATTACTAACAATCTATTATGCACCAAGCACAGAGCTAAGCATAATGGTAAATATTAATAACACAGGAAGACTCACGTTTATGGCTCAGAGTCTAGGCAGGGATCAAAGAACAGGAAACAACAATATAGTAGTAAAAGCACTAATATGTGGAAAATACAGGGTCCTGTGGCTGCACAGAGGGGAAACCCAACACATTTGGGAATCAGGGAGGACTCTAAGCTGATACTTGAAGAATGAATAAGAGTTAACCAAATAAAAGGGAAAGTGTATTCTTGAGGAACTTTTTAGTTGCAATTGACAGACAGTTAGCTCACGTTGCCTCAAAGAGGGAAATCCATTAGCTCATGTGACTGAAATTCATTCGCTCATGTAACTAGAAAGCTCCAAAATAGTTTGCTTCAGGTATGGCTGGATCCAGGTGCTCAAGTGATGTCATTAGGAATCCGTCTCTATCTCGTGCATCTGCATTCCTCTCTGCAGCTTCATTTGCAAGCAGGCTACTCTCCCATGGTGGCAAAGACGTCCCTGAGCAGTTCCAGCCTAGCATCCCATCTGCTCAAAACTCCAATGGAAAAGAACCTAACATTGGTGCCAGCAAAAGTCCTGAGGTTGACTGTAGTTTGGCCAGGCTTGGTCCTGTTCTACCCCTGAAGCCTGGTCCCACCTACCCAAATTATGTCGATGGAGTGGCTCCCTAAGGAGACTGACATACTTTTACCAGGAGAAGAGGGTATTATTCTGGGCCAGCAAAAACAAATGAAAAAACTCTGATCTCTGCTTTGAAGAAGGAAGGAGAGCTCCAGACAGAAGCCCTCGAGACTAAAGAGAACCTATGATGCATCAGAGGGAAAGTTCAGGATTGAAGTTCTGCGTCTGGGTGTGGAGCGGAAGAGATGAGTCCGGGAGGCCTGCAGGAGGCAGGTGGGTTGGGGCCTCTTAACCACGTCAGGGATTAGCCTTTATCCCAGGGACAGTGAGAAGCCATTTCAGGATTTCAAGAAGGGGACTGAAGATTCTGAATTGGCTTCACCTTTGCCTAGTTAATAGCATTGTGGGAGGTGGGCAGAGAGGGAAGCATTGCTTTGCAGATTAGATCTTGAAAACACCCCTGTTACAGCAAACCGTGCAATTTGGCGATCACAGTTTCCACTGAAACCCACTCAGGTTATACGTGTTCCTCCAATTAGTGTCACGGCCCGAGATGCTTTGCCGGGACAAGATGGCCTTATAATCATCACGTTCCTTGCTGCGATTCATTCGAGCGATTTCATTCCTCAGCAGAAAGAAGCGGTTGCTTGTACCAAGGGCCGCCGAACACCAGGCCCTACCATTTTACAAAATGGGCTTCTTGTAGCACATACTGACCAACAGCCTCAAACCTGAGCTTCTAGAAAATGGGCAGAATTAACCCTTCAGCAGCCTCAGCCTCGGCCGGCAGGCAGACCACAGCCGTCCTCCAAGAGAAGAAAAATCCCGCCCTGGAAAGGACCCTGTGGGGCAAGCCCCAGCGCCACTCATAAATCAACGTCTGTAAGTCTGTTTCTACGTGTAGTTAAGTTACGTGGAAAGTACAACTGGATTTGTCCCCGGTTTTCCCATTGGGGATAATATAAAGTAGAGGCGGAAGTCAACTGAGTTCAGGGTTTGCTGCGTGATGTCAGGGAATTAGGGGTCTGGCAAGGCGGTCGTGTGCAACACGCGTTCTGGGGGTGGCGTTTTCACACAGCCTCCCTGGGGGAGAAATGTTTTCTTTCACCAGGAGTGCAGTCTTCAGAAAACAGGCTTCTGGGGTTCCAAAGGGGCTTTCACCTACCTTACGGGATAAATGTCTCATTTTGCTTATAGACTTTCTAGCAATGGGCACGCTCATAACACTCAAGGAAAAGTAATAAAAACCCCTGCCTTTCAACAAGAGTCGTAAAGGCCAGGAGTTCATAGCAGAGACCTTGGAGCCAGACTGCCAGATCATTCACTAGGTGGGTGACTTGGCAAGGATCATTTAGCTCTCCGGGCCTCGATGTTCTAATCTGTAAAATGGAGTATTCGGTTGCACCTACCTCATTAAATATGTTAATATATACCAAGTGCTCTGAACAGACCTGGCTTTCAGAAAGCACTATTTGAGCATTAGCTGTTCCTCAGGAGCACTTCTGTGCTAGGCCACGGTGCTTATTTCTTAACGTGCGTGGTTTCATTTCATCACTAAAAAAATAAAGAGAAAAATGCTTCGGATTGGCGAAGGTGGATTTACCGTGAGGCTGTTCGAGCTAAGCGTCAGGGCTTTCGCTTTCACCACCTCTTCCAAAGTGCTGGGAGAGCCCCTGAAATTGCTCATGAGGGCACGTGTTGTAACACTTGCAAAAGTAAGACCTGTTTCTATCCTTATTCTTAGAAAGGACTCCAGATTATATAAGCTTCAGGCCCCCCCAAAATTTGTTCCTCCTTGGAGGAAGGGATTCTTGTTCCCATTTTGCAGATGAGAAAACAGGCTCAGAGAGGTGGGGTGACCTGCCCCAGGTCACACAGCTACAGAGGAACAGAGCCAAGATTCCAACTGAAGTCTGTCTGTCCAGCATCCACTGCACTCCGCCGCCTGCCTGGAGGTGTGCGCAAACTGCATGGCAGATCCTTATCAGCCGGGCCTCGTTTCCTCTTGCCTTTCCTACCTGGGTCTGGTGCAGGTGGCCATCACAGAGCTTGGCCCCTGGGAGGCACAGAAATAAACATTTTCTGGATGAATGAATGATTTTCTAACCTCTCCTCCCATATCCAATCCAAGGACTCTACGACTTCTCTTTTCCCATTGTACGTATCTTAGGGACTGCAGGGAGGCTGTTACTCAGGTAGGAGCCTCCTCTGGCCTGGGAGAGGGCTGCTAAGTGACTGACGTGTGGGGAGTGTCTACAACACAGACGTGCTAGACAAAGGGATGTTTCATGTCCCAGGCAGAATGGACCAGGACGGCACAAAATTTTATCATGCTACTCAGAATGGTGAGCAATTGACAACTTATGAATTGTTTCTTTCTTGAATTTTCCATTTAATATTTTCAGATCAAGGTTGACCCCAAGTAACTGAAACCTCAGAAAGTGAAACCATGGATGGGGGCCTACTGTATATCCACACAATAGCATACCACTCGGCAGTTAAAAGCAAAGAGCTGGTCCACACAATAACATGGGTGAATCTCATAGACACCCTGAACCAAAAAGGGCAGACACACGAGAGTAGAGATTGTACAATTCCAGTCACATGAAGCTCTAGAAAAGACAACTCCAATCTGTAGTGACACAGAACATGGTTTCCAGGGACCAGGAATGGGGGTGAGGATTGGCTGGGAGGGGCACGAGGGACCCTTCTGGACTGGGGCAAATGTTCTATATCTTAACTGTGGTGATGATTACACAGATGTAGGCATTTGTCAAAACTTACCTAACTGCAACTTAAAATGCGTGCATTTTATTATATGTAAATTATACCTCATTAAAGTTGATTTTTTAAAAAAAATAAACAAAACCACCTGCCTTGAGAGGCTCTCAGCTTGATTAGACTCTTATCTGGGCATAATTCAATGATATGATAAACCCTAATATTTTTAAAAGTAAGAGTTTTGGGTTTTTTTTTTTTTAACTTCAAGATTACTTTTTAACTCTGAAGTTATCCAACAAAATAAAATAGTATACAATAATTTATTTGACAGTGCCAAGTATTCACAAGCATGTGGAGCAGCAGCAGCTGTCACAAGCCACTGTGGGAGACCCACCTGTCATTGTCTAGCACCCACGACCCGGCAGTTCCCACCCTAGCCTTATGTCCCACACGTGCCCCAGGACACTTGCATGAGGATGTTCATTGCAGCATTGTTTATAATAGTGGAAAATTGGAAGTCGGGGGAGACTGAATGTCCAGGAGACTGGAAAAAATACATGTTGTTGTACGAAAGTGAACATTATATGGCAGAGAGGAAGGGCCTTGTATCAAGAGAGACTCATCTCAAAATCATAGTGTTAAACATACAGGTCAAGTTTCAGATAGATACACACACGCCATTTATAGACGGTCTTTAAAACCTGCGGTACAACATTATACATTCTGTACAGATGTATGTGTAAGTAGTAAAATTATGAAACCAGGCACGGGAATAAGGAAGTCGCCAGTGTAGGGACTCCATTATGGAACACTGTGGTTAGGAGTGTGGACTCTGCAGTCAGACAGATCTTGGCTTGAATCCTGGGTCAGCTCTTCCCTACTATGTGGCGTTAGGCAAGTCACTTGCTTAACTTCTCTGAGCTTTAGTTTCCTTATATGAAAAATGGGACCAATAATGATACCAACCTCATAGGGTTTTGCGAGGCTTAAATGAAATAACGTGTGTAAAACACTGCACTCAGGAGATCTGCAAGGCTAAACCAATGGCGTATCTGTAAAAAGGCTTGCATGTGCAGGGTGCATAAAGAGGTAACAGTAAAACCACAGTCTTAGACTCTCTGAAATTAAGATTTTTCTAATTAAAAAAGTAATTTTGTAATTATGTTTGTTATAGATAACTTGAAAATTATGGAGAGATGTAAAAAAAAAAAAAATAACATGACTCAGTCTCCACACCCAGGACAAACACTACTAACATTTTAATAACTTTCCTTCCAGTCTTTCTTCTGGCAGTATGCATCCTCATATACTTAGAATGCACGTGTGTGTGTGTGTGTGTGTCTGTGTGTGTGTATTTATGTATATCTGCCTATGTATGTGAAAAATCTCCCCCACTTAATATTGTGTTCTTCTCTTTTCATTTTTCACTTGGGGCAGACTCTGTAAGTGTCTGAAGCAATTCCTCCTTCTTCCCTACCAGCATAACCCTGTTTTTATTTATGTATTGGCCAGAATTCCTATGATCTCAGGGATGATGACCTAGCTATGGCCAATTAAAAGTAAAATAAGTATGATGGGGGAGATTTTAGGAAGGAGTTTTGCACCTTGGTAAAAAGCAAGACTGAAGTTCTGCCTCTTCCCCAGTCACGCTTCTCCTTCTTGTCTTTGAATGAGACTGTGATGCCTGGAGCTGTGGCAGCCATTTTATGTTCATGAGACAACCATCCCGACAACTGCCAACACAATAAGGATGATGGAGCAGAAAGACAGAAAGAGCCTGGGTCCTTGATGACACTGTTGGGGTGCCAGGCTAACCATGAGGCCACTAACCTTCAGACTTCTTATAAATAATTAAAAATATCCTCACAATTTAAGGCACCGATGGTCTGACTTTCCATTACTTGCTGCCAAAAGTATTGCGAAGTCAGGCTTATTGTAGAATTCTTGGAAATTACAGAAGGTTTGACACAAGAAAATGAACATCACCCAAAATCTCACTACCTAGAGATAATCACTATTAATATTTTGGTATATTTTCTTCTAACCATGGAGAGAAATCTTTTTCTACAGTTTGTTTTTCTTTTTGACTAACTATTAAGTCAAGAGGATTTTTCCATGTTATTATATAGTCTTTGAAAGGTTTATTTCTAATATCCAGCGCTTGGCCGTATTGCCTTAACTGACATGTTTGGTTTTATTTCTGTGATGAAGATAAAACAAGAGATTTTCTGTTCGTGTGTGTTTGCACTTTTGCTTTCCCTGCTCCTTTGTTTCCAGCATTTGCCATGTGGACTTTTTACTCTGCCTGAAAAAGTTCCCCTTCTCTGGCATTGTGGAAGGTAATTCACTCTTCGCAGGACTCTGGATTTCAGATTTATAGTTTGATGCTTGTTTCCTTGATCCTTTTGAGAATCTCATATTGCTTAGTCCTGAATTTCAGCTCTTGTAGGAGTGTTTGGCTTCCTCTTGCCATCTGATGAGTAAATCTCACACATACCAGCTGTTGCTGGCTTATGGGGAATCAAGGACGGGAAGTTCTTCCCCCAAATTGGAGTGCGTTCCAGGCCCATCTTAGGGGGGCTGAGTCTCCTCATTTCATAACTTTCATTGGGGTGGGGGGGAGTGGTGTAGGGAGGACAAAAAGAAGGAAGGTTTTCTTTGGTAGGTCAGAAAGATGCTACAGGACAAAATCAACCCGGATGATGCCTTTTTAACAACACCTGAGCGAGTGAGCTAGGGTAAGTTCTATGTGTTGAATCTTTGTGACATTGTGTGCAATGTTTTATTCAGTTCTTTCCGAGCAACTCTTCCTAGAGGCACGGGAGCCGAATGTGGAAAGGTGAGGTTGGGGGAGACATAGCAGATTGGTTGGCAGACTCCAGACTCAGCCTAGGTGCGCTCAGCTCGAGTTGGGGGCCATCTGGTTTGATACTTCAAAAGTATCAGTACAGCTTTGCTAGAATTTGTTTTTTTACTGATCCCCGCCCCCAATTGGGGGTTCTGATGGTTAATGTGCACTTTTTTAGAAATTAAGCTTATTAAAATAAAATGCATCAAAATATAGGGTCTGTAAAGCCCATGTAATTTCCCCTGAGATCTGTCTCAATGCACTTTACATCCAAATGTAGATATATTAAAGACCCTTGGATTTGGGGGGATTTGATCATTTATTTTTGCTTTTATTTATACTGGAAGAGAGAAGCAGTGGGAAGCATAAGTACACAGGCTCTGCCTCTGGCTTTGGGTAAATTAGGGTTAGTGTCTCACCTTTGCTGCTTCCTAACTGCAGGATCTTGAGCAAGTTACCTGACCTCTCTAAGTCTCAGTTTCTCCACCTTGAATATGGGAATATAACGATACCCATTTTATAGGTTTTTAAAATTAAGGCATAATTTATATTGGTATATATTTACGTAAAAAATGCATGGTTCTTAAGAGTTCTGTTCGATGAGTTTTTACATTTATATATGCATAACTAACCAGAACCCAAAATAAGATACAGAACACTTCCAGTGCCCCACCTGGAAAGTTCTCTGATGCCACTGTCAGGCAATGCTTCCACTCCAGTCAACCACTATTTCTACCACCAAAGATAAATTTTCCCTGTTCTAGAACTTCACATAAATGCAATCCTACAGTGTTACTCTTTTGTATCTGCATCTTTCACTCAGCCTAATTGGTTTTAATTCATCCATGTGTGCATCAATAGTCCGTTCCTTTTTACTGCTCAATAGTGTTCCAATCCATGGATATACAAATGAAGGGCATTTGGGTTGTTTCTAATTTGAGGGTATTACGAATGAGTGGAAAATTGAAATTTTGGTGTATTTCAATTTATTTATTTTTTAAATACAACTAGTGCTTTTCATGTCCTGTACAAGAAATCTTTTCCCCTCTTCCCCAAGGTTCTCTCCCTGAAATATTATGGTTGTTAATTTTGCATGAAGGGCTATGATCTAGATTGAATTAATTTTTGTGTATGAAGTTCTAGCAACCAACCATTTTGCCACCAAATATGGTGATAGGTGTAGGTTTTCCGTAGATGCCCTTTATCAGATCAAGAGATGCCTTCTATTCCTAGTTTTGCTGAGAGTTGTTTTTTTTTTTAATCATGGATAAGTGTCAAATTTAGCCACTGAAGTGATTTTTCTGCGTCTATTGAGGTGATCGTAAGAATTTTCTCCTTTATTCTGTTACTGTGGTAAATTACACTGACTTTTCAAGTATGAAATTCACCTTTATTCCTGAGTAAACTCGCATTTAGTCATGATGTATTATTCTTTTTGTATATTGCTTGATTTAATTTGAAAATGTTTTATTAAGGACTTGTGTATCTTTGTTTATAAGAGATACTGGTTTGTAATTTTCTTTCCTTGTGATATCATTGTCTCTTTTTGAAATTAGGTAATACTGGCCCCATAAAATGAGTTGGGAATTATTCCTTTCTCTGTTTTCTGAAAGATTTTATGAAGGATTGTTATTATTTCTTCTTTAAATGTTTGATAAGATTTACCTGTGAAGCCATACGGACTAGAGTTTCATTTTATTTTGTTTTGTTTTGTTTCCCTTTCTTTTCTTTGGGATGAGGTCTCACTCTGTTGCCTGGGCTAGAGTGCCGTGGCGTCAGCCTAGCTCACAGCAACCTCAAACTCCTGGGCTCAAGGGATCCTCCTGCCTCAGCCTCTCAAGTAGCTAGGACCACAGGAGCACACCACCCACGCGGGGCTAATTTTTCTATTTTTGGTAGAGACGGGTCTTGCTCTTGCTCAGGCTGATCTCGAATTCCTGACCTCAAGTGATCTTCCCGCCTCAGCCTCCCAGAGTACTAGGATTACAGGTATGAGCCACCGCGTCCGGCCAATATATGTTTTGAAAATACTGTCTTCCAGGCTGTGGCTTATCTTTTTATTGTCTTTGTGAGTCAAAGAACAAAAGTTTTTAATTTTGATGAAGTCCATTTCATTCAGTCCATTTCATTCCATTTTTTCTTTTTTATTTGTGACCTTTTAAATTTTTATGACCCATTTAAGTCATCTTTTCTTAACTCTAAATCACAAAGATTTTTTTCTATGATTTCTTCCAGAAGCTTTATCATTTTAGCTCTTACATTTAGATCTATGTTCCACTTTGCATTATTTTTATGTGTAGTGTGTGTGGTTTTGCTTTTTGTTTTCATATTTTTACACTTAGAGATGCCCAGATGTTCCAACAACGTGTCGAAGTTACTATTCTTTCACCATTGTATTTCCTCAGTACCTTTGTCAAAAATCCGTTTACTATTAATACAAGTGTGGGTCTATTTCTGGATTTTCTATTCATTAATCTATATGTCTGTCCTTACTCCAATACCACACTGTCTTACCACTGTAGCTTTTCTAGTAATGTTGAATAGAAGTGGTGAAAGCAAACATCCTTACTTTCTTCCTGATATTTGGGGGAAAGCTTTTAGGTTATCACCATGGAGTAATAATTTTAGCCATAGGTTATTTTTTTAGATGTCCTTTATTGGGTTGAAGGAGTTTCCTTTTATTCTAGTCTACTGAGAGTTTGTTTGTTTATTTATTTTTAATCAGGAATGACGTTGAATTATGTCACGTGCTTTTATTGCATCTAACAAAATGGCCATACTTTTTTTCTTCTTTACTCTACTTATGTAGTGAATTAAACCAATTTTTAATTATTAAACCAATCCTTCATTCTTGGAATAAACTCACTTGAACATGATGGTTCTTTTTTTATTGCTGTATTCAATTTGCTAATAGTTTGTTCAGGATTTTCGTATCTGTGTTCATAAGTTATTGGTCTGCATTTTCTTTTCTTGTGATGGCTTTGTCTGTTTTGGACAACCAATCATTCCCAATCTTGGCTGTATATCAAAGTCCCCTTGGCATGCTTCCTAAAAATACAGGTGCCTGGACCTCTCCTCAGACGTAAAGAAGCAGAATCCCGGTGGGTGTGACCAGGAAGGGCACATGCAGAACCGTAATAGTTTTGCTCAGTTGGCATATATTCTCCATTTCTATTTCCCGATTTTCCTTCTGAAACTCCTTTCACCAAGTTTCAGTCCATGTGGCTGGGAACATGATCCCCTCCCAGTACCAAGAGTGAGCACATAACCTACATAATCTAAACCTAGTCAGTCAGAGAACTTGGTCCCTCTGCACAGCGATTGGTTCAAGGATGGGCATTCAGTGCAACCCGAGCCAGTGAGACCCGGCCCCAGCACCTCACTGGAAATCTTGGGAGAGAGAAGCCCTCTCTTTTCAGTGGAAGCACTAGCTGTGAGGGTGCTATGGGCCTGCCAAAGACCCAGAGAGCTGAGAGTACCACAGAAAAATGAGGCCAAAGTCCTGAAAACATCCTTCTGTGACCTGCCCCACCTCTGGACTTGCAGTTAGGAGGGTCTCTAACCTCCCTTTAGAGAAAAGTCAGTATGAGTTGTGTTTTTCTGTTCCTTATAAGTGAAGCAAAATCTTCCTAAGTCTTTCACTCATGTTCCAAAGTTCATTCATTCAACAAGTGTTTGTTGGATGTCTACTCTGAGCTTGGCACTATCCTAGACACTAGGGATACAGCAATGAACAAAACACACAAACTCCCGGTCTTCGTGGAAATCGCAGCTAACAGAGTCAACAGGTAACCCCTATTTGCATGCATACGTCATACGCCAGTAAGTCAGAAGTCGTGTGTCAGGTGGGGAAAATTAAAGCAGAAAGGGAGGCTAGGGAGTGCCTGGGATGTGGGTGGGGGAACCATCAGGAAAGGCTTCACTGAGAAGGTGACACTTGAGCAGAGACCCAGGGAAGTGAAGAAGTAAGCAAAGCAGATATTGGGGGCAAAGGGAGGTTCCAGGCTGAGGGAACAGCCAGTGCAAAGTTCAGATGTGGAAGCATTTTCAAAGAAGGGCCAGGAAGCCAATGTGGCCCACGGAAAGTGGGGGAGGGGGAGAGTAGGGTACAAATAAATTCAGGGGTGTCAGGGGCCAGATTGTGTGGGCCCTTAGGGGTCTGTGTCAGGACTTCAGCTTTTCCCTTGAGTGAGACGAGAGCCATGGCAGGATTCTGAGATGAGGGACGTGGTATCGTGGCTGTGGGCAAGTCACTTCAGCTCTGTGGGCCTCATTTGCCCTGTCTATGAAATAGAGGTGAACCCCGTTAGGCAAACACCACAGTATTCATTGTTGCAGGCAAGATCCACCCACGAATGCCAAGATCAGTGGGTGAAAGCTTGTGGGGAAACAGTATATACACATATTTATTATTATTTATAAGATATTTATTAATTACAAAAGGAAACCCAGCAGACACTATTTAGCCAAGTGATCAAGGTTGACATCACCAGTAATGAGGCATGTTGACAGAATGTGGCCCTCGATATGATCCCTGAGGATGCAACCTCCCTTCTACAGTGTTCTAGGCAAAAATGTACAACCTCAATCTAATCATGAGAAAACACCAAACTAACCCAAATTGAAAGACATTCTACAAAATAACTAACCACTACTTATCACAAGAGTCAAGGTCATAAAAAATGAGGAAGGCAGAGAAACTGCCACAGACTGGGGGAGACTAAGAGACAAAACATCTAAATGCAACATGAGCTCCTAGATTGAATCATGGGACAGAAAAAGGCCACGAGTAGAGAAACTGATGAAATACGAATAAGGTCTGCAGTTTAGTTAATAGCGTTGCACCAGCATTAATTTCCTGGGGTTGATGCTTGCTTGCAATGTGGTCATGTAAGTTGTTAACATTGGGGAAGCTGGGTGAAGGGTATATGAGAAATTTCTGCATACTTTTCTGAAAGTCTGAAATTATTTCAAAATGCAAAATTAAAAATTGGAGTGAAAAAATAGTTCCTACCGTATAGGGATGGTATGTGTATTAAACACCCATTCTACGAACAATAGCGATAATCACGGCTACCTCCTTTGTATCTGTTACCAAACCCTTGCTTACTGAGCACCAGCAGGCTCACTGCCTCTTGCCCTCATTAGCGACTTCTCTGTTTGGGATTGAGTAAACAGGATTCTGCAAATCAGTCCTAAAAACCAAGACTTTAAACAAAAGCAAACTGTGCCTTCTGGCTGCCTGTATCACTTCCATTACAAAATAGAAACCAGAAGCTCCTGAGTGCTGAATGCAACAGACTAACAACCCCGCCCCCCTCCACCCCTGGAAGCAGATGGCATAATTTATTTGAAAAGGTTTTAGAGGAAAAAGAAGAAAGCATCCATTCTTGGATTGACCTGCCCAAGTGTCAATGACAAAAGAGCCATGTTTGGTTTTATCCCGGATCACATTCTCCAAACTTCTGATCAGGCACACATATCAGGAAAACGTTTTGAAACAATTCCTCTAATATTTATTTATTTACTGATGAATCACATGTATTTACTACAGTATTAACATATTCCGTGGATGGTAAAGCATAGTCAAGGAGAAACTGCCAAGAGGAAGTGATAGAGAATAAGAGATGTATTCAGTGATATAAAATTTTCTTTACTCTCACTAAATTATTATTATTTGAATATGGAATATCCTTTATTATTTTAAATTCTTGGTTTATTTTATATGGTTTAAAGTTATGTGGTATGGTGTATATCAATACTTGATTTTAATGGCGGTCAGAAATGAAAAAATAACCTCATAAATCTATATCTTCCAACTGGAAAAAGGGTATCGCTTGCCATACTTATTTTTTTAAGGACCTTTCATCTTTTAATCCCATATACCAATTTTGCAAAGGTTTTTGTTGAAATTTGTCTAGTTATTTCCATTTTCCCTGCGGTTAAGCTGTCGCTCTTAAAAACTAATTAAAAAGTGTTGAATTTTTACACTTTTAGCACATGAGTTTAAAATTCACTGAAATACTAGGTTGGGATAATTTTAAATGATATTAGAAAACTTGGGTTTCAGGACTTCGAAGTGTGTGCAGATTGGAGCATTTATATAGGGAATTTACATAATTTTTGAATAATGTAAAAATATCAACAATAATCTCTTACCACGAACATTTCCAAACATCTGTTTTCAAAATAGTCTCTCCATAGCCCAAGTTTCTTTTAAAAAGCCATCATTTTCCCTCTCATTTTGTAAGTGCCACCTTTACTTTGACGGCCCTGAGTGAGTGTGTGGCTGACTAAGCTCTTGGGGAC
This sequence comes from Propithecus coquereli, assembly GCF_000956105.1. NCBI lineage: Eukaryota > Metazoa > Chordata > Mammalia > Primates > Indriidae > Propithecus > Propithecus coquereli. The sequence goes on from NW_012139747.1 coordinate 7,374,606, forward strand.
TCAGAGGAATGTTAACTCTGCCCTCTTCGGTATGGGCATTATTCCTGTCATCTTCTCCCAAGAAATCTATCTGGCCACTTGTCATTTGCTATTTGGGAAGGGGTGGTTCCATTACAACTAGAATGGCCACAGAATCCCCATCTGGTCCTCTTCTGGCTGCGCCCTCTCCATGGGGGAGGAGTCAACAAGGCTAAGGGGTTTTACACACCTACAGCCCATTATTCAATCTCACAGACCATGCACCCTGGGATCCTGGAATTTCCTTCTGGGGCTGTGTGAGCCTCTTCCCCAGGGCTATCCTCCCAAGAGCATGTTACATCAGCCATGTGCACACCCTGCAGCTCACGGGGAGGTCAGAGGGCCATGACAGAGTTTGGACTCTCAGGCTGGCACATGCAAACACACGTGCACAAGGACCCTCGTGGTACAGGATGGAGCTAGAGGCAGAAAGAAAAGGGAGGTGGGCTGGGGGCTGGGTCCATTTCGGCCAGAACAGGGAGAAATTCAAGAATTCTAAATCTGAGCCTGGCTGACCAGGTCATGATGGAGCTATGCAAAAGTAGGGGCTAGTGTTTTATTTAACATATTGACATTTAGTCATATGGTAAGTGGGCCTCCATTTGTACTCTTGCCCTGGGTCTTGCAGATTGACAGGGACAGGCCTATGGCCTGCGGATGTCATTCGGTTGCCTCCTTCCCGTGGGCAGCCTCTTCTTTTCTCGTACAAGTGTCAGGAAAAGGCTCTCTTGAACTATTGTTGTGAGCTCCCTAGGTAGCTGCTGGCCTTCAATAAGATGGTGCACCAGGATTTACGCTCTCCCAGGTAGAGGCCACGGTGCTGACTGGTGGGCTGGGCGTGGATCTGAAAGTCCAGACCTACCAAATGAGAGGATTCAGTTTGGGGAACTGGGAAAGAGAAAAGTTCTCAGCTGCTCTCAAATCCTAAAAACTCATTTCAAGGGTGCTCTAATAACTTCCAACTGCCAATGTGGAAGGTATTTTTTAAAAATGGAGGGGAAATGAAAAATTGTAGTGAGAATGGGGAAGGCACACAGATCATTTCTAAGTAGCATTTGTTCATTTCAAAGTGGTGTAAGTTAATTGACTTCAACACATCACAGATGTAAATGAATGAGTGAAAGTGTATTGCTTCCAACCCCTTGGCATTGGAAAATTCCAACTTCTGGATGTCTCAAACACCCCGAAAGACCCAAGACTTCTGACACTCTGTCAGAGGAGGCACCACTGCCAGCTGGAATGTTAAATATTAGCAATGTCACTGAACCGAACTGGGTCTGTTTGCCCGTGCACAATGGAAACCCAATCGCCAAAGCACTGGCTTTTTGTAAAGAGAAGAATTTATTGCAAGGTGGCTGAGCAAGGAGACCGGAGTCTGGCTCAAATTTGTCTCCCTGAGTTGGGGCCTGGCAGATTTTATAGGCAGAGGGTAATGAGGTGTGATCTGATTGGATCTTTCAATGAGGTAATACCAGGAGTGGTGATCTGCCTGGATCATGCCATGGGGTGATGCCAGGGCTCTATCTGATTGGATCATGGATCATACCATATGGTGTGTCCGCTTCTTAATTCTGTCCCCATTCCTTGGTCCAAGCACTTAGGTTCCGCCTGTGGTTGCATGCTTGGTTCATCTGAGCATGCTCGGGTTACGTAATTGGTAACCTGAGGGTCTATGGCAACTGAAAAACAATTTGCAACTTTGTTACATGAAAGTTGAACCAGACTGGTCTGGAGCAGTTACAGTAAAACTTAATGCCTTTTTTAATTATTATTATTATTTTAGATTAAAATGATACTTAGAAATAGAAGTGCTTATGTTGTCTTCTTCTATCCCGGTGGATGATCTCACTTACTCTGCCTTGGTGACACTGCCCTAAATCAGGAATTCCAATTGGAGGTAGCTAAAAAAAACCTCAGAGCAGACTTTCTGCTAAAACAGATGCCAAGCAATCAAGGCCTCTCCAAAAAAAAAAATTAATATATTAATACATGTCAAGCACATAACTGGAAAGAAATTTAGAGAATTTCAACTGCTGGTGATGAATGTGGAGAAATAGAGGCAGGGGGTCACAGCAGAAAGAGGAATCACTTAGAAGTCAGGAAACTGGGGGTCTAGCCTTAGTTCAGCTCCCTACCTACCTATGTGACTGCCTCGGTTTCTCTATTTGTAAAATCAGAGGATTAGACTTGATGCTTTCCAAGTTGAAAACTTAGATATGCATCAAATTAAGGGCTAGAAACTCAAATTCTATCGAGTCTAGGGAGTAAAGATAAAGGAACAAAGAAGGCCATGTGTGAGACAATAGAGTGCGATGGAGATTGGCGTGAACTAAAAAAAAAAGAACTACTACTCAGCTCCAGTCAGCTGAGGCCATGTAGGCAGGAATAGAAACCTAATGTTGACAGATCTTCCAGTTTTTTCGGGAGCAGTCAGGAATCCAGAAGTTATATAAAATCTCCTTATCATTAATGATGGCATCTAGTTTTTTAAAAAACCCTTTTTCAAAACACCACGCTGGACAAACAAAATCCCCCCGAAGCCAGTTTGTGACCCATGGCTTTAAAACACTCGCACACATGAACTACATTTCAACTTCACTGGCAACATTCGCTGGAAAGTTCCTTATTTTGCCCTGTCCTAACACCCTTTATATTTACTTCAGCTGAAGATGTTTATTTGCCTGGGAAGTGGCTCCTTAACAGAAACATTTGTTTTAACCGTTGTGGCAAATCATCTATTTGCTGCGAGGAATGAGAAAGAACAGGCGAGCCCTTTTTCCCCCCGCCACAAACATTTCTTCTGGCCAGTTGACGAAGGCCTTTGCAGATGGCTGCTTCCCCTGTAAAAGGGGCCCGCGTTGTCCTGGGATGGGAAGACGCCCGCCTGTGCAGCGGGGGAGCCCTGGATAATCTCAGCGGAAGTTCCACTCGCACGAGGACCTCTTCTCCTCCCTTCCCCTTTCTCTTACTCATCCTTGCTTCTTGGTTGACACTGCCATATTCCTGAAAGGATATCAGGTTAATTCCTATCCTCTTTGCTTCACATGATTTCATGCAAATACTCACTGCCTAGATGCACATTTCAAATGAACTGTTTTTTATTTGATCCTTCAATCTTGACGCTGCCCTCCAAGCATGCCAGAGTCACCCACAGCCTCAATTTTTAATATATTTGTACAGAAAATTATGGAGAAAATGGAATCCAAACAATGGACTTGATTTTTTTTAAATAATCAGGCAGGAATTAATTTTTCAAAATAATTGTCTAGAGGTGATTCAATTTCATGTGCTCTTTAAATATGTATTTTTCAGTACACTATGACTCGAAGGGATGATTTAAAATTAGTGTATATAGTAGGCTCTGAATCATAAAGTAAAAATTCTGCCAGTTAAGTGTTGCCATTTCTTGGCTGCAGAACTCCATTTCGAAAATGAAATTCTACCATTCTGATAAACCCCCTGTCCTCCCCTCTTCCCCACGGCCAAAATAATTTTATCAATGGAAAAATGAAGGATTGGTTTTTAATAATTGTAGCTTAGAGATGTTGTGGCAGGCAGAATTCTAAGATGGTCCACGCGATCTCTATTCCTTGGTTAATGACCTGTGTAATTCCTTCCTGAGTATGTCTTGTTCCCAGTTGATAGAATTTGGCAAAGGTGATAGCATGGCACTTCCTTTGTTGGGTCGCATTATATGGCAAAGGTGTAGGGTTGTCACTCTGGTGATTACGTATATATGTGTATATGTGTATATATATACATACATAAAAATCATATATCATAGAAATGATAGAGAATATATTAATAGAAATATATATATATATTTCTATTAATATATTCTCTATCATTTCTATGATATATGATTTTTATGTATGTATATATATACACATATACACATATATACGTAATCACCAGAGTGACAACCCTACACCTTTGCCATATAATGCGACCCAACAAAGGAAGTGCCATGCTATCACCTTTGCCAAATTCTATCAACTGGGAACAAGACATACTCAGGAAGGAATTACACAGGTCATTAACCAAGGAATAGAGATCGCGTGGACCATCTTAGAATTCTGCCTGCCACAACATCTCTAAGCTACAATTATTAAAAACCAATCCTTCATTTTTCCATTGATAAAATTATTTTGGCCGTGGGGAAGAGGGGAGGACAGGGGGTTTATCAGAATGGTAGAATTTCATTTTCGAAATGGAGTTCTGCAGCCAAGAAATGGCAACACTTAACTGGCAGAATTTTTACTTTATGATTCAGAGCCTACTATATACACTAATTTTAAATCATCCCTTCGAGTCATAGTGTACTGAAAAATACATATTTAAAGAGCACATGAAATTGAATCACCTCTAGACAATTATTTTGAAAAATTAATTCCTGCCTGATTATTTAAAAAAAATCAAGTCCATTGTTTGGATTCCATTTTCTCCATAATTTTCTGTACAAATATATTAAAAATTGAGGCTGTGGGTGACTCTGGCATGCTTGGAGGGCAGCGTCAAGATTGAAGGATCAAATAAAAAACAGTTCATTTGAAATGTGCATCTAGGCAGTGAGTATTTGCATGAAATCATGTGAAGCAAAGAGGATAGGAATTAACCTGATATCCTTTCAGGAATATGGCAGTGTCAACCAAGAAGCAAGGATGAGTAAGAGAAAGGGGAAGGGAGGAGAAGAGGTCCTCGTGCGAGTGGAACTTCCGCTGAGATTATCCAGGGCTCCCCCGCTGCACAGGCGGGCGTCTTCCCATCCCAGGACAACGCGGGCCCCTTTTACAGGGGAAGCAGCCATCTGCAAAGGCCTTCGTCAACTGGCCAGAAGAAATGTTTGTGGCGGGGGGAAAAAGGGCTCGCCTGTTCTTTCTCATTCCTCGCAGCAAATAGATGATTTGCCACAACGGTTAAAACAAATGTTTCTGTTAAGGAGCCACTTCCCAGGCAAATAAACATCTTCAGCTGAAGTAAATATAAAGGGTGTTAGGACAGGGCAAAATAAGGAACTTTCCAGCGAATGTTGCCAGTGAAGTTGAAATGTAGTTCATGTGTGCGAGTGTTTTAAAGCCATGGGTCACAAACTGGCTTCGGGGGGATTTTGTTTGTCCAGCGTGGTGTTTTGAAAAAGGGTTTTTTAAAAAACTAGATGCCATCATTAATGATAAGGAGATTTTATATAACTTCTGGATTCCTGACTGCTCCCGAAAAAACTGGAAGATCTGTCAACATTAGGTTTCTATTCCTGCCTACATGGCCTCAGCTGACTGGAGCTGAGTAGTAGTTCTTTTTTTTTTAGTTCACGCCAATCTCCATCGCACTCTATTGTCTCACACATGGCCTTCTTTGTTCCTTTATCTTTACTCCCTAGACTCGATAGAATTTGAGTTTCTAGCCCTTAATTTGATGCATATCTAAGTTTTCAACTTGGAAAGCATCAAGTCTAATCCTCTGATTTTACAAATAGAGAAACCGAGGCAGTCACATAGGTAGGTAGGGAGCTGAACTAAGGCTAGACCCCCAGTTTCCTGACTTCTAAGTGATTCCTCTTTCTGCTGTGACCCCCTGCCTCTATTTCTCCACATTCATCACCAGCAGTTGAAATTCTCTAAATTTCTTTCCAGTTATGTGCTTGACATGTATTAATATATTAATTTTTTTTTTTGGAGAGGCCTTGATTGCTTGGCATCTGTTTTAGCAGAAAGTCTGCTCTGAGGTTTTTTTTAGCTACCTCCAATTGGAATTCCTGATTTAGGGCAGTGTCACCAAGGCAGAGTAAGTGAGATCATCCACCGGGATAGAAGAAGACAACATAAGCACTTCTATTTCTAAGTATCATTTTAATCTAAAATAATAATAATAATTAAAAAAGGCATTAAGTTTTACTGTAACTGCTCCAGACCAGTCTGGTTCAACTTTCATGTAACAAAGTTGCAAATTGTTTTTCAGTTGCCATAGACCCTCAGGTTACCAATTACGTAACCCGAGCATGCTCAGATGAACCAAGCATGCAACCACAGGCGGAACCTAAGTGCTTGGACCAAGGAATGGGGACAGAATTAAGAAGCGGACACACCATATGGTATGATCCATGATCCAATCAGATAGAGCCCTGGCATCACCCCATGGCATGATCCAGGCAGATCACCACTCCTGGTATTACCTCATTGAAAGATCCAATCAGATCACACCTCATTACCCTCTGCCTATAAAATCTGCCAGGCCCCAACTCAGGGAGACAAATTTGAGCCAGACTCCGGTCTCCTTGCTCAGCCACCTTGCAATAAATTCTTCTCTTTACAAAAAGCCAGTGCTTTGGCGATTGGGTTTCCATTGTGCACGGGCAAACAGACCCAGTTCGGTTCAGTGACATTGCTAATATTTAACATTCCAGCTGGCAGTGGTGCCTCCTCTGACAGAGTGTCAGAAGTCTTGGGTCTTTCGGGGTGTTTGAGACATCCAGAAGTTGGAATTTTCCAATGCCAAGGGGTTGGAAGCAATACACTTTCACTCATTCATTTACATCTGTGATGTGTTGAAGTCAATTAACTTACACCACTTTGAAATGAACAAATGCTACTTAGAAATGATCTGTGTGCCTTCCCCATTCTCACTACAATTTTTCATTTCCCCTCCATTTTTAAAAAATACCTTCCACATTGGCAGTTGGAAGTTATTAGAGCACCCTTGAAATGAGTTTTTAGGATTTGAGAGCAGCTGAGAACTTTTCTCTTTCCCAGTTCCCCAAACTGAATCCTCTCATTTGGTAGGTCTGGACTTTCAGATCCACGCCCAGCCCACCAGTCAGCACCGTGGCCTCTACCTGGGAGAGCGTAAATCCTGGTGCACCATCTTATTGAAGGCCAGCAGCTACCTAGGGAGCTCACAACAATAGTTCAAGAGAGCCTTTTCCTGACACTTGTACGAGAAAAGAAGAGGCTGCCCACGGGAAGGAGGCAACCGAATGACATCCGCAGGCCATAGGCCTGTCCCTGTCAATCTGCAAGACCCAGGGCAAGAGTACAAATGGAGGCCCACTTACCATATGACTAAATGTCAATATGTTAAATAAAACACTAGCCCCTACTTTTGCATAGCTCCATCATGACCTGGTCAGCCAGGCTCAGATTTAGAATTCTTGAATTTCTCCCTGTTCTGGCCGAAATGGACCCAGCCCCCAGCCCACCTCCCTTTTCTTTCTGCCTCTAGCTCCATCCTGTACCACGAGGGTCCTTGTGCACGTGTGTTTGCATGTGCCAGCCTGAGAGTCCAAACTCTGTCATGGCCCTCTGACCTCCCCGTGAGCTGCAGGGTGTGCACATGGCTGATGTAACATGCTCTTGGGAGGATAGCCCTGGGGAAGAGGCTCACACAGCCCCAGAAGGAAATTCCAGGATCCCAGGGTGCATGGTCTGTGAGATTGAATAATGGGCTGTAGGTGTGTAAAACCCCTTAGCCTTGTTGACTCCTCCCCCATGGAGAGGGCGCAGCCAGAAGAGGACCAGATGGGGATTCTGTGGCCATTCTAGTTGTAATGGAACCACCCCTTCCCAAATAGCAAATGACAAGTGGCCAGATAGATTTCTTGGGAGAAGATGACAGGAATAATGCCCATACCGAAGAGGGCAGAGTTAACATTCCTCTGAGTCCCCAAGAGCTTAGTCAGCCACACACTCACTCAGGGCCGTCAAAGTAAAGGTGGCACTTACAAAATGAGAGGGAAAATGATGGCTTTTTAAAAGAAACTTGGGCTATGGAGAGACTATTTTGAAAACAGATGTTTGGAAATGTTCGTGGTAAGAGATTATTGTTGATATTTTTACATTATTCAAAAATTATGTAAATTCCCTATATAAATGCTCCAATCTGCACACACTTCGAAGTCCTGAAACCCAAGTTTTCTAATATCATTTAAAATTATCCCAACCTAGTATTTCAGTGAATTTTAAACTCATGTGCTAAAAGTGTAAAAATTCAACACTTTTTAATTAGTTTTTAAGAGCGACAGCTTAACCGCAGGGAAAATGGAAATAACTAGACAAATTTCAACAAAAACCTTTGCAAAATTGGTATATGGGATTAAAAGATGAAAGGTCCTTAAAAAAATAAGTATGGCAAGCGATACCCTTTTTCCAGTTGGAAGATATAGATTTATGAGGTTATTTTTTCATTTCTGACCGCCATTAAAATCAAGTATTGATATACACCATACCACATAACTTTAAACCATATAAAATAAACCAAGAATTTAAAATAATAAAGGATATTCCATATTCAAATAATAATAATTTAGTGAGAGTAAAGAAAATTTTATATCACTGAATACATCTCTTATTCTCTATCACTTCCTCTTGGCAGTTTCTCCTTGACTATGCTTTACCATCCACGGAATATGTTAATACTGTAGTAAATACATGTGATTCATCAGTAAATAAATAAATATTAGAGGAATTGTTTCAAAACGTTTTCCTGATATGTGTGCCTGATCAGAAGTTTGGAGAATGTGATCCGGGATAAAACCAAACATGGCTCTTTTGTCATTGACACTTGGGCAGGTCAATCCAAGAATGGATGCTTTCTTCTTTTTCCTCTAAAACCTTTTCAAATAAATTATGCCATCTGCTTCCAGGGGTGGAGGGGGGCGGGGTTGTTAGTCTGTTGCATTCAGCACTCAGGAGCTTCTGGTTTCTATTTTGTAATGGAAGTGATACAGGCAGCCAGAAGGCACAGTTTGCTTTTGTTTAAAGTCTTGGTTTTTAGGACTGATTTGCAGAATCCTGTTTACTCAATCCCAAACAGAGAAGTCGCTAATGAGGGCAAGAGGCAGTGAGCCTGCTGGTGCTCAGTAAGCAAGGGTTTGGTAACAGATACAAAGGAGGTAGCCGTGATTATCGCTATTGTTCGTAGAATGGGTGTTTAATACACATACCATCCCTATACGGTAGGAACTATTTTTTCACTCCAATTTTTAATTTTGCATTTTGAAATAATTTCAGACTTTCAGAAAAGTATGCAGAAATTTCTCATATACCCTTCACCCAGCTTCCCCAATGTTAACAACTTACATGACCACATTGCAAGCAAGCATCAACCCCAGGAAATTAATGCTGGTGCAACGCTATTAACTAAACTGCAGACCTTATTCGTATTTCATCAGTTTCTCTACTCGTGGCCTTTTTCTGTCCCATGATTCAATCTAGGAGCTCATGTTGCATTTAGATGTTTTGTCTCTTAGTCTCCCCCAGTCTGTGGCAGTTTCTCTGCCTTCCTCATTTTTTATGACCTTGACTCTTGTGATAAGTAGTGGTTAGTTATTTTGTAGAATGTCTTTCAATTTGGGTTAGTTTGGTGTTTTCTCATGATTAGATTGAGGTTGTACATTTTTGCCTAGAACACTGTAGAAGGGAGGTTGCATCCTCAGGGATCATATCGAGGGCCACATTCTGTCAACATGCCTCATTACTGGTGATGTCAACCTTGATCACTTGGCTAAATAGTGTCTGCTGGGTTTCCTTTTGTAATTAATAAATATCTTATAAATAATAATAAATATGTGTATATACTGTTTCCCCACAAGCTTTCACCCACTGATCTTGGCATTCGTGGGTGGATCTTGCCTGCAACAATGAATACTGTGGTGTTTGCCTAACGGGGTTCACCTCTATTTCATAGACAGGGCAAATGAGGCCCACAGAGCTGAAGTGACTTGCCCACAGCCACGATACCACGTCCCTCATCTCAGAATCCTGCCATGGCTCTCGTCTCACTCAAGGGAAAAGCTGAAGTCCTGACACAGACCCCTAAGGGCCCACACAATCTGGCCCCTGACACCCCTGAATTTATTTGTACCCTACTCTCCCCCTCCCCCACTTTCCGTGGGCCACATTGGCTTCCTGGCCCTTCTTTGAAAATGCTTCCACATCTGAACTTTGCACTGGCTGTTCCCTCAGCCTGGAACCTCCCTTTGCCCCCAATATCTGCTTTGCTTACTTCTTCACTTCCCTGGGTCTCTGCTCAAGTGTCACCTTCTCAGTGAAGCCTTTCCTGATGGTTCCCCCACCCACATCCCAGGCACTCCCTAGCCTCCCTTTCTGCTTTAATTTTCCCCACCTGACACACGACTTCTGACTTACTGGCGTATGACGTATGCATGCAAATAGGGGTTACCTGTTGACTCTGTTAGCTGCGATTTCCACGAAGACCGGGAGTTTGTGTGTTTTGTTCATTGCTGTATCCCTAGTGTCTAGGATAGTGCCAAGCTCAGAGTAGACATCCAACAAACACTTGTTGAATGAATGAACTTTGGAACATGAGTGAAAGACTTAGGAAGATTTTGCTTCACTTATAAGGAACAGAAAAACACAACTCATACTGACTTTTCTCTAAAGGGAGGTTAGAGACCCTCCTAACTGCAAGTCCAGAGGTGGGGCAGGTCACAGAAGGATGTTTTCAGGACTTTGGCCTCATTTTTCTGTGGTACTCTCAGCTCTCTGGGTCTTTGGCAGGCCCATAGCACCCTCACAGCTAGTGCTTCCACTGAAAAGAGAGGGCTTCTCTCTCCCAAGATTTCCAGTGAGGTGCTGGGGCCGGGTCTCACTGGCTCGGGTTGCACTGAATGCCCATCCTTGAACCAATCGCTGTGCAGAGGGACCAAGTTCTCTGACTGACTAGGTTTAGATTATGTAGGTTATGTGCTCACTCTTGGTACTGGGAGGGGATCATGTTCCCAGCCACATGGACTGAAACTTGGTGAAAGGAGTTTCAGAAGGAAAATCGGGAAATAGAAATGGAGAATATATGCCAACTGAGCAAAACTATTACGGTTCTGCATGTGCCCTTCCTGGTCACACCCACCGGGATTCTGCTTCTTTACGTCTGAGGAGAGGTCCAGGCACCTGTATTTTTAGGAAGCATGCCAAGGGGACTTTGATATACAGCCAAGATTGGGAATGATTGGTTGTCCAAAACAGACAAAGCCATCACAAGAAAAGAAAATGCAGACCAATAACTTATGAACACAGATACGAAAATCCTGAACAAACTATTAGCAAATTGAATACAGCAATAAAAAAAGAACCATCATGTTCAAGTGAGTTTATTCCAAGAATGAAGGATTGGTTTAATAATTAAAAATTGGTTTAATTCACTACATAAGTAGAGTAAAGAAGAAAAAAAGTATGGCCATTTTGTTAGATGCAATAAAAGCACGTGACATAATTCAACGTCATTCCTGATTAAAAATAAATAAACAAACAAACTCTCAGTAGACTAGAATAAAAGGAAACTCCTTCAACCCAATAAAGGACATCTAAAAAAATAACCTATGGCTAAAATTATTACTCCATGGTGATAACCTAAAAGCTTTCCCCCAAATATCAGGAAGAAAGTAAGGATGTTTGCTTTCACCACTTCTATTCAACATTACTAGAAAAGCTACAGTGGTAAGACAGTGTGGTATTGGAGTAAGGACAGACATATAGATTAATGAATAGAAAATCCAGAAATAGACCCACACTTGTATTAATAGTAAACGGATTTTTGACAAAGGTACTGAGGAAATACAATGGTGAAAGAATAGTAACTTCGACACGTTGTTGGAACATCTGGGCATCTCTAAGTGTAAAAATATGAAAACAAAAAGCAAAACCACACACACTACACATAAAAATAATGCAAAGTGGAACATAGATCTAAATGTAAGAGCTAAAATGATAAAGCTTCTGGAAGAAATCATAGAAAAAAATCTTTGTGATTTAGAGTTAAGAAAAGATGACTTAAATGGGTCATAAAAATTTAAAAGGTCACAAATAAAAAAGAAAAAATGGAATGAAATGGACTGAATGAAATGGACTTCATCAAAATTAAAAACTTTTGTTCTTTGACTCACAAAGACAATAAAAAGATAAGCCACAGCCTGGAAGACAGTATTTTCAAAACATATATTGGCCGGACGCGGTGGCTCATACCTGTAATCCTAGTACTCTGGGAGGCTGAGGCGGGAAGATCACTTGAGGTCAGGAATTCGAGATCAGCCTGAGCAAGAGCAAGACCCGTCTCTACCAAAAATAGAAAAATTAGCCCCGCGTGGGTGGTGTGCTCCTGTGGTCCTAGCTACTTGAGAGGCTGAGGCAGGAGGATCCCTTGAGCCCAGGAGTTTGAGGTTGCTGTGAGCTAGGCTGACGCCACGGCACTCTAGCCCAGGCAACAGAGTGAGACCTCATCCCAAAGAAAAGAAAGGGAAACAAAACAAAACAAAATAAAATGAAACTCTAGTCCGTATGGCTTCACAGGTAAATCTTATCAAACATTTAAAGAAGAAATAATAACAATCCTTCATAAAATCTTTCAGAAAACAGAGAAAGGAATAATTCCCAACTCATTTTATGGGGCCAGTATTACCTAATTTCAAAAAGAGACAATGATATCACAAGGAAAGAAAATTACAAACCAGTATCTCTTATAAACAAAGATACACAAGTCCTTAATAAAACATTTTCAAATTAAATCAAGCAATATACAAAAAGAATAATACATCATGACTAAATGCGAGTTTACTCAGGAATAAAGGTGAATTTCATACTTGAAAAGTCAGTGTAATTTACCACAGTAACAGAATAAAGGAGAAAATTCTTACGATCACCTCAATAGACGCAGAAAAATCACTTCAGTGGCTAAATTTGACACTTATCCATGATTAAAAAAAAAAACAACTCTCAGCAAAACTAGGAATAGAAGGCATCTCTTGATCTGATAAAGGGCATCTACGGAAAACCTACACCTATCACCATATTTGGTGGCAAAATGGTTGGTTGCTAGAACTTCATACACAAAAATTAATTCAATCTAGATCATAGCCCTTCATGCAAAATTAACAACCATAATATTTCAGGGAGAGAACCTTGGGGAAGAGGGGAAAAGATTTCTTGTACAGGACATGAAAAGCACTAGTTGTATTTAAAAAATAAATAAATTGAAATACACCAAAATTTCAATTTTCCACTCATTCGTAATACCCTCAAATTAGAAACAACCCAAATGCCCTTCATTTGTATATCCATGGATTGGAACACTATTGAGCAGTAAAAAGGAACGGACTATTGATGCACACATGGATGAATTAAAACCAATTAGGCTGAGTGAAAGATGCAGATACAAAAGAGTAACACTGTAGGATTGCATTTATGTGAAGTTCTAGAACAGGGAAAATTTATCTTTGGTGGTAGAAATAGTGGTTGACTGGAGTGGAAGCATTGCCTGACAGTGGCATCAGAGAACTTTCCAGGTGGGGCACTGGAAGTGTTCTGTATCTTATTTTGGGTTCTGGTTAGTTATGCATATATAAATGTAAAAACTCATCGAACAGAACTCTTAAGAACCATGCATTTTTTACGTAAATATATACCAATATAAATTATGCCTTAATTTTAAAAACCTATAAAATGGGTATCGTTATATTCCCATATTCAAGGTGGAGAAACTGAGACTTAGAGAGGTCAGGTAACTTGCTCAAGATCCTGCAGTTAGGAAGCAGCAAAGGTGAGACACTAACCCTAATTTACCCAAAGCCAGAGGCAGAGCCTGTGTACTTATGCTTCCCACTGCTTCTCTCTTCCAGTATAAATAAAAGCAAAAATAAATGATCAAATCCCCCCAAATCCAAGGGTCTTTAATATATCTACATTTGGATGTAAAGTGCATTGAGACAGATCTCAGGGGAAATTACATGGGCTTTACAGACCCTATATTTTGATGCATTTTATTTTAATAAGCTTAATTTCTAAAAAAGTGCACATTAACCATCAGAACCCCCAATTGGGGGCGGGGATCAGTAAAAAAACAAATTCTAGCAAAGCTGTACTGATACTTTTGAAGTATCAAACCAGATGGCCCCCAACTCGAGCTGAGCGCACCTAGGCTGAGTCTGGAGTCTGCCAACCAATCTGCTATGTCTCCCCCAACCTCACCTTTCCACATTCGGCTCCCGTGCCTCTAGGAAGAGTTGCTCGGAAAGAACTGAATAAAACATTGCACACAATGTCACAAAGATTCAACACATAGAACTTACCCTAGCTCACTCGCTCAGGTGTTGTTAAAAAGGCATCATCCGGGTTGATTTTGTCCTGTAGCATCTTTCTGACCTACCAAAGAAAACCTTCCTTCTTTTTGTCCTCCCTACACCACTCCCCCCCACCCCAATGAAAGTTATGAAATGAGGAGACTCAGCCCCCCTAAGATGGGCCTGGAACGCACTCCAATTTGGGGGAAGAACTTCCCGTCCTTGATTCCCCATAAGCCAGCAACAGCTGGTATGTGTGAGATTTACTCATCAGATGGCAAGAGGAAGCCAAACACTCCTACAAGAGCTGAAATTCAGGACTAAGCAATATGAGATTCTCAAAAGGATCAAGGAAACAAGCATCAAACTATAAATCTGAAATCCAGAGTCCTGCGAAGAGTGAATTACCTTCCACAATGCCAGAGAAGGGGAACTTTTTCAGGCAGAGTAAAAAGTCCACATGGCAAATGCTGGAAACAAAGGAGCAGGGAAAGCAAAAGTGCAAACACACACGAACAGAAAATCTCTTGTTTTATCTTCATCACAGAAATAAAACCAAACATGTCAGTTAAGGCAATACGGCCAAGCGCTGGATATTAGAAATAAACCTTTCAAAGACTATATAATAACATGGAAAAATCCTCTTGACTTAATAGTTAGTCAAAAAGAAAAACAAACTGTAGAAAAAGATTTCTCTCCATGGTTAGAAGAAAATATACCAAAATATTAATAGTGATTATCTCTAGGTAGTGAGATTTTGGGTGATGTTCATTTTCTTGTGTCAAACCTTCTGTAATTTCCAAGAATTCTACAATAAGCCTGACTTCGCAATACTTTTGGCAGCAAGTAATGGAAAGTCAGACCATCGGTGCCTTAAATTGTGAGGATATTTTTAATTATTTATAAGAAGTCTGAAGGTTAGTGGCCTCATGGTTAGCCTGGCACCCCAACAGTGTCATCAAGGACCCAGGCTCTTTCTGTCTTTCTGCTCCATCATCCTTATTGTGTTGGCAGTTGTCGGGATGGTTGTCTCATGAACATAAAATGGCTGCCACAGCTCCAGGCATCACAGTCTCATTCAAAGACAAGAAGGAGAAGCGTGACTGGGGAAGAGGCAGAACTTCAGTCTTGCTTTTTACCAAGGTGCAAAACTCCTTCCTAAAATCTCCCCCATCATACTTATTTTACTTTTAATTGGCCATAGCTAGGTCATCATCCCTGAGATCATAGGAATTCTGGCCAATACATAAATAAAAACAGGGTTATGCTGGTAGGGAAGAAGGAGGAATTGCTTCAGACACTTACAGAGTCTGCCCCAAGTGAAAAATGAAAAGAGAAGAACACAATATTAAGTGGGGGAGATTTTTCACATACATAGGCAGATATACATAAATACACACACACAGACACACACACACACACACACGTGCATTCTAAGTATATGAGGATGCATACTGCCAGAAGAAAGACTGGAAGGAAAGTTATTAAAATGTTAGTAGTGTTTGTCCTGGGTGTGGAGACTGAGTCATGTTATTTTTTTTTTTTTTACATCTCTCCATAATTTTCAAGTTATCTATAACAAACATAATTACAAAATTACTTTTTTAATTAGAAAAATCTTAATTTCAGAGAGTCTAAGACTGTGGTTTTACTGTTACCTCTTTATGCACCCTGCACATGCAAGCCTTTTTACAGATACGCCATTGGTTTAGCCTTGCAGATCTCCTGAGTGCAGTGTTTTACACACGTTATTTCATTTAAGCCTCGCAAAACCCTATGAGGTTGGTATCATTATTGGTCCCATTTTTCATATAAGGAAACTAAAGCTCAGAGAAGTTAAGCAAGTGACTTGCCTAACGCCACATAGTAGGGAAGAGCTGACCCAGGATTCAAGCCAAGATCTGTCTGACTGCAGAGTCCACACTCCTAACCACAGTGTTCCATAATGGAGTCCCTACACTGGCGACTTCCTTATTCCCGTGCCTGGTTTCATAATTTTACTACTTACACATACATCTGTACAGAATGTATAATGTTGTACCGCAGGTTTTAAAGACCGTCTATAAATGGCGTGTGTGTATCTATCTGAAACTTGACCTGTATGTTTAACACTATGATTTTGAGATGAGTCTCTCTTGATACAAGGCCCTTCCTCTCTGCCATATAATGTTCACTTTCGTACAACAACATGTATTTTTTCCAGTCTCCTGGACATTCAGTCTCCCCCGACTTCCAATTTTCCACTATTATAAACAATGCTGCAATGAACATCCTCATGCAAGTGTCCTGGGGCACGTGTGGGACATAAGGCTAGGGTGGGAACTGCCGGGTCGTGGGTGCTAGACAATGACAGGTGGGTCTCCCACAGTGGCTTGTGACAGCTGCTGCTGCTCCACATGCTTGTGAATACTTGGCACTGTCAAATAAATTATTGTATACTATTTTATTTTGTTGGATAACTTCAGAGTTAAAAAGTAATCTTGAAGTTAAAAAAAAAAAAACCCAAAACTCTTACTTTTAAAAATATTAGGGTTTATCATATCATTGAATTATGCCCAGATAAGAGTCTAATCAAGCTGAGAGCCTCTCAAGGCAGGTGGTTTTGTTTATTTTTTTTAAAAAATCAACTTTAATGAGGTATAATTTACATATAATAAAATGCACGCATTTTAAGTTGCAGTTAGGTAAGTTTTGACAAATGCCTACATCTGTGTAATCATCACCACAGTTAAGATATAGAACATTTGCCCCAGTCCAGAAGGGTCCCTCGTGCCCCTCCCAGCCAATCCTCACCCCCATTCCTGGTCCCTGGAAACCATGTTCTGTGTCACTACAGATTGGAGTTGTCTTTTCTAGAGCTTCATGTGACTGGAATTGTACAATCTCTACTCTCGTGTGTCTGCCCTTTTTGGTTCAGGGTGTCTATGAGATTCACCCATGTTATTGTGTGGACCAGCTCTTTGCTTTTAACTGCCGAGTGGTATGCTATTGTGTGGATATACAGTAGGCCCCCATCCATGGTTTCACTTTCTGAGGTTTCAGTTACTTGGGGTCAACCTTGATCTGAAAATATTAAATGGAAAATTCAAGAAAGAAACAATTCATAAGTTGTCAATTGCTCACCATTCTGAGTAGCATGATAAAATTTTGTGCCGTCCTGGTCCATTCTGCCTGGGACATGAAACATCCCTTTGTCTAGCACGTCTGTGTTGTAGACACTCCCCACACGTCAGTCACTTAGCAGCCCTCTCCCAGGCCAGAGGAGGCTCCTACCTGAGTAACAGCCTCCCTGCAGTCCCTAAGATACGTACAATGGGAAAAGAGAAGTCGTAGAGTCCTTGGATTGGATATGGGAGGAGAGGTTAGAAAATCATTCATTCATCCAGAAAATGTTTATTTCTGTGCCTCCCAGGGGCCAAGCTCTGTGATGGCCACCTGCACCAGACCCAGGTAGGAAAGGCAAGAGGAAACGAGGCCCGGCTGATAAGGATCTGCCATGCAGTTTGCGCACACCTCCAGGCAGGCGGCGGAGTGCAGTGGATGCTGGACAGACAGACTTCAGTTGGAATCTTGGCTCTGTTCCTCTGTAGCTGTGTGACCTGGGGCAGGTCACCCCACCTCTCTGAGCCTGTTTTCTCATCTGCAAAATGGGAACAAGAATCCCTTCCTCCAAGGAGGAACAAATTTTGGGGGGGCCTGAAGCTTATATAATCTGGAGTCCTTTCTAAGAATAAGGATAGAAACAGGTCTTACTTTTGCAAGTGTTACAACACGTGCCCTCATGAGCAATTTCAGGGGCTCTCCCAGCACTTTGGAAGAGGTGGTGAAAGCGAAAGCCCTGACGCTTAGCTCGAACAGCCTCACGGTAAATCCACCTTCGCCAATCCGAAGCATTTTTCTCTTTATTTTTTTAGTGATGAAATGAAACCACGCACGTTAAGAAATAAGCACCGTGGCCTAGCACAGAAGTGCTCCTGAGGAACAGCTAATGCTCAAATAGTGCTTTCTGAAAGCCAGGTCTGTTCAGAGCACTTGGTATATATTAACATATTTAATGAGGTAGGTGCAACCGAATACTCCATTTTACAGATTAGAACATCGAGGCCCGGAGAGCTAAATGATCCTTGCCAAGTCACCCACCTAGTGAATGATCTGGCAGTCTGGCTCCAAGGTCTCTGCTATGAACTCCTGGCCTTTACGACTCTTGTTGAAAGGCAGGGGTTTTTATTACTTTTCCTTGAGTGTTATGAGCGTGCCCATTGCTAGAAAGTCTATAAGCAAAATGAGACATTTATCCCGTAAGGTAGGTGAAAGCCCCTTTGGAACCCCAGAAGCCTGTTTTCTGAAGACTGCACTCCTGGTGAAAGAAAACATTTCTCCCCCAGGGAGGCTGTGTGAAAACGCCACCCCCAGAACGCGTGTTGCACACGACCGCCTTGCCAGACCCCTAATTCCCTGACATCACGCAGCAAACCCTGAACTCAGTTGACTTCCGCCTCTACTTTATATTATCCCCAATGGGAAAACCGGGGACAAATCCAGTTGTACTTTCCACGTAACTTAACTACACGTAGAAACAGACTTACAGACGTTGATTTATGAGTGGCGCTGGGGCTTGCCCCACAGGGTCCTTTCCAGGGCGGGATTTTTCTTCTCTTGGAGGACGGCTGTGGTCTGCCTGCCGGCCGAGGCTGAGGCTGCTGAAGGGTTAATTCTGCCCATTTTCTAGAAGCTCAGGTTTGAGGCTGTTGGTCAGTATGTGCTACAAGAAGCCCATTTTGTAAAATGGTAGGGCCTGGTGTTCGGCGGCCCTTGGTACAAGCAACCGCTTCTTTCTGCTGAGGAATGAAATCGCTCGAATGAATCGCAGCAAGGAACGTGATGATTATAAGGCCATCTTGTCCCGGCAAAGCATCTCGGGCCGTGACACTAATTGGAGGAACACGTATAACCTGAGTGGGTTTCAGTGGAAACTGTGATCGCCAAATTGCACGGTTTGCTGTAACAGGGGTGTTTTCAAGATCTAATCTGCAAAGCAATGCTTCCCTCTCTGCCCACCTCCCACAATGCTATTAACTAGGCAAAGGTGAAGCCAATTCAGAATCTTCAGTCCCCTTCTTGAAATCCTGAAATGGCTTCTCACTGTCCCTGGGATAAAGGCTAATCCCTGACGTGGTTAAGAGGCCCCAACCCACCTGCCTCCTGCAGGCCTCCCGGACTCATCTCTTCCGCTCCACACCCAGACGCAGAACTTCAATCCTGAACTTTCCCTCTGATGCATCATAGGTTCTCTTTAGTCTCGAGGGCTTCTGTCTGGAGCTCTCCTTCCTTCTTCAAAGCAGAGATCAGAGTTTTTTCATTTGTTTTTGCTGGCCCAGAATAATACCCTCTTCTCCTGGTAAAAGTATGTCAGTCTCCTTAGGGAGCCACTCCATCGACATAATTTGGGTAGGTGGGACCAGGCTTCAGGGGTAGAACAGGACCAAGCCTGGCCAAACTACAGTCAACCTCAGGACTTTTGCTGGCACCAATGTTAGGTTCTTTTCCATTGGAGTTTTGAGCAGATGGGATGCTAGGCTGGAACTGCTCAGGGACGTCTTTGCCACCATGGGAGAGTAGCCTGCTTGCAAATGAAGCTGCAGAGAGGAATGCAGATGCACGAGATAGAGACGGATTCCTAATGACATCACTTGAGCACCTGGATCCAGCCATACCTGAAGCAAACTATTTTGGAGCTTTCTAGTTACATGAGCGAATGAATTTCAGTCACATGAGCTAATGGATTTCCCTCTTTGAGGCAACGTGAGCTAACTGTCTGTCAATTGCAACTAAAAAGTTCCTCAAGAATACACTTTCCCTTTTATTTGGTTAACTCTTATTCATTCTTCAAGTATCAGCTTAGAGTCCTCCCTGATTCCCAAATGTGTTGGGTTTCCCCTCTGTGCAGCCACAGGACCCTGTATTTTCCACATATTAGTGCTTTTACTACTATATTGTTGTTTCCTGTTCTTTGATCCCTGCCTAGACTCTGAGCCATAAACGTGAGTCTTCCTGTGTTATTAATATTTACCATTATGCTTAGCTCTGTGCTTGGTGCATAATAGATTGTTAGTAATTTTTGTTGATTAGAAAAGTTAGCTGATTAAAATCACTGAACCTGTATCTAAGAGGCTACATCTATCAATTTTGAGAAATTAAGAGTAGATGCCTGAATCACTATGATGAGCATTACGAGATTGAATCCAGATTTATAGCAAAAAAAAAAAAAAAAAAAGCTCTGATCGATTAGTAATGCCTGCCATGGGTATGGGAATAAGGAGTTATGGTATGTGTGCCACATGCTTACCATGTTTGGTCTCTATTATCACTGAATTGTTCCATGAGTGACTATCTTGCCTCTTCAAGTAGATTGCAGTCTCCTTGAAGGCATGGACCAGATTTTTGGCTTTCCAAGCATTACTAACTCTTCTGGGTTAGACATCCAATTGCTCAATAAACGTTTGTTGGCAGATGGACCTACAACCTTTCAAAGTGACAAACTGGAGACTTCACAGCTGTAACCTTCCCATCGGCCCCACCATCCCTCCATGGCCTAGTGAGGGAAAAGCCAGGAACTGCGTCCCCCGTTTCACATGTCAGGAAATACAGAAAGAGGGAGGCATAGAGCACCATCGTCCTGCTCTTTCCACTTGATGCTGGTGCTGTTTCACGGCGTTTAGGAGCACAGGCTATTCTACTAATCAAAGGGCTGCAATATTTCCTAAGCGTGAAATAAACAGCAGGCTCCAAGAATTCCTAGGCATGACGTCAGTGAATAAGCTGTAGGCCAGTTCCACTGGCCCATATTCTACTCTCTCCTCCACTGCTGGGGCTGGAAAGCTGCAAACCACATGTCCCGGAGCCCTGCTAGCTGGCTTCCTAAGGGTTCTACCGACGGGAGGTGTTAGTGGGTTAACAGAAGGTGCCAGAGAGGAGAAGCCATTTTCCCAGCTCTTGGCGATGCTTTTGACAGTGTGACGGTGGCGTCAACAGCACCCGCAGTGGTGGCAGGGCGTGTGGGGTGGCGTGTGGCCTTCGATCCTGCTCATGCAGCTTGTTCCCATCAGCAGCACAAGGCAGCGCAAGGCAGCGCACCTGCGGGCTCTGTCCACTGTCACAGCCCCGTTGCTCCTCCAACCCTTCCCGCACCTAATCGCCAATTCCCTGCATTAAACTCCTTCTGCAAAACTTGAGATTGGACACTTACTGGTAAAATAAACCACTGTAACAAGCACCTTTGGTGTTATCTACCTAGCCCGTGATCCCATTCGCTGAGAACTGCCTCCAGCCACCTGTGGAACAAGCCCCCCAGGCCAGGTTAATACCCTACGACCCTCCCTCCTTGGCCGTTGCAGACTCACTGATTTGAGTGGGGCCGGTCAGATCTCTGCAGGGAGTTAAACCGTGGAACACACAATCACTAAGTAGGCTCTGCTGTTGCTCGAAATTCAAACAAGTCAATATGTGTAGAGCGGCTGGTCTCTCCTGGGGTGATCTGCCCCCACTCCGTGGCACTATCTGGAGACATTTTCGGCTGTCAAACTGGGTGGGGGTGTTACTGGCATGTGGTGGGCAGAGGCCAGGGATGCTGCAATGCACAGGACAGTCCCCTACAACAAAAACAATCCCGTCCAAAATGTCAGTAGTGACAGTGTAGAGGTTAGAGGTTGGGAGGTGGCCATGCTTGTCCACACGCCTGCCGGGGAAGGAAAGGCAAAGAGAAAACAGTGCCGGTGCATGCAGTGGCGGGAGGCGGCGACCATCAGCATGGATGGACAGAGACATTCTGTTCATTGTCTGACTAACTGGTTCCTCATGAGCCCCCCACCGCGGAAAGAAATGAGCTCTTACCTCAGAAACTTTGTCCAGTGAGAATGAGAGAACCACTCCCGCAGGAAACAACATGGATACATTTTAGGAATATAATCTTAAGTTTAAAAAGCAAGTTCCTTTAAATTATATACAATATTGTGCTATTTTTATAAAGCCCCCACAGAAGCAAAATTTTACAAACAAGGCGTAGGGATGCATACATACTTGATAAAACTGTAAAAGAAAAAGCTGAACTAAAAAGCTCAAAATTGAGAATTACGGTCCCTTTGGGGCAGGGCGGTGGGGGAGGCAGGGTGATGGGAGACAGAGTACAAGAGTTGATGGTATTAATAATGTTTTGGGGTTTCAGTTGGGTGCTGGGTTCTCAGGTTTTTGATTTATTATTATGCTTCATAACATAGCTGATGTATTAATATAATTTTTTGTATGAATCAATTATTATAGGGGCCAGCAAACTACGGCCCACTGGCCAAATCCAGCCTGAGGACTGTTTTTGTACCACCTGGAAGCTAAGAGTGGTGTTTACATTTTGAAATTGTTGAAAAAAATCAAAAGAAGATTTCATGACACATGAACATAATATGAAATTCAAACTTCAGTGCCAGTAAAGCGTTAGGAGAACACATTCACTCGTTTACAGACGTCTATGGCTGTTTTTGTACTACAACAGCACAACTCAGCATTCGCAACAGAGACCAACTAACTATACAGGCTGCAAAACTTAAAATATTTACAATCTGGCCCTGTATGGAAAAATTTGGTGACCCTTTAAATATTATATTGAAGAAGAAAGATTTTTGAAAACTATCTTTAAAAAAGAGTCAAATGCAGTAATCCAAAGAGTTCTTCTAGGGAGTGGTCAGCCCCTGGGTTGATTGGGTCTCTTATTTCTGTGTCTGCTCTGCTGAGATGACCTCCAGGTGCTGGGGGGCGGGTGAGCTCAGGTGGCCTGAGGGGTCTGGAGGGAAGGTGTCCTTGTTCCTGCAGCTTGTCCTGGTACGGTGGCTTCTGGGGTTGCTGCTAATCTCTGTGGTGGAAGCTCTCGGCCAAGTGGACTCGGTTCAGCCGGAACCTGAGCACTCACTCGCTCTCTCCTTAGCTGTGGGCCTCTTTGAGCCAACACCCACCCGCTCCCCGAGTGGCTGCCGCATCCTCCACCATCCCTCTGCCTGAGCAGTCCATCCTCCACCCCGGGCTCTGCGAAGGGTCACACGGCCCTCACTGCCACGGTCCCCCTGCCAGACAGGGCTGGATTTCAATTTAGCCACCTTCCGAGTCCCACCCTGTGAGGCCTCGGGAACTGCCAGGTCGCGTCCTCACCACACAGGAAACAGGAGGAGCAGGGGAAAGCAGAAAGCCGAGGCCACCCTTAGACTCGTCAACTTGCTGCTCCAGGTTCGCTTCCACGTGATCGGCCCCTGGCTGCGGTCAAGTCAGCCAGAGAGAAGGATCCAGAGTCTTAAATGGAGGTTGGTGTGCGGAAAGCTCTTCTTTCCTCGGGCTCCCCGACACCTGACACAGTGCCCCCATCTCCTGACCAAAACCCAAGGTGGGAAGTTAAGACACAAACAGATGCCTGCTTTCCTCTCCTCCTCTCGGCCAGGTAAATGCATGCCGCCAGCGTAAGTTCAAGGCTTGATCTGGGGAAGGAGGCTGCACATGGCCCATGATGCAAGGGCTGAGATAGAAATGTGCCTGTTTCTGCAGGGATCGCAGAGAAGAGGCCACGCTGCCCCAGAATAAGATGCACCATCCTCTTGGCCCCACTCACTTTTCATTCACTGTCCTGTACCTGCTGAGGCGGGGCTGCATTTTTGGACTTTGGATTCCATGAAACCCCCACCCCTTACCCCTATAACAAATCCCATTTTTTTGCTTAGAGGGCTCCAGTACAATTTTATTTAAATTTCTCTTACTTTCAGTGAAGAGCCTACCTAACCCAACCCACCTCTTAAAGAATTCTGAAGTGCATTCACATCTTTTAGTAGAAGTGTCCTTGATTGGGGAAGGGGAGAAAAATTTTGCCCAAGCAAATATTTCGCTGTTGATTATGTCTTTAAACACCCTCCCCTCCCCGAACACACACGCATTTACTCAGATATTTAGGCCAAAAATGAAAGTCAGCCTCTCTTCTTCATCCTCAATTCTTCAAGGGTGTTGAGTGATGTTTAAAGTAGACAGTCTGGGAGGAATAATGAAGCAGATTAAAGTGTGTTTACTCAACGGACTAACGTGCGGACGGATGAAAGACAAACAAGAAGGTTGGCTCACGGTAGTAGTATCAGCAGCCACTGTATCTGCGGACTCTACTGCGCATGCGGACCGGGTTGGATTTGTCACAACCTTAGCTCGTTTAATCCCATCGGCACTGCGATCTGGCTATTATTGGTCCCATTACACAGATTAGGAAACTGGGGCAGAGAGATGTGCTACAATTTGCACAACTAGTGCTGGAGCATCCAAAATTGGAAGCCAGGCTCCCCTGGTATCAACCCTCAGCCCCTAACCACAGGGCTATGTCGCATACTTACAAGCTGCGTCCCCAACGCCCGGGCTGTGTACCAGTACCGGTCCGTGGCCTGTTAGGGACGGGGCCACAGAGCTCAGTGGCTCCCTCTGCTCCCTCACTCTAGTCCTTGAAAAATTGTCTTCCCTGAAACTTAGGCAATGGGGGGTGGAGTGGGATGGGGGGAATCACAGCAGGAGGTGAGCAGTGGGCTAGCAGGCGAAGCTTCATCTGTATTTCCGGCCGCTCCCCATCACTTGCATCACCGCCTGGGCTCCGCCTCCCCCACCCGCTCCCCCCAACTCCACCCCGGTCCTTGTCCATGGAAAAATTATCTTCCATGAAGTCCCTGGTGCCCAAAAGGTTGGGGATCACTGCTTAAAAGAATATGATACCAGGGGTCCAAAAACTATGACCCTCAGCCACTTGTTTTTGTAAAAAGGTTTCCTTGGGACAGAGCACACTCATTTGTTTACATATAGTCTATGTCTACTCAGTGACAGACTTGAGTAGTGCAACAAAGACCACATGGCCTGCAAAATCTCAAATATTTACTATTTGGCTCTTTACAGAGAAAGCTTGTTGACCTCTGGTGCATCCAATATTTTATCAAGTGTAAAAAAGCAAACTCCAAAACCATAACTATATCGCTTCCCCCCCGAAATGTACATGGATAATGGTTGAACAAGACCAGAAAGAAATGTATATATATGTTTGAGCAAATAAATTAAAGATGTAGTTCTCTTTCTGAGGGATGGGATGTTGTTCTAAAGTCGTTCTAATAATAAATGAAATTTTAGATTAAAAAGTTAATTGATTGAATTATTTAAAAACTGCAACCAAACTTGGAACATCTCTGCTTGATTTGAATGGTGTTTGCAAGACACACAATTGTTTTTTCCTTGGGCCGAAACCCAGCCCTCCTGAGAGATCAGCTGGTTCTTGCTAACTTGTCAGGACAGAGAAGAATTCAGGGTGTCTCAAAAGGCAAATCATTGCGAAGTGTAGGAAACAGATCAAAATCTCCTGTCGCCTGGGAAATCTGGAAGCTTCTATTGCCTTGGAATTAGGCGCTTTGAGTTTCTCAAGGATAACCTGGGAGCAGGGCTGGGGTTGGGTCGTCAGAGGTGGGCAAAACAGCCCCAAAGGCCTTTTGGGGTACTTCCTTCTTGGCCTGTGTCACTGTGGCTTGGGAGGAGTGTGTGTGTGTGCAGAGAGAGTCAACGTAAAGTTGTCAAGAACGCAGCTCGCTTCCCAGTTAGCTAGCTCTGGGAAGTGATGTCGCTAATGTTGCATTACAAAAATAGTAGAAATAATGGGGCTTTTTTGCTGAGTGGTAAGAAGGAATAAGTGAAATTATGCCATAAAATATCCAGAACAGGGTCTGGGGCAGATACTTCTTTTTATTATTTTTGAACTTTGGTACCCATCTGAGGTCGCAAACTCAGGTTGGCAACAAATGCCACATTCCTTTATGTGCTGTAAACTGGTGTTTCCCAACGTGCGTGATGCTCAGTGATTTTAAGTGAGAGCAGGCCGTGGACCTCAGTTTACGCAGCACTGACTCACATGGAGAGAAGTGTATTCCGTCTTCCGTTCTCCCGCAGTCCTTCAAGGACACGGTCTCCCTCGAGTGCCGGTCTGTCTCTAACCCGTCTCTAACACTTACGCATCTCTTGCTGTAAGAGGGAGGACAGGCCTCGGGGAGGCGAAAGTACTTAGCTAGAGCCTCGGAACGTTGCTTGGCTCTCATCAAATATCATTTTTACAGTCACCTTCTGTTCAAGGCAATTAACACCAGTTTTCCATTTTTATTAGTGGCATGAAATTCCCTTAAAAATAACTTCACCTAAATGAAAAAGTAATAAGAATTTAAAGAAAATATTAGCTAAATGTTAGAACAGTTGGTTTATTCTCATAAAGCTTAAAGTATATGAGGTAGTGTGTGGTTAAAGTAAAAAATCCTGACGTTGGGGCTGCCAGATTTAGTGACCCAAAATACAGGACACCCAGTTACATTTGAATTTTACATAAACAACAAATAACTTTTTAGTATAAGCATGTCCAAAATATTGAGGGGCGGTGGCTGATCTGGAACGAGACAGACTAAATAGCCCAGAAAAGCTTGTTCAGTTCATTTCTTCTTAGCAATATTCATGGCATACTTATGCTAAAAAATTATTTATTATTTATCTGAAATTCAAATTTAACTGGACATTCCTGTATTTATCTGGCAACTCTGCTTGCAGGGGGTTTGCAAATGACCATAAGTCGGAAATGCCGTGCTAAATCTACCCCACTTCCAGTCTGAGCCATGAACCCCTGTCATGGTTGGGGCTAATGGGGCCCAGACTCCTGGGTTGTACCGAGATATTGGGTTCTAGAATTTTAGGCAGCACCAGTCGCTGGTACCGGTCACCCAGAAAAAGCCCCTTGTCTCAGCCCACAGGGTCCCTTCAGACACTGAAGTCCCCTCCCATGCCCGGGACAGTGGACCTTGGCTGAGACAGGGCGCTAAGGTGACTGGGGCGTGTCCTTTGAGCCCTGCCACTTCCTCATTCTCAGGGCACTGCTGGGGCACAGGGAGAACGCACAGAACTCTCTTCTCTTACCCAGCTTGGGGACCCTTCTTCTTAGTCTAGGAAAATCCCAGTCCTCTGCAAATGGGCCATGACCATGGGAAATAAAAGCCAGGAGGTCCTGCCACAAAACTATCCAAAAACAAAGTCTCGCAGAACCTGATCCTCATTCGAATGGGGGTGGGGGCTGGAGGAGAAGGTGAGAGGACGCAGGGAGAGACATAAATTAATACCTGAGGCAGCCAGCCTCCCAGAGCCAATCGACCTCCCTGGTCCCATCTCCAGCCACCACCGAGTGACAACCAAAGGGGAACCCCCCCATCACAGCAGAGCAGGGCACGGCTTTTTCTGCCACGTCCAGCTGTCCGAGGTGTCCCTCTGGATGTGCCTGTCGTAGAGATGGTGCCTCCCTTTATCCTATGGGAACAAGGGCTCCGGAGCCAGATCACCTGGGTTTGGACCCCAGCACCATCATTTGTTAGCTGAGTCACATTGGGAAAGTTCTCAACCTCTCTGGGACTCAGTTTCCTTATCCGTAAAATATGGTTCCAGCCTCATACACTTGCTTATCATGAGCATTAAATGAGTTAACACACGTGAAAGGACTTAGAACAGTGCCTGGCACGTGCCCAAATATTTTATTTGTGTTAAATGTTTTTGTCATCTCCTGTGCCAAAATACTTTCAGGAGGCTCTAGATATCATTTTACCTAATGTCTTTTGGTCTGTTAACAATAAACACATATACGATTTTTTTTTTAACAGATTGTAAGCATTTTCACATCCAGTTAGTGCGCAAAATAACTCTACTAGATGGGGACTGCTATTCCCATTTCACAAATGAGTACACTGAGGCTAAAAGAGGTATATCAGTTATTTATTACTGTGTAACAAACCACAAAACGTATGGGAATGAAACAGTGATTTCTCCTTTCTCGTGTTCTGAGGTCGGCTGGGCAGTTTCTCTGCTGGTTTCACCAGGGCTCACTTATGTGCTGCATGAGGCTGGGATTGGGCTGAAACAGACCAGATAGCCTCCCTCTTACACCTGGCTGGCTGTTGACGAGGCCTCCTCCATTCTCCTTGATCAAGCACCTCGTCCCCTCGTAGGCTAGACGAGCTGCCTCATGTTGTAGTCTCAAGGTTCCAAGAAGGCGAAGGCAGAAGTTTCAGGCCTCTTAGGACTCAAGCTCCGGAACTCACACAATGGCATTTCCACCACGTTGTACGGGTTCGATCGAGTCACAATGTCAAGCCCAGATTCAAAGGGGTGGAGAATTAGATCCCAACTCTGGATGAGAGAAGCCCCAGAGTCACATCCCAAAGGGGTGTGCATACTGGACGGGAGGAGTCTGTGCCCCTAAGGTAGCTCTTTTGACCAGGGTCCATGACCACGGAGAGGTAAAGAGAGATGGGAAAGCCACAGGCAGGCAGCGTCTGGGAAAACGCGTCGGAGAGGGGGCAGAGCCTTGCAATCCAGACGTAGTTCTGAAAGACGTGTCTGGTGTGATTTGCAGCCAGATCTGGGGGTTTGCTCTGGCTTCCATGCCAGTGTGCAATCTCTGCTCTCAGGCCGGGTCCCCGTGGGGAGACGGCCCCTGCATTCCAGTTTCTCTGTGCCTGGGCTGAGAACACTCTAACTTTTCAAGAAGCTCTAACTTTTTAGTGTTCAAATTTCCTTTTCCTTTCAATATTCTTCCTTCAGCAACCTTTAGTCATTCAGCAAACACATTTTGGGCTTTGAATATAATCTTTAGGATGACAACTTGCAATGTTTACCTCTAGCCCAAATACCTGCGTTCAGATTCGGTCCCTACTGTCTGCTCGGCATCTCCTATTGCGTGTCTGAGGGGCATTTCAAACTTCATGTGCCCAAGCTAACTCCCGGTCTCACACACGCACGCTCCTCCCTTGATCTTCCTCTTAATAAATGTCAACTCCTTTCTTTCAGTGGCTCGGACTGGACACCTTGCCATCATTCTTGACTTCTCCCTTTTTGGCACTTTCACATCAACTCACCCTCCAATCCTGGCCTTTCCTACCACTTCAAGTGCCCCACCCTGGTCCAAGCCAACATAATCACTCCCATGGCCCATTGTACAGAATCCCCACTGTGGTCCACGTTCAGCCCAGCCTCCCGAGCGATCCGGTTAACATCAGACAGAACGTGCTGTTTCTCTGCTTAGACTCCCCCGCTGCTTCCCATCTCATTCAGAGTAAAAGCCAAAACACTTATAATGGACAACAAGCCTGAACGATCTTCCCTTCCCAGCTCCTGTCACCTCTCCGACCTTGCCTTGGCCTCCCCTCTCCTCTTGGCTCCTCAGACACTTAGGGTCACTGTCATCTCAAGGTCTTCATCCTTGCTGTTCCCGCTGCCCGAATGCTTCTCCCCTTGTGAGATGACCTGGTGTAAAAGCTGTGCCCAGCGACAATCATCCCTTCGGGGAATTTGAATTTGAAACTAAGATTGTTGGTCAGTTGGGAGCAATTAAAATTATGATCTCAAAATTCTTTTATTCGGTCTTGAATAAAATTAAATTTATAATCACAAGCCACACATTTGTAATGTCACCTTAAGAGAAAGAAATGTTGAACTGTTGACCCAAGTACTTCAAAGCACTGAGCCAGCCACTACGTTTGGTTATCTAAATAAGGGGGAAAAACTGTTGCATGTTTACAAGTCAGAGCTTGAAAACTTCAGAACATAAGTATAAGCAGGTTGGATGGAAAGATTCTTTTTTATTAGAAAAGAATTATGCGTATTCTACAACTTGTCCTCATAAAATTCAATTCAACTGTGTGTTTTTTAAATGCAAACTTCAATTTCAAATTACAAATCAGCTTCTTAATATTTAAATCAATGATATATATCATCACTGATATTCTTGTCTCTTGGACTTAGGGAGAAAACCCTGCTTTTTCCCCTAGGTATAAATTAGAAAGCTAGGAAAAATAAATCATGGTTTTAACGGAAGTAACTAAAATGATTTTGACTCTTCCCACCATGTCTGGTAGCATCGGCAGAAAGAGGCAGAAAGAGGTGGGGTGGTGGCGGGAGTGGTGGCCAGGTGGCCACTCCTGCTTGTGTAACCAACCCCATGACGTCGGAAAAGTGCAACAGGAAAAAAAATGGATTTCACACCCAGGTGGACTCGAGTTCAAATCCCTGCTCCTGTGCTTTCCAGATGTGTGACCTTGGGCAAGTCATTGCACTTCTCTCAGCCTTTCTTTCCTCATCTGCAGAAATAATGGTCCTTTTTTCAAGGTTGCTGTGACCCTGTAATGAGATGATGCCTGCAAAGTTTAGCAGAGAGTATAGGACAGAGCTATTGGGCTCTTTCTTTCTCTTTAGGTCATCTGATGTCTGTGATCCTTGAAAACTTCCAGAACCCAAAGGAGCCATGAGTCCCACACTGGGTGAGCCACTTGCCCCAGGTCCCAGAGCCAGAGAGTGGAAGAGCTGGAATTTGAACCGACATTTGTCTGATTCCGTCTTGTGCTCTTTCCAGAATGTGAATATTTCTGGAACTTCAACCACTCGGTGACCACCTTCATCTCATAGTTTTTTGCCAGATATGCGCACCACCTGCAATATTATTTTCTTAAGTATTTCTTTAAATCAACTCATTTTATTATTGCAATAAATTTACTTAAATAAGAAACATTACTCTCTACTCAAAATGATGAAAAGCCAGCATCATTTTCACACCTAGATAGTAACTAATATTTTTTATATATGTATATATGTACATATATACGTTATAACCAAATCAGTGTTGTTGGATCCCATCCAGATGCTGCGGACGGCTGAGAACGCCAGACCTGAAGCCATCTCTGTCCAGTTGCAAAGGGAGTTTAGCCAATGGTAGAGACTGTTAAAGAGATCCTATTCCCCAAGTGAGATGTGCCCCTGGTTGTAATCAGAATGATTGAAAGATAATTGAACAGGGATTATTAATGTTATTGCTATGCAATGAAGTGTTATTTAATATCATATCCATATGTAGTATACAACCAAAACATTATTTCCCATACCACGAGGAGGAAATGCCCCATTGCTAAACATTGCCTTACACTGAGGAATCTCCGTAAAAGATCTAATAATACACTATTTTTCGAAATCTTATGGCCACAGCCTATGATAACGAGTACATAGCCGCATTCACACCCATATTCGTACCCACATTCGTATCTGCACCTATATCTATCTCCTCGTTTGTAACAATGTGCAACGAACATACGTACAGCAATATGCACAGTCCTTACCAAGGATCTGCGCTTTGCACACTGATCTTTCTTTTCCTTTCTTAGCCTTATCAATTTAATTTTTAAAAATGCTCACCAAGACTAGTAAAATAAATACTGAAGTTTATACCAAAAAGCCAATAACAGATAAAAGATAAAAAGGCTTGGGCCGAGGTGGGCGGATTGTTTGAGCTCAGGAGTCCGAGACCAGCCTGAGCAAGAGCGAGACCCCGTCTCTACTAAAAATAGAAAGAAATTATCTGGACAACTAAAAATATATATAGAAAAAATTAGCCAGGCATGGTGGCGCATGTCTGTAGTCCCAGCTACTCGGGAGGCTG
>NW_012139748.1:0-607 GCF_000956105.1 Propithecus coquereli
TTTTGTGGGAAACCTGTGTGGAGCAAATTTATCGGCACTATTTCTCCTATGCCACATGCTCAGTTCATGTCACTGTGTCACAATATTTCAAATTTTTCATCATGTTTGTATCTGTAATGGTGATCTATGACCAGTAATATCTGATGTTACCATTACAATTGTTGTTGAGCACCAAGGTCTATGCCCACAGAAGACGGTGAACTTAATGTACGTTGTGTGTGTTCTGTGTGCTCCACTGACCATTTGTTCCCCTACCTCTTTGAAATTAGGACGATTAATAACCCTACAATGACCTCTAAGTGTATAAGTAAAAGAAAGAGTCACGTGTCTTTTACTTCAAGTCAAAAGCTAGAAATAATTAAGCTTAGTAAGAAAGGTACATCGAAAGCTGACATAGGCAGAAAGCTAGGCCTCTTGGAGCAAACAGCTAAGCTGTGAATGCAAAGGAAAAGTTCTTGAAGGACATTAAAAATGCTACTCCAGTGAACACAAGAATGATAAGAAAGTAAAACAGCTGGTCCCGACCAAACTAGCCACAATGTTCCCTTAGGCCAAAGCCTAAACCAGAGGAAGGCCCTACTCTCTTCAATTCTGTGAAGGCTGAGAG
>NW_012139748.1:1482-2341 GCF_000956105.1 Propithecus coquereli
AATACATTTGCACACATGTATACATATGTATAACACAAATGCATACATATATACATGTTTTATAAATGAATGACTAGAAAAAGGGAGAGACATAGATAAAAGTGGGGCATAGGGGGAAATACGTTAAGATCTTTTAAAGGAAAAACAAAAATTAAGGCTATAAACCAAAATGATAACAGAAATTATCTTTGCAAGTAGAAAGATGGGAATACTGGTAATTTGTTTTGAGATTGTTGTTGCTTTTTAGCTCATTTATGTACTTATTTTCATCAAAATAAACAAAAATTATTAGTTATGGAACATACACCTATACTTAAAAAGGAAGTTCCTGATACAAGGTCTGGCACATAATAGGACCTCATGACACAGCTATTATCACTGGAGAGACACAGCACACAAGCATGTGAACAAAAAACTTCAAGTTCGAAAGGACACAGTCTGATCCCTGTCTCTTACTATGGACCCTAGGACATGCTAACACAGCTGTGTCCCAGTTTTCTTGTCTATTAAATGAGGAAACCAGTATTAACCTCAATGAGCTAATACTAGAGGGATGTTCAGTAACACAGGATATTTTATCACTTTTATGCCTGAGACACAGTGAGCACTTGATAGAGGGTAACAACTTTTAATACACTATTAATTTGTAAAGCTCATTTACTATTTTTAAATCATTCCTCCTAATTACATTTAGTTTTTTCTCCATTCTTACGCTGGCAAGGTCTATCCATGGGCCTTACCCTGGCTTTGCCCCAGCCTCCTGGTCAATATCTCGTGGCCTCTTGTTTCTGGTTCTTTCAATCCTCCCATTCATAGTCACCAGACTTGCAGAATCTGTTTATTGTATGACGTTTCCCTG
>NW_012139748.1:4512-4794 GCF_000956105.1 Propithecus coquereli
CTCTCAATTTTTAAAAAAATGCTGTTCTAATTTTATCTTGCATCTGGTATTATTGTTTCTGTTCCTGATTTCTCTACTCCCTCCCCCTGCTCATGCACTATGAGCTCTTTTTGTCTCATGGTTTTCAAAATTCACAATAATGCAGGTGGTGTGGTCAGAACTTTCAATCTAGAAACATCTTATTCATGTCTAGGAAACCTTTTTTCTATATTATCTCGGACATTTCTTATGTAGGATGGTGGAATGGTTTTTCTAATTTTGTTTGTCCTTCTATTTTCCAAC
>NW_012139748.1:4844-5162 GCF_000956105.1 Propithecus coquereli
CCATCCATCCTCCTACTTCTATGTAAACTGGTGCTCTCCAGGAATGCTGAACAATTTTTGTCCTAGGATATTCCTTTGCTGTCTTTCAGGGAAGTTCATTATCTCACTTCCTCATTGGACCTCCCATTTCTTGGATGCCATGTATTTCTTCTTTCGTATTGCTACCACATTTCATAGAATATATCCTCCACAGGTTCCTGAGAAAAAATGTTATAGGTAAATTTCTTGTGCAACTTTGCATATATACCTTCACACTTGATTGATAATTTAGGTATAGAAATCTAGGTTGAAATTAATTTGCTCTCAATTTTTAAAAAA
>NW_012139748.1:5212-5570 GCF_000956105.1 Propithecus coquereli
TCAATATCTCGTGGCCTCTTGTTTCTGGTTCTTTCAATCCTCCCATTCATAGTCACCAGACTTGCAGAATCTGTTTATTGTATGACGTTTCCCTGTTCCCCTCAATGGGGAAATCTGGCCTGTTGCTTGTCTTGGATCTACCACCACCCCCTGCCAACCATGGTGGATTCTAGAGAAGCAGCAAAAATAGAGCTTCATAGGTAGATTAATGAGAAAAGCCAATTGCAGAAGAAGGAAAGAGCTGCAGAATTTCCTAGGTCTGCTCCAGAGCTGCTGGAAGGCTCAGAGTGCTGACTGGACAGCTTTATCAGACATCTTTTACTTTGGGTTTAAAACATTCTAATTGCTCTGGGTTCCT
>NW_012139748.1:7275-8886 GCF_000956105.1 Propithecus coquereli
TCTTGTGCAACTTTGCATATATACCTTCACACTTGATTGATAATTTAGGTATAGAAATCTAGGTTGAAATTAATTTGCTCTCAATTTTTAAAAAACGCTGTTCTAATTTTATCTAGCATCTGGTATTATTGTTTCTGTTCCTGATTTCTCTACTCCTTCCCCCTGCTCATGCACTATGAGCTCTTTTTGTCTCATGGTTTTCAAAATTCACAATAATAATGCAGGTGGTGTGGTCAGAACTTTCAATCTAGAAACATCTTATTCACGTCTAGGAAACCTTTTTTCTATATTATCTCGGACATTTCTTATGTAGGATGGTGGAATGGTTTTTCTAATTTTGTTTGTCCTTCTATTTTCCAACTCTTTGCCTTTTGTTCTACTTTATACATTTCCTTAATTTTATCTTCCAATTGTGTACTGAGTTTTTTTCTTTTTTTTCCTTCCCAAGACTAGTGTAGTGACCCAGCACGGACTGCCTGGGTTCTATTTCTGACTCGACCACTTAGTATTTCCATGGATTTTTGCAAGTTATTTAACTTGGGTAGACTCAGTTTCCTCTCATGGAAAATGGAGATAATGATATTACCTAACTCCCAGGGTTATTAGGATGATTAAATGAGTTAAGATTAAACTTTAGAAGACTACCTGACACATAGTAAGTACTACCTAGTTAACTTAATCATGGGCTTCTCCAGCTCCAGCTGCCCTTAACACCAGTAAATAACATGAAATAACAAAAAGTTGTACCTTATGTTAACTCTGTCTCCTTTTTCATACCCATTCATTTCTTCCAAAACCTGCAAGAAGCACTTACCTATTTTGTCTTCACTGTTCTAAGGTCGTAACAATTAACCCCATTTCCTCATATACAGATACATATCCTAAGGCAAGTCTCTCCTGCTATTTCTCACCGAGATTATATGACATTCAACATCCAGCCATAATCCTAATCCTCTACAGGAAAGACCCAGAGGAGACTAACCAGATTACCAAGAGAACCCTGTATCTTGACATTTGAAGAACACTTGAAAAACTAGAGCTCCTTATCCAAGAGCAGGGATAACCCAAAGTTGAGGAAGTAAATGTTTTGCCCTTGCCTGTCATGGGGACCCATCTAGAACCCCAGGGGTGATATGAGACTTATTTTAAACTGAAGATATTTATGATTCAAACATACAAAAAAGAATCCTCTTTGAAACTGTACTCATCTAATCAAAAGTAGAAACTTCTGGGAAATGAAGCTGCCATAAATTCCCTTTGGGGTGGCTTTTACTACCCAAGGAGACCAAGAGTAAACCTACCAAAATTTCCCTCCAGGTTCGTGACAGTGGAGAAGATGGAAAGATCACTCACACCTGCACACCATGCACAACGCATAATCACAAACTTTCTGTTATTTCAATAGATTTAGAGGGCACAAGTGGTTTTTGTTACACGGCTGAATCGCATAGTGGAGATGTCTAGGCTTTTAATATACCTGTCACCTGAATAGTATACATTGTACCCAACAGGTAATTTTTCATCCTGCACCCTCCTCTCACTCTTTGCCTTCTGAGTCTCCAATATCCATTAAGTTACTCTGCATGACCATGCATGCCAGCTGCCTTTCCC
>NW_012139748.1:10106-10699 GCF_000956105.1 Propithecus coquereli
GCTCCAACAAAATGTTAGACTTGATGTGATTTTTTTCTCCCATTATATTCTATTTTTTGTTTCTTCTCTCTGAAATACTTAAAAAAGATCTGCCCGGATGAAAACCACAATGAGATATCACTTAACTCCAGTGAGAATGGCTTTTATCAAAAAATCACAAAACAGCAAATGTTGGCATGGATTTAGAGAGATAGGAACACTCATACACTGCTGCTGGGACTGCAAACTAGTACAACCTCTGTGGAAAGTAGTATGGAGATACCTCAAAGAGCTAAAAGTAGCACTATCATTTGATCCAGCAATCCTATTACTGGGCATCTACTCAAAGGGAAAAAAGACATCTGCACTAGAGAGATAGGAACACTCATACACTGCTGCTGGGACTGCAAACTAGTAAAACCTCTGTGGAAAGTAGTATGGAGATACCTCAAAGAGCTAAAAGTAGCACTATCATTTGATCCAGCAATCCTATTACTGGGCATCTACTCAAAGAAAAAAAAGACATTCTATAAAAAAGACTTCTGCACTTGAATGTTTTTAGCAGCACAATTCACAATTGCAAAGATGTGGAAACAACCAAGTGCCTGTCAATA
>NW_012139748.1:10749-11294 GCF_000956105.1 Propithecus coquereli
AGATCTGCCCACTCTCTGCACTCTGTCTTATGGGATTTAGATTGGTAGTACAGGGGTTTTGATTAATAACCTTTGCAATCCTGAGAACTTTTTTTAAACAAAAAATAAATGTCAGGTGTCTAATAGAGGAAAAAAATCATCTACATTGAGATGTTTTTACTTTGCAAAAAGGTGCTATAGAGACATTTCTATGAACTGTTTACCCTAGGAATTCTCAAGCCACCAATTAAAGGGTCACCTACCTTGGCTATTTAAAAAAAAAAACAAAACAGTCAAGAGCTAAACTAAGGGTAACTTCTAAGATAGTCACACATTTGTAGGTATATGAGAATTGATCCATAACTCATCTATTACCCACAACTATCGGGAAAGTGGACTTTCGACCCAAACAATTTTCAACAGCAGTTATTCAAAGATACCACCATAAATCTCAGATGCATAAGCACCACGAAAAATAATTAGGTTTAATGCTATGGAGTTTCTTTTTGGGGTAATGAAAATGTTCTAAAATCGACTGTGGCAATGGTTGCACACATCTGTGAATA
>NW_012139748.1:12865-13552 GCF_000956105.1 Propithecus coquereli
GAATAGATTTGTGTATGTGCATACCTAAGTTTACAAAGAATGAAGAAAATGCTCCTGATCTATAAAGTATTAAACTTAAATGAGCAACCATAAATAATCTAGTCCAATCTCTTTTATTTCTCAGGTGAGGAAAGTTAGGGCCAGAGAGACAAAGACATTCTTGATCCTGCTGCTTAAAAGGATGTATTAATACCAGAAAGCTGGATTTATCTAACTCTAACAGAATAGCAAGATTTGGCAATGTTATGTGCAAGCAATTGCTCTGATTTTTCTCACTTTTGGTTTTTCAAGTACAAATGTTTGGCATGTTCTTATTAAATGTTCTCCAACATTTTCATCACCAAAGACCTAATATATTATCTCCCCACAGTCTCCATGTGTTGTGGTGTCTAATTTACTTTAAAATGTTTCAATGTAGACTATGGGATTTATATACACCTCAGTTAGTTTTAGTTTATAACCTGAGAACAGCTAGTTAACATTTTCGGTATTTTAATCTAGACTATATGCTCCAAGGATAGTGTTTGAAAGACAATCAGAAGCTCATACAAGGTTTTAGCTACCTTTATTTCTAATCAAAATCACAAGTTTAGTTAAATAGCGTAAGAGATACTAAAACACCCTTCAATGAAGAGATGTAAAAATATAGTAAGCCTAGAAATAGACACCTTTTCAGAAGGGCAAAAG
>NW_012139748.1:13602-14291 GCF_000956105.1 Propithecus coquereli
GAATAGATTTGTGTATGTGCATACCTAAGTTTACAAAGAATGAAGAAAATGCTCCTGATCTATAAAGTATTAAACTTAAATGAGCAACCATAAATGATCTAGTCCAATCTCTTTTATTTCTCAGGTGAGGAAAGTTAGGGCCAGAGAGACAAAGACATTCTTGATCCTGCTGCTTAAAAGGATGTGTTAATACCAGAAAGCTGGATTTATCTAACTCTAACAGAATAGCAAGATTTGGCAATGTTATGTGGAAGCAATTGCTCTGATTTTTCTCACTTTTGGTTTTTCAAGTACAAATGTTTGGCGTGTTCTTATTAAATGTTCTCCAACATTTTCATCACCAAAGACCTAATATATTATCTCCCCACAGTCTCCATGTGTTGTGGTGTCTTTAATTTACTTTAAAATATTTCAATGTAGACTATGGGATTTATATACACCTCAGTTAGTTTTAGTTTATAACCTGAGAACAGCTAGTTAACATTTTCGCTATTTTAATCTAGACTATATGCTCCAAGGATAGTGTTTGAAAGACAATCAGAAGCTCATACAAGGTTTTAGCTACCTTTATCTCTAATCAAAATCACAAGTTTTGTTAAATAGCGTAAGAGATACTAAAACACCCTTCAATGAAGAGATGTAAAAATATAGTAAGCCTAGAAATAGACACCTTTTCAGAAGGGCAAAAG
>NW_012139749.1:0-364 GCF_000956105.1 Propithecus coquereli
GCTATTAGTCTTTTAGTAAATATCCTTTCATACATTCTGTCATACACAAATATACATACTTGCTTTTTTACAATGAACAAGTACATCATGGACATCTTTTCACGTTGATAAATGCAGATTTCCGTAGTTCTTTTTAATGGCTCCATTGCATTCTGTCCTATGGAAGCACAATTATTGAATAAAATAATTGAATTTTGAAAGAGTGTTGATGGGGATCTACCTGTTTCAACACCAAAGAAGACATCACTAACACTTAAATTCTTAGCATCCTAGTAAAATAGGAGAGATGACTTTTTTTGTATGCAGGAAGAGCTCTTTCTTAGGACCTGTTAAATCAGGCCCATTTGGCAATCAGGTATTAGCC
>NW_012139749.1:9894-13328 GCF_000956105.1 Propithecus coquereli
TACAATGTCTCCTTTGATCGTCAGTGTTGTTTCCATCAAATTTGTGGTCTGTGTGTGAGTGCATGCAAAATGGATTTCTGCATACCCAGAACAACACAAGCATGGCACAGAAGAGGGGGAAATTTAATAGGAAAGGCTCATGTCAGTGTACATTCAATCATAGAAGAATTTCAAAAAGAGCAGTGCCACCTAGACAATGAATGTTAATGTATTCTCTGAGGAGAGCTATGTTCTAAAAGAAAAAAGCAGCTATTTATCATGATGCAAGATTTCAAAATATAGCTTACGATCATAAAAGTTGGCCAGTTCTTATGGACTGTCTCCATGCAATTACCCATAATTTATTCCTGTAATACACTTTTTCATATGCTGAATTTTCTTTTTAGTTTTTTTCTTTTCCCTTTTTTTTAGGTTTTTTCACTATTTTGAATTGTAAGCATTGTTTTTTTTTTAAAATTTGCTCTGCTATGTATTTCACCTTTGCATCATTTCCAAGACTGAAGGTATCAATTGGGTAAAGACTTTTAGAAAGTTCTAATTCATTTTATACATATTTTGCAAATACGACTCCATGAAAGTGCATTATCACAATGTTGACCTTCTGTGTAAGTATTGTGTGTCATGTAAATAGTTGAAATTTCCTCAATAAATGAATAAATGTCCTCTTTGTACATCTGCATTAGTGAAAGAAAATTTCTAAAGACCTTGGCTCATTGGGTAACTGCCACCATGGGATGCAGTGATGACCCACTGCAGTTTTTGATCAATCTTACTGAAATATTTAGGTTGCCCACCAGTGGCATTTCAGATGACTGCAGTTATAAAGCTGGGCACACACAATTACCAACCACAGTGATATGCACTTATATATTTTGCTTTTTGGCCTATGGATTTATGAATATGGTTCATCTGCTCATAATTGTTATACCATGTGAATGTTATTAGCATTCATGAGTGTTAAATGCTCACAAAAATATGTATATTAGTATTGCATATTTTATTGTGTAAAGTGGCCTATGAAGTGTTTTGTTGTATTTTTACTTTTGTTGTTTTTGTTTTTTTGAGACAAGTTCTTGCTCTGTCACTCAGGCTGAAGTGCAGTGGTGCCATCATAGCTCACTGCAGCCTCAAACTCCTGGGCTCAAGTAATTCTTGTTTCTCAGCCTCCCAAGTAGCTGGGAACACAAGCATGCACCACCATGTCTGGCTAATTTTTTAAAATTTTTTTTTGTACATACAGGGTCTAATTATGTTGCCCAGGATGGGCTCGAACTCCTGGCCTCAAGCAATCCTCTTGCCTCAGCCTCCCAAAGTGCTGGGATTACAGGCATGAGCCACTACCCCAAGCTTGTGTTTTTATGTTTCTTAAATAAATCTTCTCTTTTTTGGTAGAGGTGGGGCCTCACTCTGTCACCCAGGCTGGCCTCAAACTCCTGGCCTCAAGCAATCCTCCCACCTCGGCCTCTCAAAGTGCTGGGATTACAGGCATGAGCCACTGTGCTTGGCCTAAGTGAATATTTTCAACAGAAGCAAACATAATCAGCACTGGTCCTTGGGATATCTTATTTTATGTGACACTTATTTTCATAAATGGGTATTGGTGCTACTATGTCACTTTATCAATTTATGATTTTTTTGGATTTAATTTAAGACTATTCTTAGAGAAATTGAGATATGATCATTTAACAGTAGTGAAAAATATGATTTAAGAATTGATCTACTTTAATGAACATAATTTTATTGTGGAAAGTCCTTAGTGAAGCCTTATTTATATAAATGAAATCATAGTTTGAGAACAGAAATGGGAACAACACAAGCTCTGTATTTCAATTAGAAAATTTTTTGATGAAAATTAGCCATTAACCTTCAAAATTCACATGGGTTTATTATTGCAAAATAACTGCTGAACTTTAAAAATACTTTTTAAGATTCTAAAATAACTTACTGGCTAATAAAGGCTAGCGAGACTAGAGTGAAGTAATAAGTTGTAGGTTTTCTATCATGTTTAGCACTAATCCACTCAATCAGAGGAAACAGTGAGATGCATATTCAACATAGATAGCAATTGTTAATAGCCAGCAGTAAAAGTTATTTATGAATGTTTAGAAGAGAGAAGTGTTTGAAAGTCTTCCCTATATAAGTAGTGTTCTAGATGACATTGCTTTGCATTTTCTTTTTGTCTCTACCTTCTTCATTTATGAAATTTTGAATCATTTTCAGAGAATAGAGGCGGACCAGATTTTTGTCCTTTGATTAATACAATTCAGATACCCATACATATTTACATTAAGTCAGTCAATAATTTTTACATTATTAAAGTTTGATTTCTTTTATCTGAAGTTCAATTACTGCAGTTCCACTTCTTCCATTTGCAGAGGTATCAGAGATGGCAACTGAGCGTATTTTATTTATTCATTTACTATCCTCGTTACTTTAGAGCCTTAGGTTGCACCTTCAGATTACATTTTTAAAAACTATGAAAATGATGGAGTCATAAAAATAGCAATGGTATGCTACTGGAAAAAAAGATTTTTGTCCTAGGGCCTTGTAGTTCACTAACTGGAACTTTCTGTAGACTAGGGCAGGTAGAATATTATAGAGAGCGAGGGCCTCAACAAAAAAAACAACCTGTCATAAATTCCCTGAAGCATAAAATGGAGAATCAGTAGCAGGAGATGATCTCAATTGCCAAGGAACATGTTCAGAGAATGATGATCTTCTGAGGTAACCAGGGCTTCAAATATACTTATTTGCCCTAAGGATTTTATTAAGTGGCTTCTAGGATGAGTTCTATTTTGTATGTCCAAAATAGACTCATATGTCAGAATATTATGTTTTTTTATAATGGAATAAATGACAAGCCACAGTTCTCAGTAAGTGTTAACAATTTCTCTGTAAAGCAACTGCTATTTTTAGACTGAAGTATAGAAATGTTGATAAATGTAAATGGATGAATAAGAAGCATGATTACTTCTAGTATCTGGAAATGTAATTATTAAAGCAACACTAAAATACCGGAAAGTCTATTATGTTTAATGTGTGTAGATACAAATGGAAGCATGTGTAGTAGTCACTCAGTATAATTTATTGAATTAATGAATCCAATGCTGATAGATAAATGGATTTTTTAAGGAAACAACTATCAATACGGCAGACCCCAATTCCACTTTTGTGTTTTTCTTAAGGTATTCTGAAAGGGTTCAAAGACAAAGTAATTTTAATTCTATTTAATTTAAAGTGTAAGTATATGCCATAGAGTGGTGCGGTGTTTGAGAGGGGAGAATATAGAATATTCTGAAAACCAGTCATGTCTGATTAGGATCTTCAATTCCAGTAACACTGGGGATTATTGCATTAGATACAATATTATACAGACTATATTTCCCTAACTATTAATAGTGTATGGCAGAAGTGTTTGTTTACTCATTCTTAGA
>NW_012139750.1:0-729 GCF_000956105.1 Propithecus coquereli
TTATTGATATGTTAGGGCTTAAGTCAGCCATTTTATTATTGGTTTTCTTTTTATTTCCTCTGTTTTTTATTTCTATTTCTCTTTTCTTGCCTCCCTGTAAGTTACTTGAATATTTTTAGAATTCTGTTTGACTTAATTATGGTATTTTTGAGTATATTGCTTAGTATATTTTTTTAGTGGTTGCTCTAGGTATAGCAGTATATATAATAACGTATCACACAGCTTGCTTGTATTGACTTTTGCCACTTCAAGTGAAGTGTAGAAACCTTACTGCCATTTAGGTTCTTTTACTCTTTCTACCTCTTCAATATAATTGTCTTATTTCCTCTATATACATTGAACAGCATATCAGATGTTGTTATAACTTTCGCTTCATTTTAAAAACTCATGAGGTGAAGAATAGTTCCTTATATTTACCACCACTTATATCCATTCCATTGTTCCTTTACTGAAGTTAAACCTTATTTTTTCATCATTTCCTTTCTGTTTGGAGAACTTCCTTTAGAACTTCCTAAAGATGTGTCTGTTAGTGACAAATTATTTTACTTTTCTTTTATCTGAGAATGTCTTCTTTCCCCTTCATTCCTGAAGATGTTTTTGTCTGATACAGAATTTGGGCTTGACAGTTCTTTTTCTTCAACCTTTGAAAAATGATGTGCCATTTCTTTCTGGCCTCAATGATTTCCGATTAGAAATCCACTGACATTTAAATTCCTGTTCCCCTTATAG
>NW_012139750.1:15492-15813 GCF_000956105.1 Propithecus coquereli
TTATTTTCTAGTTGCTTGTTGCCAATATATAGAAATATATTTGATTTTTGTACATTAACCTTTTAACTAATCACCATGTTGCATTCACTTAATTCAAATAATGTATGTATGGATTCTTTTGGATTTTCTATGTGTGTAGTCATGTTGTTTGACATTTTCTTCCTATCCAAGCACATGCATTTATTTCTTTTTTTGTGGGTGTCTTATTGCATTCGTTGGGACCTCAAATACAGTATAGAATAAACATATCGATAGCAGGCTTCTATGTCTTGATCCCAAACTCAGAAGGGCTTTCAGTATTTCACCCTTAATAAAATGTTT
>NW_012139751.1:0-327 GCF_000956105.1 Propithecus coquereli
GTGTTTGGAAAATCAGCCCCGGTTAGATAAAACTGCTGGGAAAGCAAACTCTCCACATATTGAACACAGTCTTACTTAAAAAAAAAAAAAAAAAAAATCTTCCATGACAGATTAAAGAATGTCCCTACATTCTGGTGATTATTGAAACTAATTCAGAAGGAAGAGGGTAAGGCAGCTTTGAATGGAAGAAAACAAGATTCCAAGGTGATG
The DNA here is from genome assembly GCF_000956105.1 of Propithecus coquereli. NCBI lineage: Eukaryota > Metazoa > Chordata > Mammalia > Primates > Indriidae > Propithecus > Propithecus coquereli. The sequence continues at coordinate 211 of NW_012139751.1, forward strand.
TTGGCATCAGAAGCACCAGCGTGGCATCCAAAACCTGGGATTGATACAGGTTTGACTCAGCCCCTGTGTAGAAGTCCTGGAGATAACAGCGGCTCCCTGCTGCGGGTTCCTCTGCTC
>NW_012139751.1:841-2185 GCF_000956105.1 Propithecus coquereli
ACTAGTGACTTTTTTATATTGGCCTTGTATCCTGCAAACTTGATAAATTTCCTTTTTAGCTCTAGAAATTTTTGTATGTATTATAGAGGTTTTTTTTACATAGATAATCATATTATAGGCAAGTAAAACATTTTTAATTTTCCTTTTCCTTGCCTTTTATTTTATTTTCTTACATTATTGCACTGGCTATAACCTCCAGCTAAAATGCTGATTAGCAGTGGTGATTTCAGATATCTTTGCATTATGTAATAGTTCTTCATTAAGTATGATATTATCTGTAGGATTTTCATAAATGCTCAGTATTATTAAACAGTTTTCTCTGGCCACATTGACATAATATCACAAATTGAGTGGCTTAAACAACAGAAATTTCTGACCTCACCGTTGGGCTGCCAGAAGTCTAAAATCAAAGTTTCTGTAGGGCCCCGCTGCCTTCAGAGTCTCCAGAGTAGATTCTGTTCACTGCCTCTTCCCGGTTCTGGTGGTTCCTGGCTTGTGGCTGCATCACTCCAATCCTTGTCTCCATGGTTACATCGCCTGCTCCTCTTCTGTGTGTCTGTGTTTCTCTTTTGCGTGTATTTTACTATGACACTTCTTGTTGGATTTTTTGGGCCCACCCACATAATTCAGGATGATCTCATATTAACATAATTGTGTCTGCAAAAACCCACTTTTCAAAAATTAGGTGACATTCACAAGTTTTGAAGATTAAAAATTGGAAATATCATTTTTGGGGCCAGGGTTCAATCTACCACATGCCCTTAATCAGGTCGAGGATGTTTCCTTGTGTCCTAATTTTGTGAGAATCTTTATAATGAATGAGTATTGAATTTTGTCAAGTGCTTTTTCTGAATTTATTGATATATTTATATGTTTTTAATCCTTCATTCTGTTAATATATTGAATTACATTTATTGATTTTCAGTTGTTAAATGAATCTTGCATTTCAGGGATAAATCTATTTGCTCATATAGATTATACTTTTAACAAATTGCTTTCTTTGATATTTTAGTATTTTGTTATGTTCATGAGGGCTTTTGATTTACAGCTTTGTTTTATTTTTACTTGTAATATTATTGCTAGATTTTGGTAACAGTTATGCAGGCCAAAAAATTGAGGATGTAGTATTCTTTCTCTATATTCTAAAAGTGTTTTATAATATTGGTCTTATTCTTTCCTTAAATATTTGGTAGAATTCAACAGTGAATCCATCTGGGAAAAGAATTTCCTTTGGGGAAAATTTTCTGATTATGAATTAAATGTCTTTAATAGATAAAAGACTATTCAGACTTTCTATTTCTTATTGTGTTTTGGTAAGTTGTGTTTTCCAAGAAATTTTTTAAT
>NW_012139752.1:0-304 GCF_000956105.1 Propithecus coquereli
CCTTTGGAATCTAGAGGCAACATATAACATTTTTAGCCATGCTGCTGCAACACATTTACCAAGTAACCCTGCAGCTGACTGTTTTGACTAGGCCCGAAACAATAGAAGGCTCTAGAATTCTGAAGCAAGTTGCACTACCACTGCACCATATGAACCAGGAGATTTAGTGGTACCTGAAGTGTCTATGGCAGTTAGATTGTTTTGTGGAAAAGGCCTCTTTAGGAATACTACAGCACATATTCTTATGATTTTGAAGCAAGCCACTCCATATTTTGAAGATAACTCTTCTTTGTTTGAATAAGAA
>NW_012139752.1:11449-12857 GCF_000956105.1 Propithecus coquereli
ATAAAAACTTTGCTGCGTAATGTTATAGGATCCAATAGAGTCTTTAAGATTTAAATCAAAGTCTTAGAAATGTCTAAAAAATAAAATTTAACCTGTATTTTTAAAAGTACATGTTAATATTTTGGTATAAAACTGCATCTTCTTCATTCTGCATACTTTAATTTTATAGCAAAATAAACAACAACAGAAAAACACAATACACAACATCCAATCCCCTTGTCAAATTAGGGAGGGAGTAGGGCTTTGAGGCCCTTGTTTCCTGCCTTAGTTTTTACTTACTCCTGGTTTCCTCTTTTTCTTGCTTCCTTTTTTCCCTTTCTTTTCTTCTTTCCTTCCTTTTTCCTTTTTTTCTTCCCCCTCTCTGTCTCTCATTCCTTTGGTTCTCCCCTGTTCTCTTCTCTCTTTTAACCTTTGGAAGTAAATGGGGCGTGGTGCGCTCCCCCGCTTTGGGCACTGCATTGGCATAGTCATGCTCAAATCAATTAATTTTCCAGGCTCAAAATAATTCATTGGGTTGAAACAAGAAGATAACATAGATAGGCAGGTGATTGATAGGCAGAGATGAAAACAGAGGAGTGTGAAAACTGAGAGATATTTAAAGTGTATCCATATGATTATACCCAAGTGTGCAGTAGTAACCTTCTGATGTTCCATGTGTTAAAATCAGATGCATAGAAAGTAGCTTCTTTAATGTTGGCTCCCATGTGATTAACTTGGCTGAGAATAGCAAAAGTGATTTTAAAGATAGCACAGGTTAAAGATTACAGAATTCAAAACCAGGTTACATAATTCACACTGTTTTTTCTCATATCTAGCACCCATCTGTCAAATTTATCCTACATCATGGGCATTCATTAAATCCTTAAATCCATTCAATTTTTCCTCTTGCTCTTTTACTTACTCTTCCAAGTTTTCTCCAAATTCTCGAGTCCTATTGTTGATTTATTTTAGATATATTTTTAGGTAGCCACTTTCTTCCCTTTCTCATGCCTTTTCATCCTCCCTGTTAAGTGGTCAATATGTTCACTGTTCAGAGTGAAAGTTCCACACTTACTCCCTGAAAAGCAATTTTTATCCATGACATTTATCTAGAGCCAGTACTTCCCAGTCCTCTAAGAACTTTGCCACACAAAGTTTATAACAGTCTATAATAACTGAACCTCTTGGAGTTGGAGGGAGATAGAGGACTGATTTAACACAGTAGGATCAGAGCCAGAGGCAGGAAGGAAGACCAGGGCACATAAATAAAGTGCTATCACTTTATTTCTTAAAGAAATTATTTTCTGTATAAATCTATACTGATTATGGTGCTTAGACTTTATAAAATGAGAAAAACATTGATTAACGTCACTTTTCTTTCTAGTCTCCCATCCTATCACGTTTCCTATTCATCAACTAAAAAGTCTTA
>NW_012139753.1:0-1277 GCF_000956105.1 Propithecus coquereli
TTTTTTTACTTGGGTTGTTTGTCTTCTTCTTATTGAGTTATAAGGATTTTCTTATATATTATGGATACAAATCCTTTATCAAATATTTTCTCAAATTCTCTGGGTCATCTTTTCTGCTTTCTTACTAGTGTCTTTGAGGAGCAAAAGTTTAATTTTTAATTTAGATAAAGTCTAATTTACCATTTTCTTTTTTATGTCAAATTTAAGATCTCCTTGCAAAACTCAGGAACACAAAGATTTTTTTTCCTGTGTTTTCTTCTAGACGCTTTATACTTTTATTGCTTGCATTTAAGAATATGATCCCTTAGGAGTTAATTTTTGTTATCGGTAAGGTAAGAGTTTAAATTCCTTTTTTTTTCTTTTTGGTTTTTTTTTTTTTTGGTTTGGTATGGTATGGTTTGGTTTTTGGCATATGGTATTAAAATGTTCCAGAACTGTTTGTCGAAAATATCATTATTTCCCAATAGAATTACCTTGGCATTTTTGCCAAAACCAATTAACCACAGCGATGATGAGTGTGTCAAAATCCTGGACACCTATATAGTCCTTATTGTACATAAAAACTGTCGATAAATGCATGTCTTTCACAAGCAGAAGCATGAAAATACATAAGAATTCAATTTGTTCGATAAACAGATAATTGTGTACTTAACAACGTAGGGCAATCTCAAAAATACAAAGGTAAATCAGACATCAAATCTACTTTCAAAAACTTTATCTAGATTAGGAAGTGACAAAGGTCTCAAGAGTGCAAACATAAAGTGGCGTGAGTATTTAGGCAGGAAGAGATTACCTCTGTCTGAGCATGTCTGCCTGGGCTCCATGGAGGCAGTGGCATTGGGACAGAACTGACGGCTGGTGGGATTGGATCCTGTATACATAAATTGAAGGGCATTTCAAAACAAGGACGAAGCCCGGACACAGGCAAGGTGGCAAGAGAATGGGGAAGGGGGAGCGGTTGGGCGATGTATGAGAAAACTCCCAGAGAGACAAGCATGTTAATATGGAAAAATAAATTGAAAAGGTTAGTGCCAAACTAAAGAATTGGATTTTATCTTCTAAGCAATTGGAGCAATGTGAGTTACTTAAGGTTTATGAGCAGAAGAGTGTCATGATTGATGCTCATAGCTGTGCCAATACCAGTAAAATGAAACTGTTAAAAAACATTTGCCATCATTTAAAATTATTTAATTTCACTTAGAAGATACTGTAATTCAGTTCTTGCTCTCACAGTTTCTGTGCTTAACTTGTTACTAATCAAATCAAAATAGACAAAT
>NW_012139753.1:2547-2929 GCF_000956105.1 Propithecus coquereli
AAAGAAAGGTCAGAGAGGTCCCACGCACTCTTTGTCCAACATCCTCTAATTCTAACACCTTCCATAACTATAGTTACAATATCACAACAGGAAAACGACCTTGATTCCCAACCCCCGGAGTTTATTCATACTTACCATGTGTGCATGCATTTGTGTGTATGTGTGCATTTCCATGCAACGTTATCACATGTATGTATTCATGTAACAAGTACCACAATCAAGACACAGAACAGTTCCATCACCCTAAGTTTTCCTTGCCCTGCTTCTTCAAAGCCATATGCACTCTCCCATTCCTCACTTTTTATGGCAACAATCTGTTTTCCATTTCTTAATTTTGTTATTTCAAGAATGCTTCATAAATGGAACTATGTAGTATGTAACC
>NW_012139754.1:0-1142 GCF_000956105.1 Propithecus coquereli
AATCATTTAGGAAATATCAAAATGCAGTGAAAAGTTTTAACAACTGACTAGACCAAGAAGAAGAATTTCAGAGCCTGAGAAAAAGCTTTTGAATTGACCCAGTAAGTCAAAAATGAAGAAAAAAATATCAAGATGAACAATCTCTCTGAGAAATATGGGATTATGGAAAATGAACAAATATATGAATCATAGGTATCCCTGAGGGAGAAGGAAAAAAAGCAAAAAGCATGAAAACCTATTTAAGGAAATATTGGAGGAAAACTTCCCTGGTTTTGCTGGATATTTAGACATCCAGATACAGGGTCACCTTGTATCTGGTGATACCTTGAACACCTAGAAGTTTCAAGGCAAATAGTCATCAGTCTGGCCAAAGTGAAAGTGAAGGAAAAATTCTCTCAGTTGCAAGTTGAAAGCATCAAGTAACTTACAAAGGAAAACTCATCAGACTAACAAAAGACTTCTCAGCAGAAACCTGACAAGCCAGAAGAGACTGGGGTCCTATTTTTAGTCTCTGTCAACAAAATAACTGCCAGCCAAGAATTTTGCATCCTGTAAAACTAAGTTTCTTGAATGAAGGAGAAATAAATTCTTTTCCAGACCAAGCAAATGCCCAGGGAATTTTCACCACTAGACCTGCCCTACAAGAAATGCTTAAAAGTGCTCTTTACATGGAACAGAACAATCAATTCCCACCAGTATAAAAACACCAGAAAGTTAAAACTCACAGCTCTTAAAAAACAGTAACACAATGGAGAAAACAAAGCAACTAGGTAACAATCAACATGAAGACCACCACAGCATGTCACAAATCAATACTAATACTGAATGTAAAAGGTCTTACTGCCCCACTTAAAAGACATAGATTGGCTGAATGGATTAAAAACAACACAACCCAAATATATGCTATCTTCAAGAAACCCATCTACTCACAAAGATTCTCATATACTGAGGGTAAGGAAGTGGAAAAAAATATTCTACATAAATGGAAACCAAAAGTGAGCAGAAGTAGCTATTCTCATATCAGATAAAATAGACTTCAAATCAACAACAAAGGTGGTCATTTTATAATAAAAGGAACAATTTTGTAAGAAGATATAACAATCCTAAATATATATTCACCTAACACAGGAGCTCCCAGATTC
>NW_012139754.1:3144-4052 GCF_000956105.1 Propithecus coquereli
AGAAAAAACAACCCTAAACTTCATATGGAACCAAAAAAGAACATAAATAGCCAAAGCAATCCGAAGCAAAAAGAACAAATCTGGAGGCATCACATTATCCAACTTCAAATTATATTACAAGGTAATAGTAACCAAAACAGCAGGGTACTGGTATAAAGGTAGACATTATAGACCAATGGAACAAAATAAAGTATCCAGAAATAAAGCCATGTAGCTACAACTAACTGATTATGATTTTTGGCAAAGCAGACAAAAACATACACTGGGAAAAAGATGCCCTATTCAATAAATGGTACTGCGGAAATGGGATAGTCACATGCAGAAGAATGAAACTCGATGTCTATCTCTTACCATATATAAAAATTAACTCAAGATGGATTAAAGACTTAAATGTAAGACCTGAAACCATAAAAATTTGAGAAGAAAACATAAGAAAAACTTTTCTGGACATTGGTCTAGGCAAATAATTTGTGACTGAGACCCCAAAAGCAAATATAGCAATAATAAAAATAAGTAAATGGGACTTAATTAAACTGAAAAGTTTCTATACAGCAAAGGAAACAATCAACAGAGTAAACAGATAACACGCAGAATGGGAGGAAGTATTCACAAACTATATATTTGACAAAGAATTACTATTCAGAATCTACAAGAACTCAAACAAATCATCAAGAAGAAAACAATCCAATCAAGTGGGCAAAAGACATGAACAAAATTTTTTCAAAAGAAGGTAGACAAATGACCAAGAAACGTATGAAAATATGCTTAACATCACTAATCATCAGGGAAGTGCAAATTAAAACCACAGTGAGATACCATCTCCCCCTGTCAAAATGGCCATTATTAACAAATCAAAAAACAATAGATGTTAGTGTGAATATAGTAAAAAGGGAACACATATATACTGT
>NW_012139755.1:0-682 GCF_000956105.1 Propithecus coquereli
TTGCAAGACACAAATTCTGTGAGGAATATAAAACCTGATTTGCCTACTAAAAATTTTTAGTTGCTGAAACTTGGAGAGGAGAGTTAACTGTCGAAGTGTAATTAAATTTGAACAAAAACAGGTAGTAGAAATAACCCAATCAAATAGGTGGAGAAATATGAAAATCCTAAACATTGTAAAGAAAAAGCAAGAGACTGCAAGTTAGAGTTGGAAGATCCCACCACGTGAATCGTAAGAGTTCCATAAAGCAAGAAACAATAAAATTGGAGAAGCATTAGAAAATATAGCTAAATGTGGGTAGATTAGGGAAAGCATGTAGAGATTGTAAAGTGAGCTGGAATTGGACGTTGATATCAGGTATACTTTTTATTAAGATGCATTTTTCTTAGATATAAGGATATTTAGAAACCACTGCCATGTTATCATTAAAAACCTGCAAAAATTGATGGTTTGCTTATCACGATGTGGATCTTAAATCGATCTTCAGTCTTGCAAACTTTGGTTAAAATCTTCTTTGACTCAGCATGTGGTGCCTGCAGGTAAATACTACTCAATTTGGGTGCCCAATGTCAGTCTCCCAAACCCTGTCTGACAAGCTGTGAGCCCTCATTAGTTAAAGAGGAGAAATCAGATAACGATCATTATGCTTAAGATTAAAAATTGATGACAACATTTAAATACA
>NW_012139755.1:2710-3163 GCF_000956105.1 Propithecus coquereli
GTTTACATTAAGTGTAAATTCTTCCACATTGACCATAATTTTATATGTTATTTCAATAGATCTGCACATAACTATTAATTGGACTGACTGAAAATCGTACTGATTTTTCTAGATTAGAGAACTAAAGCATTAACTAACCTACAGAAAGTTAAAAAGTTAAAAAGTAGTAGTAGATCCACTACTACTACTACAATCTGGTTTCCACGTGTTAGCACTTTACCAAGTGTGCTCCATGCCTCATTTCAACAACTGTCCAATAGGGTATCTTCCAGAACTCAGGTCTCAGATCTCCAGAATTCAATTCTTCACCCAGGTTTTTCTAATATTTTCACACTATCTTCCTCCCCTCCCTCCCTTCCTCCCTTTCTTCCTTCCTTCCTTCCTTCCTTCTTTCTTTCCTTTCCTCCTTCATTTCCTTTTCTCTTTCTTCTTTTTTTCTTTCTCTCTCTCTCT
>NW_012139756.1:0-498 GCF_000956105.1 Propithecus coquereli
TTTATTGCATAAAACCCTTTTACATCAATTCTCTCAATTTTCACACCAATTCTTCCCTATGACCTTGTAAGAAAACATGGCATGGATTATTAGCATTCACATTTTGTAGATGACAGCAGAGGTTAAGGGAGTTTGGGCAAGCTGATTTTGACCAGAAAATCTGTCCTTGCTGTTTTTCTTTCTTTAAAGCAGCCTCAGAAACAGAATCAGCATTTTAGAAGGCTGTGGTTTTCAAAAGTATCTTGAAAGCCAACAGTACATCAGAATAGTTGAATAACATCTGTAAGACGAAACAATTATTCTTTAGGCAGAGTGTACATCGTGCTAATTCAGGACAGGGTAACATTGTGACGCTTGCTTCTGGTTCATACACCACAAAACCATTCATTTTGTCATTCTTAACCCAGTTACCTTGTCAGCTAGGCTCCCATCTGAGGCATCAAATACCCCTGCATTAGACAGTGTTTCCTGACAGCTTCTATGGTCCCAAATAGTTGC
>NW_012139756.1:2181-3350 GCF_000956105.1 Propithecus coquereli
TAGGGTGTCTCTAACATGAAAATGTTGTAATTTAATGATAAATAAATTTTATATGTAAAGATCTCCCAAACACACATCTATAGACCCTAAATAAGAATGACTTGAATCAAAAGTGTTCCGAATAAATGGTAGGGCATTGAACAACAGGAAACCTGTTGAGCTAGCTGCTTCTATCCCAGGCTCCTTTCAATATTACAGGTCTCTAAGCTTTCAGAAAAAGTTGTATTTCAGCCAGAGGGGAGTAAAGTAATTTGCGAAGCCTTGGGATTGTATCTGTGTGTGTATGCCTGTATGTGTGTGCATTAGCACAGATAAAATCTGATTTTCAATCTTTCCTTTCACTTCATTTGAAACAGAGAATTTTTTTTTAATTTCAGGGTATTATGAGGGTACAGACATTATGGTTACACTTTCTGTCTTTGCCTCACCCAAGCAAGGGTTAGAGACATGCCCTTCCCCCCTACAATGCTCCCCATGTCCTTTAGTCATGAGTTTACACCCCCATCCCCCTAATCCCTGAAGAATGTTACTGCCATGTGAGCACCCTAGTGTTCATCAGTTAGTACCAATTTGATGGCGAGTACAAGTGCCCATTCTTCAGATCTTGTGGTACCTCACTTTGGATAATGTGTTTAAGTTTAAACCAGGAAAGCATAAGAGATGCTAGATCACTGTGGTGAAACAGAGAATTTTTAAAAGGGTATTTGAGAGTCCGAGCTGATAACCAGATTCATTATAGCCCGCACTTCATAGGTTAGTAGAATTGAGAATGGGAGGAAAATAATCACCAAAAATATCTAAACTAAATCCAATAAGAAGAGAGAAAAGAGATAAGAAAAACTGAAAACAGAGCCAACATACTCTTAGGAAAGAAAAGATAAAGAGTTATTGATAATAGTTAAAATCTACTTAAACCAATAATTTATGCGTTGGTATTTGTGTCTTTTTCAGAATTATACTACAAAATGTATTTGGTCAAGAAAGAGAAATCAATATAGTAAGTAATGATAAACAAGAAATAAGTAATGTTGATATTTTTGGAATCGTGTTGAATCTCTAGGGAAATAATAACTCATAAGAATTACACTGAGATGCACAGAAGCAAGTAAAACCATACATAGCATCATCACTGGCCAGAACTGGAGCAGGGCCTGGCAGAAACACCCAGA
>NW_012139757.1:0-612 GCF_000956105.1 Propithecus coquereli
ACATTTATTTGGCATCTTCCCCAGACCTGCAGGGGCCAGCGTGTGTTCTGGCTCTGACTTTGACACGAGTGGGAGGGAAGCCCCAGAACAGAACCATTTTAAGCACCCATCACACGCTGAGGGTGAGCGAGGCCTCCCGTCTTTGGGAGTTCAGGGCAGTTAGTTAAAGCCTAGGGATTTTAAACTGAAACTCAAGAGGAGATGGGGGAGGAAGGGAATTATTATACTATACACTTAGCATTAAATATTTTGTTGACTTTATCTCATTGATATAGATGACATATATTTTTATCTTCTTTTTTCAGATGAGGAAACTGAGGCTTGGAAAGTTAAAGAACGTGGTTAAGATCACCAAGGTTATAAGGGGAGGGGCTAGAATTCCAAATATTAATAGCTAATGAAAAATTGAAGAAAATAAGTTCAGGAAAAAATGGGTCGACCGTTTACCTCAGAGGTAATGCATATGTTAATTAGCTACTCTACAATGTATACATATTTCAAAACATCATGTTGTACACCATAAATATATATAGTCAATTAAAAATAAAAACATAATGAAATTTAATCCCCTCCCCAAAAAAGAATAGAACGTAGCTATGGATAGTCTGAGGC
>NW_012139757.1:12758-13964 GCF_000956105.1 Propithecus coquereli
CCAACTTTTACCTTGATATAATATAACAGAATTATTAATAATAGCTATTTCTCCTGAAATGTATATTGAAGTAAGATTTTTATGTCCATGTTCCTCTACTCAAATAAATTCAAATGTGCGTGGAATGAAGGACAATTTACATATAGCATTGTTTGCAATATCTAAGAAAAGCATCAAAATATTTATTTCACAAGAGGAACCAAGAACTATTGAAATTCTTTCCTGCTTGTTAAAGGAAAAGTAGAGTTTACTTCAAAACTCTGCTAACAGAAGACCATGTAAGTCTCTTGGCATACTTAACATGAAAAATAATTATCAAGCGGCAACCTTGATTTAACTTAGTCTAAGTGTTGGGTATTATCTTTCGTAAGCTTTTCATCCTAGGAAGCTTTCATATACAGCTGGTTCAAAAATCTTCAGTTACTAGCTATATCTTCATTGTAATCATTTTTGTATGCATATTCTTAAAATTTTTGCATTTATCTATAATTTCACATTTTATCTTTTTTTGCTTTTGTTAACATGTTGCCTCAAAAATGTAAGGTGTCTTATATGTGCATATTTTATCTCTGTAACTGGACCCTAAATTCCATAAGAGCAGGTACTTCTTCAGCGTCCTCAAAGAGCACCAGGTCCAGTCTCCTGCACCAGAAAATCTACACAGGAAATGTGTGTTCATTGCTACTCGGCACACTCATTCTTCTACTTAATGTTCAAACACTCCCCAACCTACTCTGTTGATTTACACTCCCAGAAAACAAACTGATTTACTAGTCTCAATAAGCAACGTTTGATAGAAAGTTAAATCTGGCAAAAATAACAAAATGTACACTAAAGCAAAATTGCAGTTGTTTCTGCACTACTCACTCCCTCCCGTTCTTAAGCAGAAACCATTACCACCTGATTAAAACTACATTCACTATGAAGAAGCAATATTTCTAAATAGATTCCAAACACCCATGACTTTAGAAATGTTCAATCGTCTTGTCTGATAGGAGAAATTGGCTGGTTTGGTACATCTTTATGCATTTTTATAAAATGCATTAATTCTTCTTTTCATTGTATTCTCATAAATCCAAAGAGTTTTAAGTGGATAGATGTCATTTTATATTAATAAAAGGCATTATCTTTATTGTTATTTTCAATTTATGTTTCACATTTGGTATTGTTACATTTGGTTATGATATATAAAGAAAGTTGTCCTGG
>NW_012139758.1:0-363 GCF_000956105.1 Propithecus coquereli
TTATATCTGGGTTCTCAGTTCTGTTCCATTGGTCTATGTCCCTGTTCTTGTGCTAGTACCATGCTGTTTTAGTTACTGTAGCCTTGTAGTATAGATTGAAGTCTGGTAAATTGATGCCTCCCAATTTGTTCTTCTTGCTTAAGATTGCTTTTGCTATACAGGGTCTTCTCTGGTTCCATACAAGGTGTAGAATTATTGTTTTTAAATGTCTATACTACCCAAAGTGATCTACAGATTCAATGCAATCCCTATTAAAATACCAACATCATTTTTCACAGATAAAAAAAATAATTCTATGCTTCGCATGGAACCAGATTTCTCAATTGACAAGATTAAATTATTTTTTCAGCATTTTAAAGATAT
>NW_012139758.1:1423-2673 GCF_000956105.1 Propithecus coquereli
CTGCAGTGAGTTATGATGATGCCACTGCACTCTACCCAGGGTGAGAGTGAGACTCTGTCTCAAAAAAAAATACTAAAAATTTTTATAGGTGAGAACTTTTTTCTACAGTATTATATCTTCAGTAAGTATCTTCTCATTCAATATCCTCCACTATCATAATACTTCACTCCCATAATCAACCGTTACAGACATGACCTTGGTGGTTGTGTAGTGTGATGATACAGCACATGTAATCTTTGCATGGGTACAAATCCTTGCTTTGCTACTTATCTGTTGTGTGATTATTTGAGTCATTTAACTTATCTTTGCTTCAGCATCCTTATTTTTAAGCTGGGAAAAGAACAGTATCCAATTGTGGGTTTATTGAAAAGGATTAGATGAGATGAAGAATGTGGATAACTTAGCACATACTTAGCACATAGTAAGCACTCAAAACTGGTAGTCACAGATTTTTAAATAAACAGGTTAGTAATATATAAATATGTTTATCTAAGTCACTGTCAGTAAGGAGTTCCAGGTGCATCTAGGTGTTCAGGAAAGTTTTGGTGTTGGATTGCATAAAACTATACTCAGGGATTCATGTAGCATCACAGGAGGGGAAAGTAAGAAATACATGTATTTGTCTATCTATACCCTAAATTCAGAGATGCGCTAATGCAACCTAGGCAAAATGATAACACAAAGTGCCTCCAGAATTCCCTTTTGAAAAATATCAAGCTGAAGTTGTGAAAGAGCTGAAAGCATGATTCACTAGCAGAAAAAGAAAGAAAAAAATTTATCTAAGGCTGTCTCAGATCCAGAGACCATCCAATCCCCAGAACCCAAATAGCTTAGATCCAAACATTTGGTAATATCAACTACTTAATGACATTCCTGGGGGGCAGGTCCGTGTCTAGAGAACATGAGAATGTAATCATGCTTACTAATGCTACCACCATCACACATGCACAAAATTCACTGGTGTGATCCCTTCGCAGAACGTGGTGGTAACTCCGAACATTTTCTGCTGTTATTATTGCTTCTTTTTTCTGCATTTTTTTTTTTGCCTTTATCTTAGTAGACAATTTTCTCCATTGGAATGAAACGGTCTTGCTTCATGCTCTCTAACTGTGTAACCTCGGGCATATTACCTTACTTTGGGGCAAGCCACTTTCCTTCTTGAGTACTGAATGTGTTCATTTGTAAAATGAGGAATTAGGCCGAGTGCGGTGGCTCACGCCTGTAATCCTAGCTCTCTGGGAGGCCGAGGC
>NW_012139759.1:0-1429 GCF_000956105.1 Propithecus coquereli
GTAGTTAACTGTGCCAAAAGATAATAATAAATCAAATAGGATGATCACTAAAAATTTCTAATTATAATCTGTAAAAGAAAGAGACACAACATATAAAAACCTCTGGGATACAGTAAAAGCAATACTAAGAAGGAAGGTTATAGGTATAAATGCCTTAGGCATTTATAGGTATAAATGCCTATAAGACATTAGGTATAAATGCCTAATGTCCTTAAAAAGACAGAAAGATAGAAATCTGTGATTAATGACCTAACATGGCATCTCAAGGAACTGGGAAAACAAGAAAAAACCAAATGCAAAGCTAGCAGAAGAAAAGAAATAACAAAGATCAGAGCCAAAATAAATGAAATTGAAACTAAAAAAAAACTAAAAACAATACAAAGTATCAACAAAACAAAAGTCTGGTTCTTTGAAAAGATAAACAAAATTGAAAGGCCTCTGGATAGATTAACCAAGAAAAGAAGGGAGAGGTTTCAGATAAGCACAACCAGAAATGAAAAAGGAGACATTATAAATGATACCACAGAAATACAAAAGATCATGTGAGACTACTATGAACATCTCTAATCTCACAAACTAGAAAACCTAGAGGAAATGAACAAATTCCAGGAAACATATAACTTCCCAAGATTGAACCAGGAAGAAATAGAACTCATGAATAGTCCAATAATGAGTAGTGAGACTGAATCATTAGTAATCCTGCCCCCCACCAAAAAAAAGCCCAGGGCGAGATAGATTCATAGCCAAATTCTACCAGATATACAAAGAAGAACTGGTACCAATCCTACTGAAACTCTTCCAAAAAATTGGGGAGGATAAAATCCTCCCTAAGTCATTGTATGAAGGCAATATCACCTTGACAGCAAAGTCAGGTGAAGACATAACAACAACAAAAAAATAAAACTACAGACTGATATCTTTGGTGAACCATAGATGTAAAACTCCTTAACAAAATACTAGCAAACCAAATCCAGCAGCATATCAAAAATACAATGCACCATGATCAAGTGCGTTTTGTTCCAGGGATGGAGGGATGTTTCAACATACACAAAACGATATATGTGATTCACCACATAAACAGAATTGAAAACAAAAACCATATGATCATCTCAATAGATGCAGAAAGAGTATTCAATAAAATTCAGGCTCCCTTCATGATAAAAACTCTCAATGAACTAGGCATACAAGAAACATAGCTAAAAATAATAAAAGCTATATATGACAAAACTCACAGGCAGCATCATATGTAACATGGAAAAATTGAAAACATTCCTCCTAAGAACTGGAACAAGACAAGGATGCCCACTTTTACTGCTTCATTTCAAAAGCAATCAGGCAAAAGAGAGAAATAAGATACATCCAAATTGCAAAAGAAGTCAAGTTGCCCTTGTTCGATGATGATATGATCTTACACCTAGAAAATCCTAAA
>NW_012139759.1:2634-2960 GCF_000956105.1 Propithecus coquereli
TATACAACAAATATATATTCCAGGATGATATTTAAATGTCGATGTTAGAGAATGTTTCCTTGGAGAGTGTGCATGTGATAACACCTGAAGAGAATACAACACAGAATCTGAGGAGATAAAATATTTCAATATTGGGAGAAGAGAAAGATTGGGGCAATAGAAACTGAAAAGGTACCTAGCTAGGAGCATTTGTATTATGGAAATAGCAGAAGAATTTTTTAAAAGATATGAGTAGTTAACTGTGCCAAAAGATAATAATAAATCAAATAGGATGATCACTAAAAATTTCTAATTATAATCTGTAAAAGAAAGAGACACAACATATA
>NW_012139759.1:4606-5775 GCF_000956105.1 Propithecus coquereli
TGGAGGCATGACATTTCCTAACTTCGAATTATACTACCAAGGTAACAGTAACCAAAACAGCATGGTATTGATATGAAATCAGACACATAGTTCAATGTAACAGACTAAAGAACTCAAAAATAAAGCCACATACCTACAACCAACTGATCTTTGGCAAAGTAAACAAAAACATACACTGGTAAAAGGATAGCCTATTCAATAAATTGTGCTCTGAAAATTGGATAGCCATATGCAGAAGAATGAAATTCCATCCCTATCTTTTACCATACACAAAAATCAACTCAGGATGGATTAAAACTTAAATGGTAAGACCTGAAACTAGAAAAATTTTAGAAGAAAACCTAGGAAAAACTCTTGTGGACATTGGTCTAGGCAAAGAATTTATGACTACTATCCCTGAAGCAAATGCAACAAAAACAAAAATAGACAAATAGGACTTAATTAAACTAAAAAGCTTCTCATAGCAAAAGAAATAATCAATCAAGTAAATAGACAACCTACAGAATGGGAGAATATATTCATAAACTATGCATCTGACAAAGGACTAATATCCAGAATCTACAAGGAACTCAAATAACTAAATAAGAAAAAAAGTAACCCCACTAAAATGTGGGCAAAGAACATGAGCAATTTTACAAATGTCCAAAAAACATATGAACAAATGCTCAAAAGCACTAATCATCAGAGAAATGCAAATTAAAACCACAATGAAATGCCATCTTACATTAGTCAGAAGTGTCATTTTTAAAAAGTTAAAAAACAATAGATGTTGGTGCAGATGTGGGCAAAGGGAACTCTTATACACTGTTGGTGGGAACATAAATTAGTACAACCTCTATGGAAAACATTATGGAGATTTGTCAAAGAACTAAAAGTATATCTACCATTTGATCTAGCAATCCCACTACTGAGTATCTACTCAAAGGAAATAAATCAATATATTGTATAAAAAATGATACCAGCACTCATATGTTTATCACAGCACAATTCACAGTAGCAAAGATATGGAAACAACGTTAAGTGTCCACCAGAAGATGAATGGATAAAGAAAATGTGATATATATTAATACCACAGAATACTACTCAGATATGAAACAGGATGTAATCATATATTTTGCAGCAATGTAGATGGAACTGGAGGCCATTATCTTAAGTTAAATAATTCAGAA
>NW_012139759.1:7080-8353 GCF_000956105.1 Propithecus coquereli
ACCACAACCTCTAATTCCCAGGCTCAAGCGATCCTCCTGGCTCAGCCTCCTGAGTTGCTAGGACTACAGGAGTATACCACCACACCTGGCTATTTTTTAGATTTTTTGTAGAGATGGGGTCTCACTGTGTTGCCCAGGCTGGTCTAGAACTTTTGGCCTCAAGCAATCCTTCTGCCTTGGCCTCCTAAAGTGCTGGGATTGTAGGCGTGAGCCACCATGCTCCGCCCAGCCTGCTTATTCTTAGTGTTCAATTTATCCATCAATCAACTGATAAAGATATAATTTATTTATTTGCAACCTATCTGTATTTGTTATTGTCTACTGTAGGCAACATATTGTTGAAATGTGCTTTTTCTCACTGTTCATTTTCTTTCAATATTTTTTCCTCTCAGTTCTTCAGATTGGATAATCTCTATTGATGTGTCTCCAGGTTCACCATTTTTTCCTTTTGATTTCCATTCTTCAAAAGATCCCTCCTGATAAAAAGTTTATTCCAATTTTTTTTCTTTTCAGTTCTAAAACCTCTATTTAGTTCTTTTTTATATTTTATATCTCTCTGCTAATACTTTCTACTTCTTAATTAATTTTCTATGTCCTTCTCTTTAACTTGTGAAGGATGGTTCTAATATCTTCTTCAAAGTCTTTTCTGATCATTCAACATCTGGATCATCTTGAAATTGGAATATGCTCGTTGCCTTTTTCTTGACAATGGGAAACACTTTCCAGATTGTTTTCTTGCCTCCTAATTTTGGATTTTGTCCTGGAGATTTCGAATACTGGATCATATAGAGTCCGGGTTCTTTTATAGCTCTCTGGAAGGTGTTGATGTTTTCATTTTACCAGGCAATCAATCCAGGTAGGTTTAGACTCTAAGTTTTCCCTTGCTTTCTATGAGGTGTGATTCAAATCTCAGGTCAGTACTGTAAGTCTATGATAAGTTGCTTTGAGGTTTTCCTGTACAGAAATAACTCAGGGGTTAATACAGACTTCTGCAGGTTGATACACAGAATTATGGTATTACATTCTTCACCTCTCTTCCTTCCATGGTTTCTCCTTATTTTCCATCTCACAGGGGCTCTTTTCTGCAGCTGCTATAGTCAGAAAGATAGTGGGGTTTCTATTGGGGTTTTAGTCTCACTCCCTACCCCCATCATACTGGGCTATTCCAGGACTGGAGCCAGTCCTTAGTTCAAAGTTGCAAGAGAAAAATATGGGGGCATGGAGGGAGGGGGAGAGAGGGAGAGAGAGAGAGAGAGAGAGAGAGAGAGAGAGA
>NW_012139759.1:14477-15500 GCF_000956105.1 Propithecus coquereli
GTTTTTAGAGATGGAGCCTTGCCCGGTTGTGCAGGCTGGAGTTCAGTGGCACAATCATAGCTCACTGCAGCCTTGAACTCCTGGGCTCAAGCGATTCTGCTGTGTTGGCCTCCCAAAGTGCTGGGGTTACAGGCCTGAGCCACCGTGCCCCATCCCCAATCAAGTTTAGGACATTTTTATCCCCCATAAACAAAAGCTGTACCCATTAGTATTCACTCCCCATCTTCCCCCAGCTCTTCCCCACTCCCCATCCTAGGCAACCACTGACTATTTTTTATTTCTATAAATTTGCCTATTCTGGACATTTTATACAGTGTATATAAAATTATACAATATACAGAGTTTGTGAAGGGCTTCTTTTACTTAGCATAATGTTTTCAAGGTTCATCCATGTTGTAGCATGTATCATTATTCATTCCTTTTTATCAACTAATAATATTCCACTGTGTATATATATATACACACACACACATTTTACTTATTCACTCATCAATTGATAAACACTTGAGTAGTTTCTAATTATTGGCTATTTTAAATAATATTTCTATGAATATTTGTGTACAAGTTTTTGTGTGGATGTGTGTTTCTCTTTTCCTTGGGTATATACAAGGGCTATCTGGAAAGTATCCAGCCATTCTTAATTTAATGAGAATGGTTACTGTAATGGTTACTCCTACATCTAGGAGTAGGATTGGTGGGTCATATGATAACTCTATATTTAACTTTTTGAGGAACTGTCAATTTGCCAAAGTAGCTGCATCATTTTACATTCCCAACAGGAGTAAATGAAGGTTAAAATTTCTGCATCCTCAACATTTATGATCATTGCTACATTGAGATCTAGTGCGTGCGAAGTGGTACCTCACTGTGGTTTTGCTTTGAATCTCCCTAAATATCAATGATGCAATGATGTTGAGCATTATCTTGTGTGCTTGTTGGTCATTTTTGTATCTTGTATCTCATTTTGCAATTGGGCTATTAGTCTTTTAATAATTATGTTATTTATTCTTTACGTATCCTAAA
>NW_012139759.1:16558-17018 GCF_000956105.1 Propithecus coquereli
ATGTCCCTTTTATTTTTAGTATCAAACTATAATAGCTTTGCCAAACTTAAGGTCAGAAATATCACTCCTGTATTTTCTTGTAAGGATTTTATAGTTTTAGCTGTTGCATTTAGGTCCACGATCCATTATGAGTTAATTTTTGTAGATGGTGTGAGGTATGGTTCCAAATTCATTATTTGGCAAGTGGATATATAGTTGTCCTATAACCATTTGGTGGGAAGCCTATTGTTTCCCTATTGGATTATCTTGCCACTTTTTTCAATAATTAACTAACCATAACATGAGAGTGTATTTCTTGACACTCAATTCTATTCCATTTGATCCATATGTCTATTCTTAGGTGAGCCCCATGCTGTCTTAATTACTGTGGCATTATAAAAAATTTTGAAATCAAGGAGTAAAAGTCCTCCAAGTTTGTTTTTATTTTTCAAGATTCTTCTGACTATTCTGGGTTTCTTGT
>NW_012139759.1:18363-19561 GCF_000956105.1 Propithecus coquereli
TTAACCATCCAATAGGTGTGTAGTGGTATATCAATGATGGAATTTGCAAGTCCCTGTTGATATGTGATGTTCAGCATAATTTCATATGTTTATTTCTCATCTATGTATCTTCTTTGATGATATGTCTGTCCATATATTTTTCTCACTTTGTAATTGTGGTACGTTTTCTTGTTGTTGAGTTTTAAGTGGTCCTTGTATATATTGGATAAAATTCTTTATGAGAATTAATGTGTTTTACAAAAATTTTTCTCAGTCTGTGAATGTGTTTTCATTTACTTAGATCTTTGATTTTTTTCTTTAGAGTTTTGTAGTTTTTTATACACATTTTGTTAGATTTATACATAAACATTGCATTTTTGGATGCCATTGTAAATAGTGTTATGTTTTATATTTTCAAATTTCAGTTGTTTTTTTGATGGAATATAGGAAAGCAATTAACTTTGTATCCTGCAACTTTGCTATTAGTTACTATTAATAGTTATCACTTATTAATTTCAAAAGTTTTTTTGTTGATTCTTTGAGATTTTCCACACAATCATGTCATCTGTGAATAAGGATAATTTTATTCCTTCCTTCCCAATCTGTACACTTTTATATATTTTTCTTGTCTTATTGCACTAGCTACCACTTCATTATGTTATATAATAGGAGTGGTAAGAGAGGACGTCTTTGCTTTGTTACTGATCTTAGGGGGAAGGCACTAATTTCTCATCATTAAGTATGAAGGTAGCTATGGATTTTTTAGATGTTCTTTATTAAGTTGATGAAGTTGTCCTCTATTCCTAGATGGCTGAGAGGTGTTTGTTTATTTTATATTTTTGGTTTTGATTTGTGAATAGGTATTAGATTTTGTCACTTTTTCTTCATCTATTGATAAGATCATATATTTTTCCTTTATTCTGTTGATATTGTGGATTCTATTTATGGATTTTTAAATGTTGAACCAGACTTGAATACCTGGAATAAATTCCACTTGGCAGTGGTGTATAATTCTTCTTTATACATTGTTAGATTTGCTTTGCTAATATTTTGCTGAGGATTTTTTTTAAATCAGTGTTCATGAGAGATATAGGTCTTTAGTTTTCCTTTCTTGTAATGTTTTTATCTTGTTTTGATATTAGAGTAATACTTTATTAATTGGGTGAGTTAGCAAGTGCTCCTTATGTTTCTATTTTGTGGAACAGATTGTAGAGAATTG
>NW_012139759.1:19611-20165 GCF_000956105.1 Propithecus coquereli
AAAAGTCCTCCAAGTTTGTTTTTATTTTTCAAGATTCTTCTGACTATTCTGGGTTTCTTGTTTTTCCATATCAATTTTAGAATCAAGTTGTCAATTTCTGAAAAGAATCCCGGGATTCGGATAATGATTGCGCTGAATCTGTAGATCAATTGGGGGAATATTGCCATCTTAACGATACGGAGTCTTTCAAACCTTGAATAGGAAATGATTTTCCATTTATTTAGGTCACTTAAATATATTTCAACAATGCTTTGTAATTTTTAGGCATAAATTTTGTACTTCTCTGGTTAAATTTGCTCCTGTGTATTTTTTTCTTTAGGTGCAATTCCAAATAAATGGGATTGTTTTCTTAACTTCATTTTGAGTCTGTTCATTACTAATGTTTAGAAACATAATGGTTTTTAAAATATTGATTTCTGTTCTCTATACTTTCTGAACTCATTTATTGGTACTAAGAAGTTCTTTAGATGCAATTCCAAATAAATGGGATTGTTTTCTTAACTTCATTTTGAGTCTGTTCATTACTAATGTTTAGAAACACAATGGTTTTTAAA
>NW_012139759.1:22530-23483 GCF_000956105.1 Propithecus coquereli
TAAATGTTTGGTAGAATTTACCAGTGAACCCATCTGAGCCTGGTACTTTCTGTTTTGGAAGGTTATTTATAATGAATTCAGTTACTTTAATAGCTATAGGCCTATTCTGATTATCTATTTCTCCTTGTGTGAGCTTTGGTAGATTGTGTCTTTCAAGAACTAGTTTATTTCCTCTAAGTAATTAAATTTGTGGGTATAGAATTGTTTGTAATATATCTTTATTGTCCATGAGATCAGTAGTGTTGGCCCCTCTTTTGTGTCTGATATAGTCATACTGCACATAGTGACATTTCGGTCAATGAAAGACCACATATATGACAGTGGTCCCATAAGATTATAATACTGTATTATTACTATACCATTTATATGTTTAGCTATGTTTAGGTACACAAATACCACTCTGTTATAATTGCCTATGGTATTCAGTATAATCACATGCTGTATAGGTTTATAGTGTAGGAACAATAGGCCATACCATATAGCCTATTGATTACTTGGATGTGTGTAGTAGGCTATACTATCTAGGTTTGTGTAAGTATGCTATGATGTTTGCACAGTGACAAAATTGCCTAATGATGCATTTTCCAGAAAATATTCTCATCATTATGCAATGAATGACTGTGTTAGTAATCTGTGTCTTCTCTCTTTATCTCTTGGGTAGGCTGGGGCTATAGGGGTTTATAAATATTTTTTGATGTTTTTGAAGAACCACCTTTTGACTCCATGGATTTTCTTTACTGTTTTTCTGTTTTAAATATTATTGATTCTGCTCTGGTTTTTATTCTTTTTTTTTTTTTTCCCCTTCTGCTTGCTTTGGATTTAATTTTCTCTTCTTTTTCTAGTTTCTTAAGGTGGAAGTTTAGATTATTGATTTGAGATCTTTTTTCTTTTCTAATATAGGCATTCCATGCTATAAATTTCCCTCAAATCACTGCTTTTGCTGCATCCCACAA
>NW_012139759.1:25528-25918 GCF_000956105.1 Propithecus coquereli
GCTTGCCCATACCCTGATCTCCGAGTTCTAGCCTCCAGAATTGTAAGGGAATAAATTTCTATCATTTACGTCACCCCGTCTATAGTATTTTCCAGCTCTATCAAACTCATACACTACCAATGTTTGCCTTTGAAATGGAAGTACAAGCCTACAATCCTTTTTTTCAAAACTCTGGGAACGTACTGTGATTTGAAGTTGGATTTTTTGGGGGGGGGGTTTATTGTGAAATATGTGCTATTTAACATTAGAATTGGGTAGGACTCACTGATGAGGAGAACTAGTCATCCAAGTGAATTGTTTTATAATTTTATAAGGTGAATGTTTAATGGTTTGTTGGATTATTTTTCAGTCAGGTCAAAAGTCAAAAGACAAGTGAGTACACCGCTGACA
>NW_012139760.1:0-973 GCF_000956105.1 Propithecus coquereli
AGATTGGAAGAATCAATATTGTTAAAATGTCCATACTACACAGATTCAATGCAATTCCCACCAAAACACCACCAATGGCATTATTCACAGAATTAGGAAAAACAATCCTAAATTTCATATAGAATCAAAATAAGACCTGAATAGCCAAAGCAATCCAAAGCAAAAGAACAAATTTGGAGGCATCACATTATCTGACTTTAAATTATACTATACGACTATAGTAACCAAAACAACATGGTACTTGTATAAAAGTAGAGACATAGATCAATAGAACACAACAGAGAACCCAGAAATAAAACCATATACCTACAACCAACTGATCTTCCACAAAGCAGACAAAAACTTACACTAGAGAAAGGATGCCCTATTCAATAAATGACGCTGGGAAAATTGCATAGTCACATGCAGAAGAATGAAATTGGATTCCCGTCTCTTACCATATACAAAAATTAACTTAGGATGGATTAAAGACTTAAATGTAAAGCTTGAAAACCATAAAAATTCTTGAAGAAAATGTAGGAAGAACTCTCTGGACATTGGCTTCTGGAAAAAATTTATGACTAAGACCCCAAAAGCAAACACAGCAACAACAAAAATAAATAAATGGTACTTAATGAAACTAAAAAGTTTCTGCACAGCAAAGGAAATAAGCAAGTGAGTAAACAGGCAATCTACAGAATGGGAAAAAATATTTGCAAACTGTACATCCAACAAAGAACTAATATCCACAAGCTACAAAGAAATCAAGCAAGTCAGCAAGAAAAAAAATAACCCCATTAAAAAAATGGGCCAAAAAAATGAACAGATATTTTCCAATGGAAGATACACAAATGACCAAAAAAGTGTCCATGAAATAAAAGCAGGCTTCTATAAAGAGAAAAGTTTGGAATATAAGGGAATTTATTCCATTACTAAATTCACAAATTGGAAGAAAATTTTGAGAAGCCTTCCAGAAAGTGTAGTAAAAAGCAAG
>NW_012139760.1:2480-3110 GCF_000956105.1 Propithecus coquereli
ATTATTTACCCAAAAATAAAATTAAATTACAACAATTAAGGATGACTACTGGAGAAGTAAAAATGTTTGGTATGTAACTTTCTAGCCAAAAAGTGAAGACAAATAAAAATTCATCAATAAAATAAAAGGCTGGCTAAGAAACAAATAGAAATTAGGAAATCTTAGTAAAAGGAAAATATAAAATATGATGACAACATCCAACAATTTATTTAATTACAGTAAATGTGAATGAACTAAGCTAATTAATTGAGAGGCTCTCAGACTGAGTCTTAATAATCTGATACTTCCCTATTTAAAAAACATATATTAAAATAATATGACAGAAAGGTTGAAAATAAAGAGGTTGAAAATGGTATTCAGGCAAATACAGACAGAAATAAAGTTGATGGAATATTACTAATATCAGACAAAATCTTATTTAAAGTAGAACCACTGAGATACTTATAAAGTTGATAAACAAAATAATTCAACAGGAAGATATTCCACTCATGAATTTATAATGTCCTAACAGCATAATTTCAAAATTTATTATGCAAAAACTGATAAAACTACCAGGAGAAAATAACACACGCTCAATCATATAGAAGATATTAACAGTTTTCTTGGAAACTAACAAAAATATTCAACGGG
>NW_012139761.1:0-736 GCF_000956105.1 Propithecus coquereli
CATCATCACAGCTCACTGTAACCTCAAACTCATGGGCTCAAGTCATCCTCCTGCCTCAGCCTCCTGGAGTCACTGGGACTACAGCCATGAGCCACGACACCCAGCTTCTCCCACTTTTTGGTGGACTTTTATCATGTTTGTAGTGCTTTGTTATTATTGACCAGAATTGCTAGATTGTTTCTTCTACCAGGATGCTCCTGTAAAGCCATCTATCTATATGTGAAACCTAGGGTACAGCGTTGTGAATTGTGAACCATTATGCAGTCTGTCCAGGGGCACACAAATGTGCGATGCAGCAGAAAAAGATGGAAATGGCTGTTCTCACTGGTCTCTGTAGAGAACAGAAGCACCTGTCATATGTGCAGGTGGTATTTTAAAGTTTCTTTCCAAAGCATGCTTGCTTCCAGAAAGTGTCATGATGAGAAAGCTATGAAGCCTAACTGGAATCACAATTCATTGTGGCCAAATCTTTGATCTCAGGGCCAAATCTTGATTGAGTCTATTAGAAACTAGAAGGCTTAATGAGGAAAATCTCTGATTTTAAAAAAATGGTATCTATGGGAGGAGAAGAGACTAGGAGCAGACTATATGCCCAGACGGGAATCCATCCCTGTTTTCTCTTCCAACTTTGTATTAAGGTTTAAAGAGAGAGAAAAATATTCTGACCAACAAATTAATAAAACAAATCTCAACTATGGATTATAATACTTAAAAGAAATAATTATTATTAACATGT
>NW_012139762.1:0-562 GCF_000956105.1 Propithecus coquereli
AGTCACCTATGTCAACAGTGCTACTCAGAACATTCACTATGCCATTATCTCCTGATAATAACTTAGTGCAAAATCGTTTTAGTTGATGATTTTGTCATCCTAATCTAATGAGACACCAGCAGTCATCATCAGAACTGATGTAGGTAAACAGAAAGAGGGACCGCATAAGCAAAGACAAATCCAAAATGTACTGACATCTTATATAGTTTTTATAGTGATATCGTCTTTTCTTTAGCATTTCTACATGCTTCAGTATGAAAAATCACAAAGTCTGAACAGCTTGCTTTCTCCTTAATTATAACTATCCTCACAGATTAATACTGCAATATCTCAATAAATCTTTAACAAGTAGTGCCAGCATGTGAGTACCTACTATTAATGAACTTTTTCTTAGATTTTTCCAGAAAACTGATGTAATGTCAAGTATGGGTTTTGGACACACATTCAAAAGCCATTTCTACCACACAATGATAAAATTACCAGGCTGTCCTTGGTTGGATAGAGGCAGGAAGGTGATTGTTGTTTGATGAAAAAATACATTTCTCATCACAAAATGCCATAG
>NW_012139762.1:1567-2529 GCF_000956105.1 Propithecus coquereli
TTGGAAAATTAGTTCAAAGGGATTACTTTTCTGTTTTCACAATGCTTACGTCCACTAATGATATTTTTGGAGCAAGCACCAGGGATGCTAAATGCTCTGCAAAGTTCAGGGAGGTCCCAAATGTTAATGTATTTTCTCATGTCCCACAATTATGTAGTACAGAACCTGCTCATAATGTAACTGAGCCTACTACCTAGCGTAGTTTTCTTTTTTAAAAAAAAATTAACGTTTTCACACACGGTTATATTTATTTTGTAATCAAGTTTAACATAGAATATGCGGAATTTTCCAACAACCTTACAAATCAAGGGAAGACCAAAGTTTATTTTGTGTAGGAATTTACCAACGGCAAAGAAGTTTAGAAAACCAAATTTCTGAAGACAAGCCTTCTCAGGCACTAAGCAGTTAGACACTAACCCAGCATTCCTGGATCTCCATTTCTATCTGCCTGATTCACATACAGGTTCTTTAATGTATATTCTTTAATGCATATTCTATTGTAAAATTGATGGAACATGTATTTTAGTATAAATTATTTTCTCATTTATATTACACTTTGGAAATTATATTGACAATATTTGTGAAATTTTTTATATGTGAAGGTAATATTACCTTCAATTTTTATTTTCAGAATAGTAAAGACAGGCATTGGTCCTAAAAAGGCTGAGAGAGACAAATCGTAATTTTTATTCATTTTCAAAAAGAAACAGTTTAAGACCCATTATCTTTCTCAAGAAATTATTTGCATTGATTTCTGTGTTACAAATGAAGTGTTTCATAAACTTCGGTAAACCAAGCAATGGAAAGTCAATCAAAGTGATTTAGGCTACTATTTAATTGTGGAAAGTGCTGAAGAAATTTGACTTTCATGTATCATATTTAGAATTTTCCTCAGATATGTATCATCTTGATTTACATACACACACATATACATTAAAATTATTTTTATGTCTACCCAAAAT
>NW_012139763.1:0-1157 GCF_000956105.1 Propithecus coquereli
AAAATCCCCACAAAAAATACATATATACAAAGAACTCTTAAAACTCAGTGAGAAAACAATCCAATTTAAAAATGGGCAAAGGATCAGAACGGATACTTCACCAAATAAAATACACACATAAAATGAAGCAGATGAAAAGACGCTCAATGTCAAGGCCAGAAAAGTCATGACAAACCACCACCCGTGCCGGAGGGCCCCGAGCCGGGCTCGTGCCCGTGCCACAGGGCCTGACCCCTCTCCAGCTCCCTTCCAAAATACGCGTTTCCAGCCGGCTTTTCTCAAGCTCTCTGCTTCTTCCCACTAGAGACGTGAGAGTTTGTCATGTTTGAAACACTTTGTGTTACCCCAGGATTTAGCTCACAGTGTGTGGTGCACAGATGACAGGGCCTGCTGAACTCTTGTAGCAGACCCCCAAATCATGGAGAACTCAGTTTTGATTTTTTTGCCACTTTTCAGTTTTTGTTCTCTATAGGCTAGCTTAACCCAGTAAAAGCATACTAAGGAGATTACCAGGCGAAGCTGCATGCAATTATTTGGAATAAATGCTTGGTAAAAAGTGCCTGGGTTGGCTGATACTTTGACTCATCTCCCATGTTCCTAAGAATGGGTTTTACATTTCTGGGTTTGCTTATTTGAAAAACTGTGGTAGAAAGTTCATAAGGGAGTAGGGACAAGCAGTTTCGGTAATAGATGATGTTGTGGATAAAACTACTTATACAGTGAAATCCCCAAGCTAGATTTCTCCCATGCAATCTAAGACCCATTCCAGAACACTATGACCATTTCATAGACTGTGAATTCAAAAGGGGGGGAGGAATCTATCACTCTGCATCCCGAAGGTCAAATATTCTTCTGTTAGCTATTAAATATTTTGGATTGAACCGTTCTTTTTTTTGTTTTGTTTTGAGACAGAGTCTGGCTCTGTTGCCCTGGCTAGAGTGCCGTGGCGTCAGCCTAGCTCGCAACAACCTCAAACTCCTGGGGCTCAAGCGATCCTCCTGCCTCAGCCTCCCAAGTAGCTGGGACTACAGGCATGTGCCACCATTCCCGGCTAATTTTTTCTCTATATATATTTTTAGCTGTCCAGATAATTTATTTCTATTTTTAGTAGAGACAGGGTCTTGCTCTTGCTCAGGCTGGTCTCCAACTCCTGACCT
>NW_012139763.1:2872-3190 GCF_000956105.1 Propithecus coquereli
CCCTCACGCTCCAGTCCCACAGTCAGCCTGTGTAACTCACGTATAAAAAAAGTAGGGCTTCTATTCAAGCGGGTTTCAAATGCCAAGAATATTGTATTTCTCTGAGTACAGTTGAAAACGATCTGCATACAAGTGGACCCTAACGGTTCAAAATCATGTTGCTCAAGGGTCAACTGTATACACCCTGGAAAGGAAAAACCGAGGAAGAGAAGTTCATGACTACGCCTACCTTGCCCAGGTCTCAGAGACAGCCTTGTCTCCCGACTTCCCCAGAAGGACTAGTGCAAACTCCTAAGGAAGCTAAAGCCAAACTATGAC
>NW_012139764.1:0-384 GCF_000956105.1 Propithecus coquereli
AACTCCTGAGCTCAAACAATCCGCCCGCCTCGGCCTCCCAGAGTGCTAGGATTACAGGCGTGAGCCACCGCGCCCGGCCCATCCCTTCACTTTTTATCCCAGGAAGCTGGCACTGGAAGGGATGGTCGGGATGAGAGATTTGTGATGGAAGGTAATTTAGGTGACTCTGCACTGTATTATAGTCAAGTATTACTATTTTCCCACCCTTGCTCCCAGAACAAACTTGTGCATCCTGAATCTCTAACCCCTGGGGGTATGCTGTTCTCCCACCTAGCACCTTGCCTAGGAGTGGTTAATGTTCAGGAGTCGAAGTCCTGGTGACCAACAGCCAGCACCTGTTCATTTAGTCCCTTTCTTGTCCTCAGGCTCTTAGAACCTTTCTGC
>NW_012139764.1:2734-4511 GCF_000956105.1 Propithecus coquereli
GTAGATTTTTAATGGATTATTATTATTAGAAAATACTTGAACTAAAGTAGACATTAGAAGGGAAGCCCTTTTTTTTCCTCAAAGGCTGTTGAGCAGGGTGAGGAAATATCTCTTGGAAGTCACTAAATTTTTAAAAATTAATTTAATTTTAACTTTTAATGCTGTAATAAAAATCAAACTATTTTCTTTTAAGTTATTGTTAGGAACTTCAGCCTCCGACTAAATAGACAGAGCAAATAAATGAATAGTGACGTCAACACTATAATGTAGACAAAATAAAGGTGCCCATGGAGGACAGCTGGAGAAAGGGAAAGACATCTCAAAAAGGGTGGGGGGAAGAAAGGGAAGGGGAAGCACCCCCATGAATGAGCCCTAACATCTCCCCTGGCCTATCTTTGACACTCAGCCCAGACGCCCTCCCCTCTACCTGCCCTGACTCAGCAGACTGGATGGCCCAAGGTCGGGCCCTTGCTCCTCCGTGCTAGCCCCACCCATCCAGCCAGCCCCTTCCTCCCTAGCAGTTCTCCTGCTCCCTGAGGCCAGTCTCACTTCCACAGGCCCAGGCCTTGAGGCAGCACTGAGCTTGGGTCACATTGCTCTCCTGAACTCTGCCCACCTGCCCCGGCCCAGCACTGCACACTCACCCTGGCGCAGGCCTGGTTGGGGTCCGCTCGCTTACTTTGTCCTACATTTCAATGTAATTGATTGAGTGATTTGTTTTTATTCTTTAAATGGCAAAACATTTCAAACAAACATAAAAGTATCCACCATTCAGATTTAACAAATGTTAGTATTTGACCATATTTGCTTCATATCTTTCTTTCTTTTTAAGTCATAAAAAAGTTCCAGATACAACTGAAATCTTCTTTCTCCTTCCCCACAGCTAACTACTCTGAAGTTGGTCCTTATTTCTTTTTCATGCTTTCTTACTTTATGGTGTATATGTATGGATTCACAAACAGCATTGCATATAGTGCTGTTCGGGGCATTTAAAACGTTTACATACATAGTATTTTGCTGTTTTTACTCAACATCGTGTTTCCAAGATTTATCCTATTTTGATGCTTGTAAAACTAGTTCATTCATATTTAAATCACTACATAGTTCTATCTAGGAATGTATCATAATTATGTTTCAATTCCCAATTGATGGATATTTAGGTTGCTTCCAATTTTTTTCTATGACAACACGACTAAAAATATTATTGTATAGGCATTCTTGTGCACTTCTGTAATGGCATTTCTAGTCTATGTAGGGAATGCAAATTTCTAACTTTCTGGCTACTACTACATTGCTCTCCAACATGGTTACACTTCTACCAGGGACTGAGTGGGAGGGAGTTCTCATTCCTCCACAATCTTGCCAATCCTCAGTAATGTATGATGAACATTTTGCCACTATTTTACTTTCTCTGATTACTATTGAACATAAGTATCTCTTTTAAGTGTTTTTTGACCATTCAGGCTTTCCTCTTCTGTGAATTGTTTGCCTACTTTGTCTTTTGGATTTACTTTATCCTGTTTATTGGTAAGAGCTCTTTAGTGCACTTCGGGCAGTGATACTTTGTTCGTTAAGTGGCTATCTTAGGAGTACTTGACAAGAGCAGGAATGATGTTCTTCTCAATGGCAGACCCAAATTAACTAGTTGGTTCTTTTATATAACAGGCAGATATAAATTAAAACAGGGGACAAAAATTAACCCAAAGATTTTTCAAACAAATCTGTTTTGTTTTCCAGCCAAGATAATATTAGGTCATAATAACTATTAATTACACTG
>NW_012139765.1:0-421 GCF_000956105.1 Propithecus coquereli
TTTGTAGGTCTATGGCTATGGATGCCGTGGACACCTGGAAGCATCATTAAGGCAAAGCCATCCAACCCCAGGGCGTCTGAAGTCATTTATTTTTTTGAAGTTATTAATAAATTAAATGATCGTGTGTATCTACCTTTAGCTGGCATCACCAGGGTGATCATGGCCTGCCTTAAAATAATTCAAAATACTTAAGGGACGTCTCACAATTGTCCTTAGCCTGGAGATCATGGCTAGGCATATTCAATTCTAGACATGGAAATAATTCTAAATCTAACAAGATGACGTGGTAGAGCCAGGTGAGCTATCATCTGTCCCATGCCAGGCTAAAGAAAGCTCACCACTGTTTGCTGCTAAGGAAGAAAAATTAGCAGATTAACCATGTTTGTTCTTAGCCTCTTCTTGCTGACCTAATGACTCTACC
>NW_012139765.1:471-2328 GCF_000956105.1 Propithecus coquereli
TTTGTAGGTCTATGGCTATGGATGCCGTGGACACCTGGAAGCATCATTAAGGCAAAGCCATCCAACCCCAGGGCGTCTGAAGTCATTTATTTTTTGGAAGTTATTAATAAATTAAACGATTGTGTGTATCTACCTTTAGCTGGCATCACCAGGGTGATCATGGCCTGCCTTAAAATAATTCAGAATACTTAAGGGACGTCTCACAATTGTCCTTAGCCTGGAGATCATGGCTAGGCATACTCAATTCTAGACATGGAAATAATTCTAAATCTAACAAGATGACGTGATAGAGCCAGGTGAGCTATCATCTGTCCCATGCCAGGCTAAAGAAAGCTGACCACTGTTTGCTGCTAAGGAAGAAAAATTAGCAGATTAACCATGTTTGTTCTTAGCCTCTTCTTGCTGACCTAATGACTCTACCCTGATCAGAAGACTGACTTATGAGACTTCATCCTGCATATAAAATATATGGCTTTTGAAATCCCCAAATTGTTGATTATTCATGATGAGGAAAGCAAAGTTTTGGAGGAGAAGGCTGAGGAGAAAAGTAATTCTTAAATTGGGTTAAGTCTTACTTTCATTCACCTGTTTGTTTTTAAGCGTAGTCGAATGGGGAAATGTATCAGATGTGAGTTATTTTGACCACCCTCATCATCTTTATAAACTCCATCATCATCTCTTTTCTCTACTGAGCCCAAACACCCCCACACTGCACAACACACACATTGTCCTCTTTTTTCAACACTGTTCTTCACTTAAAGACTTCTCCCTACTGAGCCCAATAAATACCTCAAACATGTAGCAAGCCAGTGATACTAGTGTCTCTCAGGTTTCTCCACTAAAAATAGCAGACTCATAAGCTTCCTAATTCACAATTGCAACTAATGGAATTCCAGCCTCAAAGATGTTGACAGTTATCTCCTCAGCAACCCAAGTTACCGAAATGTCCCCTGCTCTGCTAGCTCAGGTATCATTATTTGGGAAATAATACTTCTCAACATTTTCTTTTTCTAGTTGTTTGCTTTTTTCATTATTTGCAGTTCAGCAGCTATTAAGATCCAGTGCTGTAGAAAACAACAATAACAACAAAGGAGCCGCTTAATAACTAAACTTAAAAACCAAACTAGTCAGCAGCGAACAATGCCTTGTCAACATTTCTAAATGGAGCAGAAAGCAGGCGAGCCAAAAGGACAGAGAGAGGGCAAAAGAGAGAAAGGGACGCTTCCTGATGGATGAGTGTGCATAAGTGCTTCAGATAATGGCTAAGAGGTACAATCTGCAACACATTACAGGGGGGAGGAGAGAAAGACGTGAACAGCCTCAGAAAGGGATCCAAGTGCGGTGATACAGGCACACCCAGACCTCAGTGAAATGCTGAAATCAATAGGATCTCCCTGGGGTGCCTCCTGCACACTGCTCCCTACTTCAAGACTCTTTTCCCATCTTAGCATCGCCACCTTCCTTCTGTTTTCCTGTTCCCACAGGGTTTTGCCCTCGGATAAATGAAATAAATCCCCCAGCTGATGAGAGCTTAATATGGTCTCCCTCCCCAAGGTATTTACAGAAACAGCAGAGACTCTCGGAATCCCCAAAGCCTTCACGCTCCACAGTAAAGCACAACAGATTTCAAGGAGGAGGAGATATTTTGGGCAGGAAGAGTTTTCCAGTCCCCATCAAACCATTCCCTACAGGCATCTGTCTAATAGATAATATATTCTTAAATGGGCTTTCTTTGGTGTTTTATATCTGAAGAGAAAAGGGCAAAGTTGTGACTCCCCGTGATGTCAGTTCCAGGATTAGGACCCACTCTCCCATTTTCTCTGAAAAAAGAAAAAAACAAATGAAACCTTCCTCTGG
>NW_012139766.1:0-441 GCF_000956105.1 Propithecus coquereli
TCTGAGGGAGTCACTCATAAAAAACTTTCATGGAGGGAGTAGCGTATGAGTTGAACTTGGAAGAGTCAATAGAATTCAGACCTATGAAGATTAGAGAATGATAAGGATGAGAAAACAGAAGTGAGGAAATATGAAAAGTATGTAGGAGATACAAGGAAAACAAGCACAGAAATTTGAAAAGTGCACTGGGTTTGTAAAATTCTCTGTATAAACTTTAGCAGTCTCAGTCTCTCAGGAAATGGCAACTGCATCCTTCCAGTTGCTCAGGTCAAAGAAAGGAGTCATACTTCACTTCTTTATTTCTCATATAGCCCACATCCAACCTGTCAGCAAATCTGTTCACTCTAACTTCAAAATATTTAACATACAACTTTTTCTTAGTGTCTCTGTTGGCCTACAACCCTAAAGGCTTCTCTTTTCACTCAGAGAAAATGCCAAAGG
>NW_012139766.1:2336-5002 GCF_000956105.1 Propithecus coquereli
ACTCTAGAAGAAAATGTTGGAAAAATTCTTCTAGATATCAGCCTAGGCAAAGAATTTATGAAGACCCCAATGGCAATCGCAGCAACAACAAAAACAAATAAATGGGACTTGATTAAATTAAAAAGCTTCTGCAGAGCCAAGGAAACAATCAGCAGAACAAATAAACATCCTACAGAATTGGAGAAAATATCCGCATGCTATATATCTGATAAAGGGCTAATAACCAGAATCTACAAAGAACTCAACCAAATCAGCAAGAAAAAATCAAACAAACCCATTGAAAAGTGGGCAAAAGACATGAACAGAAGCTTTTCAAAGGAAGATAGACAAATGGCCAATAAACATATGAAAAAATGCTCACCATCACTAACCATCAGAGAAATGCAAATTAAAATCACAATGAGATATCACCTTACCCTAGTTAGAATGGCTTTTATTAGAAAGTCCAAAAATGCAGACATGGCTGCAAAGAGAAAGGAACACTTATACACCGTTGATGGGACTGAAAATTAGTACAACCTCTGTGGAAAACAGTATGGAGATTCCTCGAAGAACTAAAACTAGACCTACCATTCAATCCAGCAATCCCACTACTGGGTATTTACCAAAAGGAAAAGAAGTCATTTTGTCAAAAGTACACCTGCATTCAAATGGTTATTGTAGCCCAATTCACAACTGCAAAGATGTGGAATTAACACAAATGCCCATCAATTCATAAATGGATTAACAAAATGACCACATGAAGAAAGATAACTTAATGCCTTTTGCAACAATATGGATGGAACTGGAGATCATTATCCTAAGTGAAGTAACGAAAGAATAGAAAAGCAAATACCGCATGTATTCACTAATAAATTGGAGCAATTGATGAGCACACATGTGCATGGAGTGAAGTAAAACTCAATGGAAAGCAAGTGGGGGCAAGGGGAAGAATGGGATGGGTGAAAACCTACCTAACAGGTACAGTGAACACTATCTGGGTGATGGACACACTTATAATCCTGACTCAAGCATTAAAAAAGTGATCCATTTAAACAAAATATTTGTACCCCCATAATATTTTGAAATAAAAAAAATTGGTGAACCACAAGCTGGCTCTTAAAGCTTTTTCCTCAAAGTGACATGTATCTCTTCCACATACATCTCATGGTGTTCGAAGAAAGAAATACAGCAGGATCTGATATCAATGAGGTGATGAAATATAATTCTTACACAACACATAAAGTGATATTGGAATATATGGCAACCAGTAATATTATCCACCATATTATGTGGCATAAAATATATATTATTTGCTTGGATATTATTGGTCTTGCCTTATATCTTAAACAAGCTTCCCAGAAACACACTATGAGAAGGAGACAGTGTACAGAAAGGGAGTGTTCTTTGGAAATATACCTGCACAGAAGTGAGGAAGACAGGAATAGGCTGCAGGAGATATTGACCTTTAATGTAGTTGGAATTGAGGCCTCAGTCTTCCCCCCAGGGATCTATGGAGCTTGGAGTCCCTACAGATTTGTCCCAAATAGAAGCCAGTGGGCCAGGCCTTTGTGTTTTTATATCTCATGGCCATTGTTTGAAAGCATGGTCTTAAAAAGGGGTAGAAAATTACCCAACAGAGTTCCCTGCTGTAGAGGACAACGGCCACCAAGGGTACAGGGATGAACAGCCAGTCAGCCAAGAGCCTTAGCACCTGGGCAGGGCAGGGGAAGGTTGAATGTGTCTGCTGTGACCAGGATATCCTGGCAGAGCACATAGTACCAGCTGTCTCCACCAGAATGATATGCCCATGGAGGTGGGGACTTTTGTCTGTTTTGTTTATTGCTAGAGCCACCATGCCTTGAAAAGCTCCTGACATGAGACATGTTCAATATTTGTCGAATGAATAAATGAATAGTTTGTGTAAAATTTTGGGTTAGAAAAGTAGAAACAAGTAAAGGATAAGGATCTTCATTGACTAAATAAAGAGTTTAAACTTGCAAGGAAGTCAAATGCTTAGACGTATGCTTTAGGGGTAGTGATCAAACACCATTGTGTGTAGTGGATTGAAGGTGGGGAAAGAGAGGCTAGGAATGGCTGACCGGAAGTTAGTGCCACACTTCAGGTAGAGGTAAGGGGATGCTGATAGCATGAAATTGGAGGCAGGCAAATGTGGTACATGGAAACTGCAGAATGTCTCACAAGAACGATAATTTGACAACATGGCAAAGGACAGAAAAGGAGAACAAAAATTAAAAGTCGTCTTGGAGGGATATGTTCTCAGTGATGAAACAAGCAAATATCAACAAACAAAATATAAGGTAAAGAGTGCTTCAAGAGGGAAACTGAAGAGCATTCTCTACTTAGCTCATGGGAAAGAGACTTGGGGACAGACTACAAGGCTTTAGAACAGAAACATTTGCAATATTGGGGACAGAAACATGTATTGTTATTTACATATCAGGTGATTTTATATTTTTCTGATTAAAAGTATAAGAAATGAGTTATTTTCATCATGTGATTTTTTTGCAGAAAACTAATTGTCTTCATTATACCAATTTTTATTATAGTATTAGGTACACATTGCAGAATTGGATTGTTGGCAATAGAAGCACATGAAACACCCCAATTACTTAGAAATTATTAATTACCACTGTTTGACATCTAATGAGATGGTGTGTATTGTT
>NW_012139767.1:0-453 GCF_000956105.1 Propithecus coquereli
CTTGGTTTCAGTGAATGGCAAGTTCACAGAACCTAGCAATGCCTGGCTAAGGAATGGAAATTTCTTGGCAAAATACATCTCTAGTATTAAAATCTCTTAATAGTGGCTGGAAAGGATTATTCTCTAAAATGAGTTCTGTCTTTAGAACATTTTAATTTATCTTAGATCACATTTATTAAGTGCCTATGATGTCAATGGTGCTATTAGGTACGGTGAGGGACACCAAACTGGGTGAATTGATCTTTGACCTAAAGAATGTTATGGTGCCGTGTAATGATTCTCAAAACTTATGTGCTTCTCCAAACACCCGGAGGGCTTATTAAAACACAGATTGCTAATTCCCATCTCCAGAGTTTTTGATTCAGGAGGTCTTGGGCAGGGCCAAAGAATTGGGATTTCTGACAAGTTCCCAGGTGACACTGATGCTGCTGGTCTGAGGACCACACTCAGAAC
>NW_012139767.1:11963-13480 GCF_000956105.1 Propithecus coquereli
TGGGCCAGGCACTCTCCTAAGTGTTGGAAATACAAAAATGAAAGCCACGTTCCCTGATCTGTAGATCCAACAATCACCTGAAGAGGTGATTACAATATAAGGGAAGAAGTGAAATGATGGAGGCTGCACAGGATGTTAGGGAAGAAATGAGGAGGGAAAAACTTACCAAGGAAGGCTTCTTGGAGTAAGGGCTATCTAGTTAAATTTTTAGAGGGCATAGGGGTTATAGCCAGATCTAGGACTGAGAAGTAAAGAAAATGCATGGTTCG
The DNA here is from genome assembly GCF_000956105.1 of Propithecus coquereli. Classification (NCBI taxonomy): domain Eukaryota; kingdom Metazoa; phylum Chordata; class Mammalia; order Primates; family Indriidae; genus Propithecus; species Propithecus coquereli. The sequence continues at coordinate 12,233 of NW_012139767.1, forward strand.
TGCAGGAGTCTGCAGTGACTTTGTTGTGTTAGGAAATAACATGCAAGCCAGGAATGACAAAGATGACTGATAAGTTTTCTTGCCAACTGTGGGTACTATTAGACTGTTAGATTCTCTAGATTTTAAAATGCTCCAGGGAAAATAGTACTATGAGAACTCTATAGGAATGTTCATCTTGTTCTCACCACCACCTCATGATATTGTTCTCTGCTTACTACAGGCAATATCACTTAACTCATTTATTACTTTTTTTTTCTTTTTTTTTGGAGACAGAGTCTCGCTCTGTTCCTCCAGCTACAGTGCAGTGGCATCATTGTAGTTCGGTGCAACCTCCATCTCCTGGGCTCAAGCAATCCTTCTGCCTCAGCCTCCCAAGTAGCTGGGACTATAGGTGCATACCACCATGCCCAGCTAATTTTTTTCTATTTTTAGTAGTGATGGTGGTCTTTCCCTTGCTGGTCAGGCTGGTCTCGAACTCCTGAGTTCAAACGATCCCCCTGCCTCATTGCTTTCATCTGTAGTGAAAATAAATTTTTAAGATGTAACTCTGAAGGATGACAGTTGATAGAAACTCTTTCTCCATTGCCCCTGTGTCCCTCACCCTGCCCTTCTCTACCACTGTTGCACAAATCATTAGACAGAATTCTAAATCAGAGTAAAAAAATTCCACCTTTCTGTTGTTCTGCACATACAGTGAGACCAGACCTTTTCTCTTTCTACCATGCCCGGCAACTGCAGAACTCAAAGTGTTGTTCTCCTGTGAAATAAGGAGCTTGCATCAGAATGGAATTCAATGTATTTCTTTCTTCACTGATAAAGTCTTACTATAGAAAATAAATGTCAACTGAACTAAACAATGTGCGTAGTGATATAGTTGATTTGCTTTATGAGGCAGCCTCCTTGTGTTAGTTTCCTGTTGCTGTCTAACACATTACTCCCAATTTAGAAATGCAAATCACACACATTTATTATCTCACAGTTTATGTGGGCCAGAAGTTCAGACATGGGTTATATGGGTTCCCTTCTTCAGGGCTTTACCAGGTTGCAATCTATATTTCAGTTGGGGCTGTGTTCTCATCAGCAGCTTGACTACTGGGAAAAGATGTACCCCAGGCTCCCTCGGATTGGTGACAGAATGCATTTCCCTGTGGCTCTAGGATTCATGACAGCTTGCTTCTTCAAAGCCAACAAGGGAGAAAGACCCTAGAGTGAGTTTGCTAGCAAGATGGAGTCTTATATAAGATAATC
>NW_012139768.1:0-1078 GCF_000956105.1 Propithecus coquereli
ATTGATTTTATACCTAAAGGAATTTCTGTTATTTTTTAATTTCTGTGAACACTTTTACCAACAGGCCACTAAGAATCCTAGTCTATCTAGAGCACGAAACGTCCAACTCTGCCTGTTTCTCAAACATCCATTTGTCCTCCCACGTACAGTTTTTTGCCATCGACTTTTTTCTACTTTAGCGTCATTTCTGTAAAATTAGTTTTCCAGAAGTAAAATTACTGGATCGCAGGGAATAGTATTTAAGAAAACTCAATATGTTATCAAATGAATGTTGCTCCCTTTACATTTATATTGATTTATTGTGCTTTTGTTATTACTGGTAAAATGAGTCTTTAACTGAAGACTCACATTTGCCTGTGGTCTATTTATGTTTCTGTTGGTCTGATTTTTACCAATTCCTTCTAAGTGCCCCTGGCATTCATTCTGGTGATGTGTTCAAGGCCAGGCTGCTGTCCCTGTGCTCCCCAGCAGGAGGGACTCTGCACTTCCCCGCGACCCAGCTAGACTGCTGCCCCTCTGGGCTCCCCAGGGCCAGGCAGAGAGAGGAAGTGCAGAGGACCTTGCTTTCTGGTTGCAAGGGGATTAATTACTCCGCATGCATTTGACTGCCTCTGACAATTCGATTAGAGGCTTTAGATGTGCTGGATGATTTAAAATTAAGCCAGAATTTGTATATAGATAGACAAAATGACTAAAAATCTCTCAAAAGCTTACAACTGAAACACTAAAAAAAAAAAAAAAAAAATGAGAAAGCTTCCAAACAATGTCAAAATCAACTAAAACTGTTATTTCCTAGACCAACTACTTATAGAATCTGTGGGGTAGGAGAAGGAAGAAAGCGAGGGAAAGAAGAGAGGTCGCAAGAGAAGACCTAATTGTATAATAAGAATTCCTTTCAGGTAAACAAAAAAAAAGAATAAAATTTAGTTATAAATCCCAGAAGAGATCATGCAATGGTTTAGCTTACGGGAACAGAAATGTTTACTTCCCACATCATCGATTAAAGAATTTTTTTTTCTGATAAGTAAATTCTCTTTGGGGACACTGATATCCCTGGGCTCGCCCTGAAGCACATTCC
>NW_012139768.1:9723-10034 GCF_000956105.1 Propithecus coquereli
TTGTTCTGTTTCTCCTAAGAATCTAATTTATCAACCAAAACAATCTGCTTGGCGTGGTACAACAAACACAGACTCTGGGTCAAGGCATTAGATGCAGCCCTGCTGCCGGCTAGCGGGGTTACTTGGAGATGTCACTGACTGCCCCCGAGCTTCTATTTTCTTACCTGCGAAATGGAAATAACCTTGCAAGGTTGCGGTAAGGAATAGCAGTATTGAGTATGATGGGCCGAGCACAGTGCCCGGGCATAGTAGGAGCCTAGAAACCCACAGCTGTGTTTTATTGCTGTGTCTGTAACAGCAGTATTGTTTAA
>NW_012139769.1:0-825 GCF_000956105.1 Propithecus coquereli
CTATATCCACTGACCAGCAACTCCCCATTTCTGCCTCCTCCTAGCCCCTGGTAACCACCATTCTACTTTCTGATTCTATGAGTTTGACTATTTTAGATACCTGATACAAGTGGAAGCATTTGTCCTCTGTCTTATTTCACTTAGCATAATATCCTTAAGGTTCATCCACATCGTAGCATATGACAGGATTTTTTAAAGGCTAAATAATATTCCGTTATATGTATACACCACATCTACTTCTTAATCTGTTGGTGGTTGTTTCCACCTTTTGACTATTGTGACAAACTAAGTGCTTTTAACTGTCTCAGATTTTAAAGTCCAACTTGAAACTTTAGTTGACTTGTGTTTCTCATATCAAGCAAGAAGGCACTTTCTGCTTTTCCTATTATTAGCAACAACAGAGACTAAGAATATATTTGTGCTTAAATTGTTTTTTAATACTTACCTTTAGCTATTCTCTAAGTCTGGATTATAAAACAGTTTTCGTCTTTTCATATTTTCTACTATAAGCCTATATGATTTTCTAATGGTGAATAAAATTTCTAGGCCAAATAAGCAGTTCTAGGAAGTTACGCAAAGCTGTGCTTTATTATGTTCTTTCTGCCTGCTTTAAGCCATTTTGAACTTGGCTTTTGATTATCTTATTATCCAAGGTAGGTTTTGTGTTTTAATCATGTTATGCTTAGCCTTTGTGTATCTTCATCACTAAATTTGTAATTTTGGGTTATGTTGGCAAAGGGAGGTTTGGATTTTAATTATGTGACCTGTTAGAGGAAATCTTAACTTTCTGGTTCTTTAGAATGGATAGTGAGAGATTTATCAAGA
>NW_012139769.1:2690-2937 GCF_000956105.1 Propithecus coquereli
TCTCTGGTTTTTCTTTTAGTCTTTCTCTCATCACAACACTGAGATTCTGGGGTAAAACATTCTATCTTCACAGCCTTTCTTCTCTTTCCTGTTAAAAAGTATTAGTCTTATAATCATCAAGGTGTTTAAAATGTTAACTCTAGTAACAGCAGCCAATGCCTCAAAATCTTTATACAAGTAACACAGAATTGATGCGTATGTAATTCTTTCCAAGGGGTTTATTACAAAAATTCACATCTGAAGAGCA
>NW_012139770.1:0-674 GCF_000956105.1 Propithecus coquereli
TCCATTTGTACTCAGCATCAAATTGGTATTAACTAATCAACACATAAATGCACATATCAGAACAACATCTATTGGATGTTGGGGAAGGGGGAGGGCGGAGGAGGGAGGAGCTGATGGGTATTTATACACACAAGGAGTGCAATGAGCACTACCCGAAGGATGGACATATTTGAAACACGGACTTGGGCGGGGGGGACCAAGGGCAACACACATAACCTAAACATCTGTACCCCATAATTTGCTGAAATAAAAACAAAACAAAACAAAACAAAACAAAAAAAGAATACTTAAATCTCCTTTGCTTTGTTACATCCCTAGTTATTTAGCTTGACACAAGTAAATTTAAAAAGATAAACAATTTCCACTGATTATGTCAGTTGCTGCACATCTTATATAAGCAACTTTATCAGTTTTCATAACATTCCCAGATAACTTTACAAGACAGATGTCTCATAACAGGGTTTGCTACATTGCTGGAAGTGTTAGTGATTGTTGGATATGAACATCTAGAATGCTTATCAATTTTTTTTAAATTTTTTTAAGCATTAAGGGGTAAAACCACAATACAGATAATTGAAATAAATTAAATATTAATTTAAAACATATATTACACCATTTATTGAATAGGGATTCTTTTCTCCAGTGTATACTTTTTGTTTGCTTTGTCAAAGATC
>NW_012139770.1:5883-6831 GCF_000956105.1 Propithecus coquereli
AGTTGCAAGTCTATGTTTTTTTCTTTTCACTTGAGTTCAGGGCCCTGCCCTCAATGGTGTCAGCTTCTTACATTATTAAACATATTAATGAACATCTAAGACTGCAAACATTTATGTATGTATATTTGGACTATTCCCCAGGTTCAGGACTTTCCAAAGGTTAAGGAACAGAGCCTCACTTTATATTTACAAAGCTAAAATGATTCATAAATATATAGATATGGTTCCTCTTATGAGAACAAATTTAAGCTTACACTGTAGAATGTAGAAATCATATTTATGTATGTGTGTGTGTGTGTGTAGATATATATGCACAAGCATAATCTCCATAGACATGATTATATTCTATACTCTCCCTGATAAATAGGGTAAATCATTTTATAAAACATTCCAAAGAGGTGATGAGCATGTTAAAAAAAAGAAAGAAAAAGAAAAGAAAATGAAACAGTAGTAGGGCAATAGATCCAAAAGAACATAAAAGTTGTAATCATCCGTAAAGTATATTCTTCAAATCAACAGCTTCTGTGATTCATTGAAAAGAAAAATTCATTGAAAGAAATTGAAAAGTGATAAAATTAGTAAAAACAAGAGAAATAAAAAGCCTGGACTTTGGGAAAGAACATATATGTTTTAAGTTTCTATGACTATGTCTAGTTAAAATGGGTAATAATGAGATTAAAGGTTTTTTATTTCAATCTCATACGAAGTGATTTGATTTGCTTCTCTTTATTTCTTTAATTTTTAAAACTTTGTCAGATATTTTGCAAATGCAAAGAGGACATAATCTCTGGTGTGTGGCTCTGAACTTAGTCATCTTTGCAAGGACCTGGTTCTCAATGTCTTTCAGAGAAGTCTAGGTTGGACTAGCGGCTTCTAGACCTGAGGTCAGGAGCAGGTGTAACAGGGCAGGGCAGTGGTAGGCAGGTTCTGTACTTAAGACTGGGCCTG
>NW_012139770.1:8431-8805 GCF_000956105.1 Propithecus coquereli
AAACTACTCTAGTGGTTAGGACATTTAGATTGAAGTACTGAAGACTCAAGCTTTAAAAGGCAGATGGAGAAGCAGAAACCCAGGAAGGAACAGTGCGATGAAAATGTTTTTTTATCATTCCCCATCTCTAGTTTGAGAGTTCATCTCAATTGCAAGACAATCTCAACTGCAAGAGAATGGTATATGACTTCAGTCTAATTAAGTGTTTTATAAGACAAGTGATCAAAAAAGGCATTTGAAATGTGTTTAAAAAAATCCGAGGCTAATGGCTAATTATTCAAAGGTTTAGGTTATCTGGGGAAAGCTAAATATTTCCATTTTAACAATGTTTCCTCTAGATGAGTCTCAGTTTTGTTTAAAATTTAGGAAGGAAA
>NW_012139770.1:12137-12438 GCF_000956105.1 Propithecus coquereli
TGTCAAAGTGTTTCTCTATCTTCTTAGGATCATCTTTCTGTTCTAATTCAGTTGGACGGAATGAACTGGAGAATCTAATAACAGGGTTTGTGCTGTATACCAAATTGATAAGGGAAATTTCCTTAAGAAATACTGTTTAATTAAGTTCTAAAATTCAGGACAACTGACAATTCTTCCTTTCCTTTAAATTTTCAAGACTATTTTCATGGATATTTGTAAATGTATAACAAATATATCTACCTACAAGCATTTTCACCTAAATATCCTTCAAATCCTTCCTCTTACAAATGCAGAAAATGAG
>NW_012139770.1:12735-13634 GCF_000956105.1 Propithecus coquereli
ACAGGCTTTTAAATATTGTTTTCAATTTTCCAAGTATAAGGAGTCTTAATATGGCTATCAAATGCTTTCTAATATGTACTAATATTAAAGTTTAACATGATGTGAAGATTGGTGGTTTAAAATACGTGTATGGAGAAGAGCTTCAGTCTTGACTTTCTGGGGAGATTTTAGAAAATAGAAATTTTGATAGAAGTAAAGACATTACAATATTGATGCTGTTTATGACACAGTCTTATCACCATACACAAAATCCCTGGCAATCTCATCTGTATGTATGACTTCAATGATCACATATAGTAGACCTTACACAGATCATAGGTTTCTATTCTGTATTCAAAATCCAACAGGAGGCTTCCTAATAAACAATTTCATCTCAGTGCTCCATAGGCACACCAAATGTCATCTTCGTGTATCCCTGTCTTTGTGTAGACTATCATCTACTTAGTTGCCTAACTCAGGACCTTAGAATTCTTCCTAGATTTTTACTTTGATATTTCCTTTTTTTAGTCTATCACGTACCTCCTCTTTTAAGGAACCACATATCCACACTCAAAAGTGACTGTGGAAGGCCTATGAATGAATAGACCCCATCTTGTCATCATGAGGAGAGTATATGATCCAGAATAGCTAACATGGCTAATATGACCCAATAGTTAGTCCAGGAGCAGGAAAATGTCCCTACTTAATAGAGATGTCATAGGGTAAAGGATCATTATTTTTACACTGGAATCACCAACAGTAAAGTTGGAATAAATAACAGAGAATAAAACCTAGACTTTGGAAACAGAGCTGATGAATCTAGAAAGAAAGTCATGCTGACATAGATTCCACCCAGGCCCAAAGCCAAATTCAGCCTTTGAAATTCCCAGTTAGAAGAGTCAGTAAATGTCCTTTATTTT
>NW_012139770.1:14764-16048 GCF_000956105.1 Propithecus coquereli
GGAGAAAGGAAAAGATTTCTTCCCTACTTACATTAGGATTATAGTGATAAAAAGAGATGAATGTGCTGAAGTCACAGAGCAATCTGCAGAGAATTATACAAACATAGGATATTGATAAATTATGAAGATATAAATTTAGTATATCATGAATGTGTCATACAAAAAAAATGGCCTGGTGTCTCAGATTCCTTAAAATATCTGAAAAATATAAATCCATATGTGAAATAAGAAAGAATAGATGCATTTTAACTTCATAGTGATAAAATGGAATTTTCCTAAGCATTAAATTGGAGGTAAAATGAATATTTTTTAAGTTGTTTTGTGGAGATCTTACTTGGCATAAATATTAGAAAAGCATTTCGGGGTTAAAAAAAGCTATTTAAAATACTATAAAGATTTCTTCCAATGTTTGGCACTCATCAGCTGGTGGGAAACATGGATCTCTAACATAAGTATAATGCTCATTTGTTAAAAGTCACTTGGACTCTCTGAAATATCAAGTTGCCTCAGTAGAAAATAGTATTATATTTAAAGATAGCTAGAAGAAAGGATTTTAATGTTCACACCACAAAGAAATGATTAATGTTTAAAGTGAAGCATATGCTAATTACCCTGATTTGGTTATTATACAACATATACATGCATTGAAACATCACACTGTACTCCATAAATATGTACAATTACTGTGTCAATTAGAAATAAAAACTTTAAAAAAATTAGGAGAAAAAGAAAATCGTCTTGCCAAAAACCAACAAAGCTTCTGTGAATATTTACTTTTAAGATTTAATCATTATACATTATATATAAACATTTAATAAGCACTTTCACTACAGTAGATTTGAAGTAATTTAGGTCAATATGAGTATATCTTTGTATAAAAGATACAAAGGAATCGGAAATATAATGGGATGTGCATGTATTGTAAGTAAGCATGACACCAAATCTTAGCTAGCAGACATCAAAACTTTATTTTCGTTTACTGTTTAGTCTCTAGAATCTGATTTTTTAATATTTTTTTTATTTTGAAGTCGGAGAACACAACTTGATCATCAGAACAAATAATTTGGTTTTAACAGTAATACATGAATTAGCACTTGTGGTATTTATTATGGTAGAAACTTGGGCTTGAATTTCTGTGGAATCAATATTAATTTTGATTTTGGGTGAAAGCCTTGATGTTTCTGAACCAGAAATTCCTCATCTAAAAGGGAAATAAAACATATACCCCAAAGGGTTATATTCAAACAAATCTCACACACACACACACACACACACACACACACA
>NW_012139770.1:17520-17796 GCF_000956105.1 Propithecus coquereli
AAAAAAATCTCGGCAGAAAATATAATGCTTGATCTCCTGGAACTCATAAAGCAGTGAGGATACAAAATCAAGTAAAGAATCACCCAAATAATCGTTAAATTGCAACTATAATAAATGTACAGAAGTAACTATTAAATGAAATCTTATTTCTAATGCAATCTGACCTGGTTAGGGAGATTATGAAAGGATTCCTAAGGGTAGAATATTAGGGCTGAGAATTAAAGGTTATAGAGCAATTACACAGGTGAAAAAGAGTGGGTGGAAAAGGCAAGGAGA
>NW_012139770.1:19211-19541 GCF_000956105.1 Propithecus coquereli
TTTACATCCTGATATGCTTCATCATGAATGTAGTACTTTCCAAAAACATAGAAGCGCAATCTAATCATTAGGAAACATCAAATAAATCATACTTTAGGAATATTCTACAAAAAACTGGCTTATTCTTTGAAAATATCAATCTCATGGCACACAAAAAAAGACAAACTGTTGTAGATTAAGGAGACTAAAGAGACATGACAACTTAATGTAATTCATAGTCTGGAATATTCTTTTACTGTCAAGAACATTATTGGCACAACTGTCAAATCTGATTAAATGCTGAAGATTATTATTTTATCATTGTTAAATTTCTGATTATGATAACTCACC
>NW_012139770.1:22354-23367 GCF_000956105.1 Propithecus coquereli
TGATTTGCTTGTGTTCTTTCTAGATTCTGGTTATCAGCCCTTTATCAGATATATAGTTTGTGGATATATTCTTCCATCCAGTAGGTTGTCTATTTGTTCTGTTGATTATTTCCTAGCTGTGCAGAGGCTTTTTAATTTAATGAAGACCCATTTATTTATTTTTGTTGTTGCTGTAATTGCCATTGGGGTCTTAATCATAAATACTTTGCCTAGGCCAATATCTAGAAGAGTTTTCCTACATTTTCTTCCAGAATTTTTATGGTTTCATGACTTATATTTAATTCTTTCATCCATCTTCAATTAACTTTTGTCAGTGGTGAGAGATATGGATCCTGTTTCATTGTCTACATGTGGCTATCCAATTTTCCTAGCACCATTTATTGAATAGGGCTTCCTTTCCCCAGTGTATCTTGTTGTCTGCTTTGTCAAAGATCAGTTGGCTATATGTAGATGGTTTTATATGTGGATTCTCAGTTCTGCTTCCTTGATCTATGTGTCTATTTTTGTGCCGATACCATGCTGTCTTGGTCACTATAGCCTTGTAATATAGTTTGAGGTCTGGTAACGTGTTGCCTCCAGTTTTGTTCTTTTTGCTTAACATTGCTTTGGCTATTCAAGATCTTTTCTAGTTCTAAATGAAGCCTAGAATTATTTTTTCTTGATTTCTGAAATATGATGTTGGCATTTTGATGGGGATTGAATCAAATCTCTAAATTACCTTGGCTAGTATGGACATTTTGACAATGTTGATTCTAGTATATGAGCATAATATGTTTTTCCATTGTTAGTGTCATCTGCCATTTCTTTCCTCAATGTTTTGTAGTTCTCTTTGTAGAGGTATCCTACATATTGTATTTTCTTTGAAGTTACTATGAATGGTATTGAGTTGTTGATTTGACTCTCAGCTTGACTGTTATTGGTGTATAGAAATGCTCCTGATTTGTGTACACAGATTTTGTAACCTGAGACTTTGAAGAATTTATTTATCAGTTCAAGGAGCCTCTTGTTGAAGT
>NW_012139770.1:25857-26176 GCF_000956105.1 Propithecus coquereli
CCTCTTGTTGTATCTATTCCTTACTCTAGAAGGCAGCTCACCTGGAATGTCCAGGCTCTGGGGTCATGCAGATCCCCCAAGACCGACCAGCCCCCGTGGCTCCTGCAGTCTAGGCCAGAGTTGGGAAATGTTTGTGTGGAAATGAGTGAGAGGAAAACTGAGGGGATAAAACTCCCTGGGGAGGACAAAGATGCACAGTTGGTGGATAAACAATATGGTACCGACTTTCTCAGCTTGGGTCTGTGGTGATGGAAAGTGACCCCAAGGGGGCTGGCAGCATGGTACTTTGTCCTCAAGAGGCTCCCATTTCACTGGTGGC
>NW_012139771.1:0-1967 GCF_000956105.1 Propithecus coquereli
GCAAAAAAATGAATTCAAGATTGATAAAAGACTTAAATGTAAGGCATGAAACCCTAAAAATTCTAGAAGAAAACATAGGAAAAACTCTTCTAGACATTGGTCTAGGCAAAGTATTTATGACTAAGACCCCAAAGTCAAATACAGCAATAACAAAAATAAATAAATGGGACTTAATTAAATTAAAAAGCTTCTGAACAACAAAGGAAATAATCAACAAAGTAAAAGACAACTCACAGAATGGGAGAAAATATTTGCAAACTGTATATCCCACAAAGGGCTAATAACCAGAATCTGTAAGGAACTCAAACAAATCAACAAGAAAAAAACTAACAGCCCTATCAAAAGGTAGACAAAAGATCTCAACAGAAATTTTTCAAAAGAAGATAGGCAAATGACCAACTAACATATGAAAAAATGCTTCAACATCACTAATCATCAGGGAAGTGCAAATTAAAACCACAATGAGACACCACCTTACACATGTTAGAATGGCCATTATTAAAAAGTCACTAGTCCTTTAAAAATGGAGTTCACATAGCATCACTAACTTTCTTTAGCTGATTCAGTGTCAGCATTGTTCTTGTCAGTTATTGTGCTTTGAATACATTACTGCCCTTAAGTTGCTCATAATAACAATACTAGTCTTGAACTATGCACTAGATGTGCTCTTCTAATTTTTATAGTTTTTCTGTTTTTTCATTTACTATTGAACTTTCAATAATCATTTCTTACTCTTAAACCTATTTGAAACAGCTCTTCTCATTTACTGCTTGTAAATGTGCAGTGGATTCAGACCACAGATTAGAATTTGTTAGATATGAAGGTGTGATGACCCTGCTCAAATGCCAATCCCTTAAGAAACCATCAGTAATCACTTAGTGGTATTTCTGATTTTGTTGTTGTTGTTTACTTGTTTTATTCTAAAAAGCATGTACTTTGTAGAAATGTTGGATGATTCAGAAAAGTGTAAAGATGCTAAAAATAGAAAATACTCATAATCCCACTCTCCATAGGCAGCTCAGCTGCTTTTAATAGTTCTGATTCCTTCTTTTGAAAAGTCTTTTTCAAGCTTTTTTACATAGTAAAAATTATGCTATATATAAAATCAGATAAGCTGCATATATTTACATTATAATTAAATAATGTAATTGAATATCTACATAATATTTCCTTAGACAAACTATAATTTATTTAAATATTTTTTTTAGCCAAGCATAGCGGCTCATGCCTGCTGAATTCAGTAGCACATCCAAAAAGTAATTCACCATAATCAAGTGGTTTTCATCCCAGCGATGCAGGGATGGTTCAACATACACAAATGAAGTCACATTATTCACCAGATAAACAGAAGCAAAAACAAAGACCATATGATCATCTCAATAGATGCAGAAGAAGTACTTGATAAAATCCAGCACCTTTTCATGATGAAAACCCTTAACAAACTAGGCATAGAAGGAACATACCTAAAAATTATAAAAGCCATATATAACAGACCCACAGCCAACATCGTAATGAATGGGGAAAAGTTGAAAGCATTCCTCCTAAGAAAAGGAAGAAGACAAAAGTGCCCACTGTCACCAGTTCTATTCAACATACTACAAGAAGTCCTAGCCAGAGCAGTCACGCAAGAGAAAGAAATAAAGGGTATCAAAATCAGGAAAAAGGAGGTCAAACTATATCCCTGTTCACTGACAGTATGATCTTCTATCTAAAAAAGTCTAAAGACTCCACCAAAAGACTCCTAGAATTGATAAATTCAGAAAGGTGTCAGGTTACAAAATTGATTTACACAAGTCTGTAGTATTTCTATATACTAATAACAATCAAGCTGAGAGTCAAATCAAAGACTCAATGCAATTTACAATAGCCACAAAGAAAATAAAATACCTAAGAATATACTTAAACAAAGAGGTGAAAGATCTTTGCAAGGATAGCTGCAAAACAGTGATGAAAGGAATCATAGATGA
>NW_012139771.1:3777-4281 GCF_000956105.1 Propithecus coquereli
AGATAAGCTGCATATATTTACATTATAATTAAATATGGACACAGTGTGGACTGCAAGTTGTAATGACACAAATTTGCCTTGGAATAGCATTTCCTCATTTATAAAATTTGGATTTTAGTACCTAATATCAGTAATGTAATATTCTAGAAATACATATTTAAAACTACTCTAAGTTTATTAATTCCTAACTGTTGTAGAAGCCTGCAGATATTTGGCAGAATTTAAATTCTAAAATGATGGAGATCTACTTCTCTTAAACACTGTAAATAGTAAAAAGTCTTAATTTTGTGAAAGCCTTGGGAAGTCATCACATATGAAAGCCAAGTTTTTTATAGCTAAGGTTTATCTCATTTATCATTGTTTTGTATATAATATTTTAATATAACTGTTTCTTAATTGTATATCACTGGTCCTTCAACACTAGCAAACTGAATTCAGTAGCACATCCAAAAAGTAATTCACCATAATCAAGTGGTTTTCATCCCAGCGATGCAGGGATGGTTC
>NW_012139772.1:0-500 GCF_000956105.1 Propithecus coquereli
AGACAGAGGTGCAGCAGGTGCAAGAGCCCTGTGGCAGGAACGGGCTCGCAGGCACCAGAGGAGGGCAGCAGGGCCTGGGAGGGAAGGGGAGAGTGATGAGGAGCGGAGCGAGCAGATGGGGGAGGTCGCAGGCTGTGCGGCAGGGTCTGGATTTGATTGCAAGGCCGGGGGAAGGTCACTGAAATGTTCTGAGCAGGTCAGCTACGCATGACTCATCTTCAGAGGCTCACCCTGGGTGGAGGGGGTTGTGTGGCCCAGGGGCAAGAGTGGAAGCAGAGAGACCCACTGGTGGCTGCCGTGGTCCAGGCGGGAGATGCTGATGGCGCAGGGCTGGGCCCACGGAGGGAGAGGGGTGGGTGGATCCTGGTCCTGTCTGGAAGGTCGGCAGGGCCGGTTAATGGCTCGCAAGCGGGCGGGGAAGGAAGGAGAATTGAGGAGGACGCCTAGGTTTTTGGCTGAGCTGTTGGGCAGATGGTGGTGCCATTTACAGAGATGGGACG
>NW_012139772.1:1865-2458 GCF_000956105.1 Propithecus coquereli
CTCACACCTCATTCTTCGGTCTCTCAATTCAGTGCTCTTTGGTACCCAAAGTCTACAGAGGAGAAAAGGCCTGGTGGTTCAGTCTGGAACCAAAGTGCGTGCGCGTGTGTGTGTGTGTGTGTTACACACTCACATGCATATTTAGCAGCTGAACCCTTTTAACATATAAAACATATAAAACATTTAACATATAACCAGCAAGAGAGGAGTCACTTGGGAAGGGTGGGGCTGGAGAGGGGCGTGTGTGCCCCCTCGACCCTCAGCCTGCCTCCATGCCCGGTGGCCCTAAGGTCCCACTTCTCAACAGAAGAGGAGAAAGCACAGCCCAGGAACCCCCGGGAATGGGTGCAGGGAGCGCGTGGCAGGTGACATACGGCCAAAGCAGAAAGTGTCCTGCGTTCCTGGGTCATCTATAGAAAATCCACCCCACCCTGTGCCTTCTTCCCCCTCAGTCCCAGAGCCTGCATCACGTAGGGGTGGCAGACAGGCCGACAGATGCGTTCAGGGAGGCCAGGTGTAAAGTCCTGCTCTCTCCCATTTTTCTAGAAACCTCTGGCCCTCTCAGTTCCATTTCTAATAGAGATATGGACGCA
>NW_012139773.1:0-444 GCF_000956105.1 Propithecus coquereli
ATTTCTCTTGCAATTGACTTTACATTAAACTTTAAAACTTCTGCATAACAAAAGATGTGGTTAAAAATTTAAAGATGTTCTCTACGATAATATTTGTAACAGCAAAAGTAAATGAATGAATGAATATATAAGAAAATGAAAAATAGCCAGATATCTATAACACAGTGGTTAAATCGAATATGGCCCATCTGTACTGTGTACGACTCTGCAGTCATTTAAAGGAATAAGGTAGGTCAATGTGTACTTACAGAGAATTCTATCCAAGACATATATTACATGAAAAAGAGTAGATAAAGCATAATATTTATATGTATGAGTATCTTATACATATGTATATTTGTATGGCCACATTTATAGCGGTGCATGCATAGAAAATGGTCTAGAAGAATACATACTGAAATAATAACACGGTTGAGTAAGGAAGTGAAATTGTGAGAAAGGAGG
>NW_012139773.1:2029-3158 GCF_000956105.1 Propithecus coquereli
ATTCAGCATTTGCCACAAATTCATTCTCAGAAATTGACATGATCACCAATAATGATTATTATACGTTTGTGTGGCTGTGCTAGTGTAAATGTCCTAATTTGACTCTCTGGCGCCCATTTCCCCACCTTCTGGTAACCAGACCCTGATAAACACGCAGCCACTCGCCCCGGCCCATCACAGGGTTCAGGACGAGCTCCGGGTCCGGGGCTAAGGGAGGAGCATGGGATCTGGTCTGGCCAATGAGCTGGCAAATCCCCCAGACCGGAAGTGGTTCAGGATGACGCGAGTAGACCGTCGCCGGGTGAGCCCTGTCCCTGGAGCAGGCGTGGCTGGGAGAGACGCTCCCTGGGGCAGATGCTGCAGGATGCCCACCCAATCGCTCCCCGTGCCCCTCAGTCCCCCAATCCAGAGGCCGAGAGCCCCGTTACCTGCTTCCCATCCTCCTTTGCAGGGAGGGCAGTCACGTGACCCGGCCCAGCCAGCGGAATCTGCGGGAGCGTCTGTGGGGGTGTGCGGGTGGGAGGTGGGGGGTCCTGGGGAAGATTTGCCCCGTCTGGCAAAACAGAGGAGTTCCCGACAAGAGATTTTCTTTCCTATCTTCCACCTCCTGCTGCTGTGTGAACACAATGTGCGGCAGCCATTTTTAGACTATCCCAAAGTGACTAACAGAATTACAAAGAAATCTACCCAGAACCTTACATTTTCAGTTACTGAATCATTCTCTGAGCTAACTGCCTTCAGCCTTCTTGTACGTGTGTGGGTGGGGGGAGGGGGACTAAGCCACTTTTCAGACTGAGGTTCTATTATTCTATTCAAGTCATTTTAAGTGGACTGGTTCTGGAGCTACCTGAAGCCATATTACTACCTCAGCGAGCCCAAGAATGACACTGTCATGAAGGAGGACAGAGCTGAAATAAACACTCCTGGTGACATTGTTTAATCCCTTGAATCCACCAGTAAAGAAGTCCTACCTCTGAGTTTTTAAGTTAAATGAATCAATACATTTTACTTTTGCTTAAATCAGTTAAGGATGTATTTCTCTTGCAATTGACTTTACATTAAACTTTAAAACTTCTGCATAACAAAAGATGTGGTTAAAAATTTAAAGATGTTCTCTACGATAATATTT
>NW_012139774.1:0-4462 GCF_000956105.1 Propithecus coquereli
AGTAGAGGTTTCTGAAAAAACAACTCGAGAACATATGTTAAGATGCCATCTTTTAGTTTCCATAGGGAACAAAAACATCTTAGGACTCTGGCTTGCTTGGAGGGCCACTGTTACTCCCATTCGCTTTTCCAGGCTAGCTGGGTGCCTGGAACTTCCCCTGAAGGGACTCAAGGTTTTCCTTTATCTCCGTGCCTGGGGGTGTCCAGCAGGCCCCAAGAGGGGACCCTGCTCTGTGTCAAGTCCTCCGCCTCTCATGGGGTCAAATGGAGGAGCCACAGAAGAACCTTCCATGGTTCCCTCCCACCTGCTCGAGACAGACTAACGTGGGGAAGGAGCTGTAGGAGCCCCTGCCAGAGCGTGGATGGGGAGGGGTCTTATCTTGAAAAGAAGATTGGAGGGTTAATCAGTACATTGAACTGGGGCTGTGTGTATGCAACCTAAAACGGGCTTATCAACATACAAAGAGCAAGCAGAAGAGTCATGGGCCTGCTAGGGTTTTCAATCCAAGGCAAGGAGGCTTTATCCCACTGAATAAATTATGCAGGGTCATAGGAGATAAAAATAAATCTGTGTTTCGTTGACATCTTACATATTTTACTTATTCAACATCCAAGCTCTCTGTAGGTAGCATCTGCCTCCCATGCCCCAGCTCTGCCCCGCTTCAAGTTCAGGAATGCCCCTGTAACCCTCACCCTGTCTCCATGTTCCCAACCCCCTTCTCCATCCAACCCCAGCAGGTCACCTCATGGCCCCCAGACCTCCCTGTGTTCCCAGCACAGGTCGTAAATACAAGCCTCACTGTCTCTGCATCCATCCCTCTGATTGCACAATGTCCTTTCCCCTCTGCTACACCTGCTCAAGAATGGCATCTCCCCAGAGGACACTTTCCCGCTCTTCCTCAGATACATTTAGCCCCTGTGCCACCTGTCTTCCAGTGGCATGTTGGACGTGCCTCCATTCCAGTACTTTCGTTCTGCACGGGGTGGTGTGACCACTCCTCTGGGCCGAACGCTCCACCCGGGCAAGCTCTTGTTCCTCCAGGTCGACTTACTCACTAGCACCAAAATGACTCAGTCTGTGTTTACTAAATTCAAGACAGGCATTTTATTTTCTTTGTGATGTTTAAGTTGTTCTTTTTATTATCTTTTTAGCTAATTTTCCATCTTTAAAATGTCATATTTGATAGAAATCAAATGTTTCCAAGTATAATTCATAATAGTCAATTTCTGGATGAAACACAAAATCTCCCAAAAATGAAGGTATATTAGAAGACACAGGTAGCAGGGAAGAGCTCTGTTCAGAAGACTGTGCTGTCTATTTCTTCACTCAGGGCTAGGGAGGAACAGGGGTGGTTCCCAGGACAGCTCATACCAATAAGAGTTTGACACGATGGCCCTTTGCATCAGAGGCAGCCCATGTTCCCCCTCCCACGCACAGCCTTGCTCAGAAGCAATAAGAGAGACTGCCTTTAGAGACAGAAATTTTTCTCTGGCTTAGCTGGGGCTCCGTGTACAGACTTCCCTTTTATCTGCCTTCAGAGCATTTTCTTGTCTGGCCTTAAAAACCCCTGGAGATACTTCATAAGACTCAACAGATGGAGGCAAGGTCAGCACATTCCAGACTGATTGGAGGAAGAGAACAGATGATGTGCACATTTTTTTCAAGACCACATGTACCCTTTCTCCGCTCAAGGGGTTACCAACTAGGCAAAGTTGGACCCTTCCTAAAAGTAGAGTCCTGATGACGGTCAACAGTAACTGCCGCTTTGAAAGAAAGCCAAGACACTGCTTCCCACATGGTATGGACACTCATCTTGCCATTGTGGGCAAAAATAATAACAATAACTACTAAGAACAGTTGTATTGGAGAAACAAGTATCATTTCAAGAAAATATTCAAAACGACTAAGCAATTTCCATATCCTGAGCATGACATAACATAACATCTTATGTTTTCCATCTGGTCCTATCAATTCCATATGAGGCAAATGCCCTCTGCCACTCACGGTTATTAATAAATAACTAAGTTCACTCCTTCCCCATCTCCACCATCTCATTATGCAAGAGGTTTCTGACTGGGCACCGACCGGGATATAGGCAGAGACTGAGGATTGTGGAGAGGACGAAACGCCAGAGCTGGAGGAAGTGGCTCAGGCAGTGACAGATATGGTTGGAGGTTTGCCACATAGTAAGAACTCAGTAAATGTTTCCTGAATCTATGTCCTGCCCACAGATTCAACAGTAGAGTAGTGACTGATCTTAATTATTACAGAACATCAAAGCCCAGGACTTTTGTTACTGTCGGATACATCAAAATACTACATGAATTACTATTAATACAAACACAAGATAGAAGATTAACTTGATTACTAGAACATCATTTATTGGCCCACATACCACCTCCACGGCCCAGTGCCAAGATTTTAGACACTGATAGTCATTATGAGTCCCCGATTATTTATATAGTCAAAATTACTACAAGTTGCAGCACACCTGAATGGCATGGCTCCTTCTTTTTTTTTTTTTTTTTTTTTGAGACAAGAGTCTCGCTTTTGTTGCCCGGGCTAGAGTGAGTGCCATGCCGTCAGCCTAGCTCACAGCAACCTCAAACTCCTGGGCTCAAGCGATCCTCCTGCCTGTTTTTAGATCTTTTGGGTGTATACTTAGGAGCCCAGCTAATTTTTCTATATATTTTTAGTTGTCCGATTAATTTCTTTCTATTCTTAACGTCTCTGTACTCGAGTTTGCAGTCCTGAGCTCAAACAATCCGCCCACCTCGGCCTCCCAGAGTGCTAGGATTACAGGCATGAGCCACCGCGCCCGGCCTCCTTCTTTTAGTTATCAAAAGAAAACAGCACTACAGCCTCCTGGTTTAAACCAATATTCAGAGATACTCGTTTCTTCATTACACTTCCCAAGACTCACCAGGGTTGCAGGAAGAATGGAGAAAGTACACTTCCATACTGACAGTGACCTGGTTTCCTACTCCAGGAAGTAGAGCACAGTAGCCTCCTGCTGGTAGAGAGGGTGAGCGTGACGGTGCTGTCTAGATGCTCTGCGCTAGGACTAGCAGCGAGACATCACTACCGAAGGTGTGCTTACGACTCCCACTCAGAGCTCTGATTCTCTCTGGAGCTCACCTAAAATGCCCCAACTACAGCTCCCATAAAAGCTCCAGCAGCCAGAGAACAAAATTAAAGTGAACCTATGACCTCAATTTCCTTTCTTTCCCTAAAAGACATGAAGGATATCACTGGAGTTACTAATTCAGTACAATGGAGGTAGACATCAGCTTTATTTCCCTCTAGAGCAAATCATTGGCAAAGTGATTTCTATTACAAATGCCATGGCACAGCTAAGGTTTCTGGATTTTTTCTGAACCTGAAAAATGTAACTACCATTTCTCTTGTGCCCAACCACTTTCTCCCTTACTCCTCATCATCTCTCATTACCCCCTTGTAATTATGGCTACCTCAGGGTGTGTTTCCAACTCCCTGTAATAACATCTACACCCCACACACCTCTCCAGGGCAGAGCCACACTCTCCCTTCACTTAGGGAGCGCCCTCCTGAGCAGGTGCCCACCAATGCGGCTGGCACAGGCAGGGACAAGAAATGCATTAAAAGATGCCTGAGATGCTATGTTAATGTGATATTATAGATCTATATTAAAAGATCACCTAGAAATTTCTCTGTAAAATTGGGAGTTGTATTTACCCTCAGGTTTTTTCGGGAGACTTAGCACATTTCATGGAATGATTGTAAATAGAAGACCAATCCATTAATGTGAACCTAAGGCCAGCGGGGAAGCCAGGTCAGAGAACACAGAGGCAGAGACATTTGAAATAGCTTTTCAACTCCAAGCTGTATTTTCTTCTTCCTCTCCCTCTCAGTGGTTAAATATCGAGAATGAAAGAAGAATTAGGGTTGGGGTGGGGAGGCAGGAATGGAAGGAAGGAAAGGAGAGAGGGGATTGGCAAGAGGGAGGGAGGAAGGGCATGGGGGAAGAAGGGAAGGAGGGAGGCTCAGAGGTAAAGACAAAGAGCAGAGGGACAGAGATCAGAAAAAGAGAGAATAGTTGCAAAGACCAACTTACATTTCTTATATAAACTTTCTTTCTAGGACCATCTTCCTGCTTTATGATCTTAATACACAGTGGTCAATGCTCTGAGGTTCCTTCAAAACAAAGGTGGGTCATTACATGGTTGGTGGACAGGAGAGAGAAGCCTGTGGTGAGTACTCTTCATCACACAGTCCCCTTGATGAGGACCTTGGATAAACGCCTTGATGCTCTTAAAAGCAGGAATTTTTATGTTTCTCCTTAAGGAACTTGATTGATTTTATAATATCTAATAGACATTTTGAATTGTGTATCTGATTAAGTTCCCCTCTTTGCATTTTGATTTCATAAAAAGTATAAATCAGCTGAGCATGGTGGCTCACACCTGCAATCCCAGCACTCTGG
>NW_012139775.1:0-458 GCF_000956105.1 Propithecus coquereli
CAAAAACTGGAAGCAATCCAGATGTTCTTCAAGAGATTAAAATTATGATCTCAATTTGTACAATGTCCTTGACATAAAATCTTTAACAAAAATGTTGACCTGAAGAACCTCTGGAAGGATACTTAAAGAATTAATAAAGGTAATTTCTTGGTAGGATTGAGCATTGGTGGATAGAAGACTGGTAAGACTATAGCAGTGGCTCTCAACCAGGAGCAGTGTTGCCCCCAAGGGACATTTCATAATATCTGAAGACAGTTTTGCTGATCAGAAATGGGGAAGGAGTACCAGTATTTAGTCAGTAGAAGCCAGAGACACTGCTAAATATACTAGAAAGCAAAAGGTAGCTATCGTCTCAACAAGAGGTCTTCATGGTGTTTTTTCATCTCCAGAACGATGCTTTCCTTTCTTCATAGGCTTCCTTGCTATGAAGGCTTATTCTACCTGGCAGGAAAGAAGGT
>NW_012139775.1:6200-6808 GCF_000956105.1 Propithecus coquereli
AAATAAGTCAGTCACAGAGATAGAGCAGAGAAATAAGAGAAAAGAGCAAAGCCTACAAGAAATGTGGGATTATGTGAGGAAGTCTAACGTGAGAGTTATGGGCATCCCTGAGGATGAAGAAGAAAACACCCAAGGGTTGGATAAGCTATTTGAAGAATTAATAGAGGAAAATTTCCCAGGCCTTGCCAAAAATCTAGATATCTAGGTACAAGAAGCTCAAAGGACCCCTGGGAGATTCAATGCAAACAGGAAGATACCATGACATGCAGTCATCAGACTGACCAAAATATCCACTAAAGAGGCCCTTCTACAAGCTGTAAGGCAAAAGAAACAAGTAACATACAAAAAAAAGCCCATCTGAATAACACCAGACTTCTCAACTGAAACCTTACAAGCAAGAAGAGACTGGGGCTCCATTTCACTCTTCCCAAACAGAATAATGCCCAGCCTAGAATCTTGTACCCTGAAAAACTAAGTTTTGTATATGAAGAAGAAATAAAGACATTCTCAGATAAGCAAAGACTGAGGGAATTCACCAAGACAAGACCAGCCCTCCCAGAAGTACTCAAAACAGAACTACACAAGGATCAGCACAACAAACACTCACG
>NW_012139776.1:0-486 GCF_000956105.1 Propithecus coquereli
AGGAACTTGTATGTGTTCTCTAAGAACTCAGATGTCGCCTCCTCTGAGGAGCTTTCCCACATCCCATCTTCTCAAACCTCCAACTGTCTGGAATCCCACAAAAGTTTGCTCAGATTTCTATTACAGCCCAAGTTCTATTATAAAGTATTCATTTTCATACCTCCTCCTTGTACTAAGTTCAGAACTCCTTGAGGGCAAGGACTATGTCTAATTATTCCTTGTGGTTCCAGTGCTTAGCTCAGCTCATTGTAGCTGCTCAGAGAAAGTGAGATTGAATGAATCAATCATCACACCTCGAGGACCCTCTGTCTTACCAGGTACCATGCTAAAAGGCGTAAAGTTAAATAGATTAAGCCTTTGGCCCCTTAAAGTTCATAAACAAATTGAGGACGTGTTCCTATCTTTCTAGTCTACATTATAGAAACCCAACACAAACTAGCTTAAAACAAAAAAAAGAATGTGGGCAGGGGACAGAATTTATTTGTC
>NW_012139776.1:536-1296 GCF_000956105.1 Propithecus coquereli
CTGATACCAAATACTTCACTAAAAATAAATATCTAAATTCATCCCTTTCAGCAAAACCGAGCTTTGTTCTAATTAGGGTCAGTGAAGATTACTTAATGCCTGAATGTGTCAGTGAACACATACTCAGGGTTGTAACCCAAACCAAGGCCAGACAGGAGTTTCACAACCTTTATCTCTGGGTTTGATTAACCAGCAAGCCAGCCTTTGCAAAGGAGTGTAAACACAGTCTTCCAAGGAGGTCTGCTGTACACCTTTCCCTAGATCCATGTTCTCTCCCACCTCCCTGTCCTGCAGGGAGGCCAGTGCCTTGACTCCACATCAGCAGGTGGGGAGAAGGACCAACCTCCTCGGGCCACCTTCAATTCGTGGCTCTAGCATACTGTGGCCAAGAGCTTCACTCGTCTCCCTCCCCCAAGAAGCTAACTTAGTTTGCAGTTTTATGGAAGGTTAGGTCCACGAAACATATACCAATTGACCTGCCTACTAAATGCAGAATGATGCAAGCAGAGTGGGTCAACCAACATTTCAAAACTCAGCAATTAATAACTAGATAATACATGGCCAAAAAAAATCAATATAGGTAACACATGGCAAAAACTCAAAAGACCCCAAAATTATATACTGAGAAGTAGATGTGCACCATCCCTCTTGTCTCAGCTACAAAATTTCCTTCGCTAGAGGCAACCAGTGTTATCGATTTCCTGTGATTCTTCCAGAAGTGTTAAATGTATATTCAAGCCTGTATGTATATATTTTCGTA
>NW_012139777.1:0-767 GCF_000956105.1 Propithecus coquereli
CTAAAAATAAAGTTTCGTATCTTGTATCCCATGTAAACTTTTATCATGGCTTTTATTGAATATTTTTACTTTTAATTATTTTTAGGCTTATCTGTACTTGACTGAATATTTTGAAGAAGAAACCATGTCTTATCCATTTTCAATAGAACATATAGGTGTTAAAAAAAGTTAGCTGAATGAATAAGTGAGTGGCTGAGTAATATCCAACATAAACAGTGGCTGCCTGACAATGTGTTTATTATATCTTTGTCTTGGCAATTGTTTGTATAGCAGCTGGATGAACACTTGTCATAGATGCTGTAGATCAAGGCCAATGCCCATCCATGTGTATGTTTAAATTTTGTGAATATTCAAAACATTCTTAATTATGTTAGTATTCAATAGTCTGTTTAGGTAGGGTCAGTGGCTAACAAGGGATGATAACATAGGGAATAGCTAGTAAGAGAGATGGAGGTGGCTATCATTCTAAAACATTAAGTAGCTACTTCTTGAATCATTTATTGGGTTTCAGAAATAATAAGGCTAAAAAAATTCTTATGCTTTGTACTCATTACAGCTGTCATGTAAAAGGCCTTTCTCAAATCCTTTCAGCTCTTCCTCCTTACTCCCTTAAGAAATGAGATTTATGGTTAGTATCTTTATTTAATTTTTCTTTGATACAACTTTGAGAAGGGATGTAACAAGTGTAATTTAGGGGTAGACTCTACAGGTCAAGGCTTCACTTCTACACTCAGAATCCAACAGATATAAATTTTAAGGAGATGACC
>NW_012139777.1:2713-3413 GCF_000956105.1 Propithecus coquereli
AGAACAAAGCATATCCTCACATACTACTCTGTCCATTTTAATTTTGCTTTTATTTATTTATTTTTTTGTAGCCTAATTGGTCTGTACAGTGGATTAGTTTCCAGAGGAGAAGATTTGGATATCTGTTATGAGTCAGATGATCAAATTTATACATTACCCAGATGGCATTTAAGGGCAAATAGCATACATCCAAAAACTGTGTAAAAGGTGAAACACAAGTTGATCAGAAATAGAGATGATAGCAAATAACGGTATTGAGTTGCTACAAAAGCTTCACACCCTAATAATGTACTCTTGTGTGTGTTATTTTTAACTGATGCATAAAACTTCTGAAAAATTCCAAATAGATTCTAGACATTTGTTGCAAAAAACAAAAGTTTACTTAAACTCTCTGTTTTAGAGAATGATTTTTCTTAGCATATGGTCTTTCTTGTTAACAATAGACCATTTAACAGTTTATCAGAAAGTAAGCATTTCTCTTTGCTGAATTTCTTTCAGTTGATGATCATATGTAATAGAATACTCATTTAGAAAGACACACACTTAAAACCAGTGATCAAGTAGTCTTCAGAGACTAAAGCCACAAGTAGCATGATGCTATTACTTTTATTTTCTTATTGTTTAACCAATCTTCAATGGTAGTTTCCTCTTTCTTCTTTTCTCCTTCTTCTTCCTTTTTTTTTTTTTTTTTTTTTAACAG
>NW_012139778.1:0-906 GCF_000956105.1 Propithecus coquereli
GCATTCTACAGCCAGCTGGAACGGAACTTGAAGTATTAATGATGTATATCTCCACCCTTGTGGATTATTTATGCCTCTTTTCTTTCTTCCATTTCTGTGGATAATCGAGAACCGACTTCCTTTGGTGGACAAGTGGGTTTTCTATATGGGATGGTTGAAATGGAGACAGTTTGGGCCGGGCGTCCCTTCCTCGTCCGGAGAGCAGAAGGCGTGTAGTCCCTCCCGCGTAGCGGCCGGGCCGCCGTCTCAGTAAAGGCTCAAAAAATGTCACCACTACTGGCATGATTTTTACGAGGTCAGGTGTCCTCCGGAGAGACGTTCCAGTCACAGGAGGGTCTCGGAGACGGTAATTTTGGCTTGACGTGTGAAATGGAGCAATGGCGATGTCCCTTCGGAGAGAACGCGCTCCAGCTCCCGGTGCCTGTTCTCAGCTGGCTCCCGGGTGACATTGCTGTCTTCTTTGCACTTTGCAAACGAACACCACCCTCCCTGGCCGGCTGTCCTCGCCTGTGCCAAATTGCCTCGTTCCACGTTCCCCGGCTGGTGTCCCCACTTTTGCGCCGTCCCGCGTGTCTGCCTAGCTCCAGGATTACTGAGAATTAAAGAGATGGCCCCAGATTTCTTTTCACTGTCCCCTCT
Organism: Propithecus coquereli; assembly: GCF_000956105.1. NCBI lineage: Eukaryota > Metazoa > Chordata > Mammalia > Primates > Indriidae > Propithecus > Propithecus coquereli. The sequence goes on from NW_012139778.1 coordinate 640, forward strand.
TTTCCCACCCGCCTTCATTGATCATTCGAGCTCCCTTTGGTACATTTAGGGAGAGCCGTCTCAAGAAAAGTCGTCTAGGGTTTTTTTTTTCTTTTTTTGTCGCCTTCTCAGAACGTGTTTTGAAATCCAGTCTGAATCTCGAGTGTGTTTTGAGTTGCGTTCAACTTTTAACGTTCTATGAAAATTTGGATTTAATTAATTTCTCTTGCATTCTGAAATAGTGTGATACTTTTATTTTTTTCTGTTTCCTGGACTGAAGCCTGACCA
>NW_012139778.1:956-2390 GCF_000956105.1 Propithecus coquereli
ATTCTATATAATTATTACATGTATATTATGTATACCATTGTATATTCCTTGTTATATGTAATATATGATACTTGTAACTATTGTTATTGATCACCCTTGTTGCAAAAATAATTATGTAGAGTGGCAGGAAGAGTTTTGTCCCTTCCCTGATGGCAAAAGCATCTTGTCTTTGCAGAGCTGGGAGGGCAGCGGGCGGGGCCTGGGTAACCGTCGGTGGCGCTGGGCTGTCTCTGCTCACTGCGCACCTTCTGCATTGACCTTAGACAGCCCGGCAAAGAGCTCGCTCCTCCCGGCCCCCAGCCTTGGCGGCCGCGGGTTGTCAGGGTCCCTGGGCAGTAGCGATGACCGAGTCTGCCCGCGGCGCCCACAGGCGTCAGGGCTGATCTTTGCAAGAGCTCAGGATGGGAGCTGCCTCTGTTATGTCTCAACATTTACGGTCATTTCTGGGATGCAGCCAAGGCACAGAACTGCCCAGGTAGAGCATGGAGGACAGAGACGTAATAAAGGTAAAGGTAATACACTGTGGTGATGATGACAGTTAACAGAGCAATAGCGGCTTTGCCACTTGGCATTTTATAAGCATCGCCATCATTTCATCCCGTCCCAGCCCATCGTACAGGGGAGAAAATGAGGGTTAGAGCGCAGACAGTGTACTGCGCTCACACGGCTGAGGAGTGACAGGGCGGGTCAGTGGAAATCGGTCTGGTTCCAGAGCCCTGCGCTGATCACCCTCCTCAGCAAGACCTTCCAGCCTCTACTAACACGTAATTAGTGAATCATATGGAATCTTTATTATTACATATTCAGCTTTTTTCATATATTATGTAATTAATATTAAGGCTTATTCATGTCCTTATTCTTTAGAAACGTGATTTTAATAGCTACATATTCATGATATTCAAACACATGAATATACCATCACTTCTTTGTTTACTCTCCTTTCTTGGGATGTTGGATTGTTTCTGCTTTTGAAACATTAATATTTTGCAGTGTAATTTGCCTGTGTGAACCTTTGCTTATCTCTCTGATTATTTCCTTAGAATGGGTTTCTAGAAGTGGAATTAGTAGATTGAAGGGTGAGAATATTTTTGAGGTTTCTGCTGGTACCAGATTTTTTCCATTAGAGAGTTCAATTTATAGCCCCGCAAATCTGAGTAGCCATTTCTTTATATCTTTGCCAACATTGCTTTTTTTATATTTTTGTTAAAAAATTCTCAGTTTGGTAAGATTTTTAAAAATGATGTTTTATTTGTATGTCTTAGCATATCTTTAATTATACAGGTGAACCTTTTTCATATTAAGCACATATTAAACACGGGCTTCTCTTCTTATACGAATGCCTTTTGTCCATTTCTCTAATTAGAATGATTGCCCTTTTCTTATTTATTTTTAAGAACTTTTTATATATGAAGGACACCATTCATCCATCATCAA
>NW_012139779.1:0-1043 GCF_000956105.1 Propithecus coquereli
TCGAATTTTAATTATTTAAAACCTAATTAGAAAAGTTAAAAAGTTGACTTTCAGATATTATTTTTCTATGGTTATAGAAAAAGAAAAAGAAAGAATTAGATTTTGAATTAGAGATTTGAGTTTTTCATTGAATTCCTCCATACTGATTACATATAAATTCAAACATAATAGTTCCATATTAGATTTCAGTAAATATAATTTGTCAATTAAAGTCAGTAGATCGAATTTTAATTATTTAAAACCTAATTAGAAAATTTGAAAATAATTCAGAAAAGAATGTAGACTGGAGTTTTACATGTTGCATTTAAATTAAAATTATATCTATTTATCATGCTAAGCAAAGAAAATATTTCTTCTTGTGTGTTCACAACTGCACATGATGAACTAATTAGTCAACAAATGCTAAAAATTCTTTCTTCTTTTTACCTCTTAATTCTCTCTCTTCATCTCCATTTATACTTTCGCTATCTTATTTGTAAACCTGCTTATTCTTTTCCCTGACACTAGCCTCTTCTTCCTACTATCCACTCTGCATATAATCACTAAATCAAAGTTTTTAAACCAAGTGTCTGAAAATTTCTTTTCCAGTTCGAATAGCACACTGAAAATAAGAACTTGTCTCTACTCTCTTCTAAGTCCCTGCGAAAAGTCTAGCAAATGCAGATGCTTTTGAATAAAATAGAGCCAGCCAAAAGTAGCCCAGTATACAGGTAAACAATCTACAATGGAGACAAACTCTTATTCCATGGAACTACCTGGCTCAAAGATAGCAGTGCTGTGCAAGGTCAGTGTCGGAAGAATGGCTAAAAACAGAGCTAATTGAAAGTCTGTCTAATGAAATATTACACTACTCAGGTGCCCCACACCCATCTCGCTTCTTACCTCTTCCTTATCCCAATGAAAACTGAGCATTATAATCCCAGGCATGCAAAAGAAGTACTCTAAAAGAACTGTAATTAATTTCATGGGAAGAACTAAGGTTATTGAAGTTGCTGGAACTGCTTCCCATGCTACAGGATAAAGCTCTCCTCATTTTTTTAATT
>NW_012139779.1:1093-1723 GCF_000956105.1 Propithecus coquereli
TTGAGCAACAAAGGGAGTCTCTGTCTCAAAAAAAAGAGGAAAGAATCAGAATAAAAATATCCGGAAGTCTTAACTAGCCATTGTTATCAAAGCATCAAGAAAGTTGTACTTTTTATGCACTCTTGGCAGAAGGGTAAATTGGTATAATTAATCAGGAGAGAAATTCGGCTTAACGTGAAAAATTTTAAATATACGTAATAGTTGAGCAAAAAATTTTGTTTTCCTAAATTTCATCCTATAGATATGCTAAATAATTTCAAAAACTTTCAAAGACATATGTAACAGGATATTTGTTCCAACATTGTTTTAATATTATCAGTAAAATGAATAGAGACATTCTTAACATTCACCAAAGGTGACTTAGTTAATAAATGATTGTTCAAACATGGAATGGAATTCTCTTTTCTTAAAATGAGATAGCTTGATAGCCAGGCAGATGGAGGGCAGGAGGGAGGAAAATAGGGATGGAAATTATATGTAATATTGTAGGTCATGGGAAAGCAAGTTACTTTTCAGAAAATACAAACTTTGAATCATGACTTAAAAAAACAAAAATAATTACATATACACTAAATAGGGTATTCTTAAATTTAAAAATCTGGAAGAACGCATACCAAAATTTTTTGATAG
>NW_012139780.1:0-534 GCF_000956105.1 Propithecus coquereli
CCATGCCCAGCTAATTTTTTCTATATATTTTTAGCTGTCCAATTAATTTCTTTCTATTTTTGGTAGAGACGGGGTCTTGCTCTTGCTCTTGCTCAGGCTGGTCTCAAACTCCTGAGCTCAAATGATCCGCCCACCTCGGCCTCCCAGAGTGCTAGGATTACAGGCATGAGCCACCGCGCCTGGCCAATAAATGAAGATTTTGATGAAGAATAGAATATATACATAATTTTGAGGTATCTCCTCACAAAATATTTCTTAAATGCAAATGGAAAAAGTATAACTTCGCTGAGAAGAAGGCTGAATGACACCACCATAATCAAGTGAACAAATCAAAGATCATTAGTAATGAGAAAAATAAAAATTTTTACCCACCTGATACAATGAGTTATCTGTGATATTTCTGCCATCCCATGATAACAAAACTTTATGGTAGACAGTAAGGAAAGAAATTAAATCCAGAGCATAAAACAAGGTGGCAGATAACCAAGCTAATCAGTTATGAGAATAAATGTAAGTAAGTTAAACTTCCTTATT
>NW_012139780.1:584-3236 GCF_000956105.1 Propithecus coquereli
ATTCTGAAAACAACCCTATTAAGAAGGTAAGACAGATAAAATTATTTCACTTATGCAAATGAGTAAGCTGAAACAGAGAAATATGTATTTTGTAAAATTAAGGCTAAGTAGTGTTTTATGAAAATGGGCCTCAAAACTAGGTTTTTGAACCTTTGGTGTAGTGAATTTTCTACAGCCATGAAACCTTTCGTAAGTCAACCTTGTAGTAACTACTGACAACTCTAGAAATCTTTTTTTCGCATACTTCTTCTTGGAAGAGAAACCAGAGCTTAACTTTCTTGCTTAGAACATAGTATCTTCAGAGAACATTCTCTTTTTTGAAGGTCAGATATTGTTTGATCTTTTCGGAATCTGGATTTTCACAAGAATGCGTCATATTATAATTTTTAAGAGATCTGGTATTCTGGTGAACTTTTGCTATCAGAATTTTTCAGCTTTTGGCCTTGAAGTCAAGTGCTATTTTTAATTCCTAACAATATTCCATTAACCACAACAGTGTCACTAAAACAAAACAAAACAAAACTTTTCAAAGCTTTTACAAGAAGGCCAGAAACATTGTATAAAGTGAATCTGCCATTGACACCTTGGGAATTTTAGAAATCTACCATTCTAAATGGACAAGAGTAAAACAAGAAGGTCCCTATGTGCAAGCCCAATATATCGCCAGGGCTCACTGTTGGAGGAAAGTGAGCCAAGTAACCAGTGACCAGCATCTACTTTCTACTTGTCACCAAGCAGTGATGTTTTACAAGTAGGCAATGGCCTGTGCCAATTCATTGCAAGAAAGATATTACAGGAGGGGAAAACTTTGAATTAATCTACTTTCCTATGTCTTGGCTGTGACATTTTCTTCATATTATCAGAGGAGTTAAAAGGAAATGTTGTACAAAGATCAAACAGATGTCTGCAAAATTTAATGGCATGAGAGGAGATATTTGACTCTTTCCTACCCAATTTCAAAAGAAAGAACTTACCAAAGAACTTTTACAATGAGGGAAAAGTAAAGTCATCATCATCATCATCATCATCATCATCATCATCAAATTTACCCTAGTGTTATAAATTAGGAAAAGATGCCTTGCCAATGGTGGAAAATTCCACAAATTTTCACTAGATGTCTTACAGATGGAATCAAGTTTTAAAAGGACACCCAGGGATAAAATAAAACTCCTCCCCAGAAAACCAAGAAAAGAATGTAGCTTCGTAAGAAGACAACAAAGGAGATACCAGGAACACTCCCTAGTCTAAGGGCCTAGCGCTAGTATCGGCATCAGATACTAACATATACGAGGTCCGTCCGGAAAGTATCCAGCCATTGTTAATATAATGAGAATGGTTATATGGCTGGATACTTTCCAGACAGACCTCTTATTCTGAAATACGCACGTATGTTTGTATCTATTAGTAGTCACAGCTGTTGTAAATAGTTGAAAATTAGTAGTAGTTGAAAATTTTTACTTGGATTACTAGACATTAGTCTATATTTACTGTTTTGCTGATAACTAGTGGGTTCTTCAAGTATCCAAATTCAGATCCTTTTTTTAGGCCAGAAGAGTGTCTTCTCTGTCTTTCTGCATTATTTCTGTTCTATTTCATATGGTCTTCTTTCCATGGATCTCTGTTGCTTATCCTTTTAAGTAGTCAAAACCTTTCTCTGATTATTGTTCTTTTCCTCAGCATTCTGTTTCTCAGCCTGGCCCTCCACATCACTAATATATTTTCCAATTCCATGGATACTCCATGTGGATTCCAGATTCACTTGTTCAGGCCTCAAGCCTTCTAGAACAGTTGCTCCTGAAATCTAGCTGACTCTTTTCCAAGGAATACCCCCTGCCATGCCAAGGAAAGTTACTGGCTCCCTTCCTTCCTCGTTCTGTACCAAAGTAACGCTGCCAAAGCCCTTCTGTTCCATGCAGTGAGTGAATACCTGGGTCCTGACACTGCCATCAGATCCTACTAATTAAAAATGTGTTTGTGTGTGTGCGTGTGTATACAGATATTTCCTAGCTTGGTCCAATGAGAAGTCTTGGGAGCAGCAATACCTCAATGGTAATGAATATACTTAGCACCCAGAGCTTGGCTTCTAAATACCATTCTCCACTAAAAGCTGCAGTACCCAACCCTTGGGCTGCAAACTGGTACTGGTCTATGGCCTATTAGGAACCAGGCCACACAGCTGGAGGTGAACAGCAGGTGAGGGAGCAAAGCTTCATTTCTATTTACAGCCACTCCCCATTGCTCGCATCACCACCTGAGCTCTGCCGCCCATGAGATCAGTGGCGGCATTAGATTTTCATATGAGCGCGAACCCTGCAATAAACTGTGTATGTGAGGGATCTAGGTTGCATTTGAATCATCCCCAAACCACCCTCTCACTGCAGTCCGTGGAAAGATTGTCTTCCTTGAAACCAGATCCTGGTGCCAAAGAGGCTGGGGACCGCCGACTAAAAGCATTCCTTGGAAAAATGGCTGATCCAGGACTGAAGCAGGGAAAATACCAGGTAAGTCAGAAACATCTTACTGTGCCAGAAATTATGGAGATACAGCAAAAGGATACAGGTGCCAGTTTAAGAACACTCTCACTACCAAATTGGGGGGACAACTTGAGCATTAAAATAAACAATAGTAATAATATATTATAACCCACTGAAT
>NW_012139781.1:0-728 GCF_000956105.1 Propithecus coquereli
AAGAACACTTGAAGAGGGGCCATTTGGACAGGAGAGTGGAGAGTTGATTTGAAACCTGTTGGGCTTGGGGTGTCAAGCATCCATCTAGAGATAGTAAGTTTCCAAGTCCTGGAGGAAATTAAAGTGAAGCGAAGGTTAAAATTGATGATGTAGGTCTTAAAATCTTCTGTAGGCAGTGAGAACTGAATTATTAAGGGTGGAAGAGATTTTCAAGGGAGAATCGTGGAGAAGAGAAGGCTAGAGACAGTCCACAAGAAGCAACTACAAGTTATGGTGCAAAGGAGGAAAAGAAGCCAAAGCAGTGTTCGGATCATTTAGAGTTGAATAAGACAGGCACAGAGTCATTGTTGCCAGGGAGGGAGGGTTTAATGTCTAAATAGCTGATCAACAATATACAACTCTCAGAGTTGTGGAGGAAGAGGAAAACAGGGAATATAGCCATCAGTTTTGTAAGTAATGATCACCTGATTTCCCCCTATGAGATAAGCAGGAAGCCTAGACCAATGGGTAGTGTGAAGAGCCAGAATGAGCAATTCAAAACAAATTCTGGCAGACCAATTTGTTGTCTTCGATTCTACCTAATGAAGTGAAGCTGAGAATTCAAATGCAAGGTAAGAGAGAACTGAAACCAATGAAGGCACATGAGTGCAGGTAAGTTCAGTGTTGAGAGATCAGCCTAGAAGCAGAGGTTAGTTTTAAAGGGAACCTTAACATGAGCTTGGGCAAGG
>NW_012139781.1:2274-3619 GCF_000956105.1 Propithecus coquereli
TTGTACGTTGACAAATTATAGTTGTACATATTTATGGGGTAAAAGTGATGTTATGATTTATGAATGCAATGTAGAATAATTAAATCAAGCTAATTAACATATCTATTACCTTAAATATTTATTTTTTATAGTGAGAACATTTGAAGATTACTTTTTAGCAATTTGGAAATATACAATACACTATCATTTATTATATTCGCTCCACTGAGAAATATGTCTCAAAGAAAAAAATACTTATGGTTTCATCTCATTGAAACAGATACGTTGACCCCATTCCTTCTACTCCCCTCACTCCCAGCCTCTGGTAGGCGCCATTCTGCTCTCTGCTTTTTTTTTTTATTTCAGAATATAACTCTCTGCTTCTTTGAGTGAGTCCCATTGTTTCAGCTACCACATAAAAGGGAGAACACATGGTATTTGTCTTTCTGTGCCTGGCTTATCTCACTTAGCACAATGTTCTTTAACTTTATCCATGTTCTTGCAAATGATAAAATTTCTTTTTTAAAAGCTAAATAGTATTCCATTATGCATATATATACCATATTCTTTTTGATCCCTTTATCTGCCGATGGACACTTAGGTTCGTGTGATACCTTGGCTATTGTGTATAATGCTGCAATGAGCATGGGAGTGCAGACATCTCTTTGACATGCTGATTTCAAATCTTGTGGTTAAATTCCCAGAAGTGGGATTTCTGGATCATATGATAATTCTATTTTTAGTTTTCTTGAGAACACTCCTTACAGTTTTGCATAATGGCTTTACTAATTTACATTCCCGCCAGCCGTGTCCAAGTGATCCTTTTTCTCCACATTCTTGCCAACATTTGTTATCTTTAGTCTTTTTGATAATAGCCATTCTGACAGATACGAAGTGATATATCATTGTGGTCTTAATTTGCATTTTCCTAATGATTAGAGCATTTTTTCTATATATGTGTTGGTCATTTGCATGGTTTCTTTTGAGTAGTGTCTATTCTGGCCCTGTGCACTGATTTTAATCAGGCTTTTTTTCTTTTGTGTACAGTTGTTTGAGCACCTTATATATTTTGGATATTAACCCCTATCAGAGGCATAGCTTACAAATATTTTCTCCCAGTTTGTAGGTTGTGTTTTCATTCTGTTGATTGTTTCCTTTTTTGTGCAGAAGTTATGTATTTTGATATAATTGCATTTGTCTATTTTTGCTTTTGTTGCCTGCACTTTGGGGGTCAAATCCAACAAATCATTTCCCAGATCAATATCAAGTATTTTTTTCCCCTGTGTTTTCTTGTAGTAGTTTTACGGTTTCTGATCTAAGTCATTAATGCATTTTGAGTTAATTTTGTATGTGGTGTGAGAGAAAG
>NW_012139781.1:6957-8228 GCF_000956105.1 Propithecus coquereli
ATTTTAAATGCCATCCTCTCTTAGCACATGAATAAGTGAATGAATAACTGAATCCACAATTGTTACAAAAGAAGAGAGAGAAATTTGTTATAAAATAAAACTGAACAGCCTTATTAGCATTGTTTCCTGCACGGCAATAATCTATAAACTTCTTATTTCTGTTGACAGGCGAACAAGAGAAGGGGAAGTGAGGACAGTCAAAAGCAATTTTATATCTTTAGACAAATGGCATCTTTTCTTTCAGAATCATTAGACCTCTGCCCTGTTTTCTCTGTCTTAACCATGGAATTGCTTTGCACTTCTCCTTTGCCTCAGATGCCACAGAGAGAAACTAACTCAATATTCGCTGTGAAGGGAAAGGATTTGCACTACTTAGCTTGACAGCCAGTTGCATGTAAACAGGTCAGAAAACTTTAGGAAGCCCCAAACATCAATAGACACACCACCGTGCTGGGAGGAAATGGATACTGCAGGGGAAAAAAAAGTTCCAGAAAGGGAATGTTGCCTGATGATTTAATTCAGAACTGCCTTTTCCTTGGCAGTTCATATATGAAGCAGATTTAAGGCAGAACTGGCCATGTCAAAGAGAGATAGCAGTAAGGAAGTATAACAAAAGGAACAATGATTGAATACCAGCGCTCTTCAAGGCTATCTTTCCTGAATTTTGTCCCCCAAAGTGGGAAACTCTGATGAAAAGAAGAGAAATTAAACTCTCCTTGAACACTGAAATAGCAATTTTTTCTTCAATAAAATACTAGGAATATTGAAAGGGAAAGTAGCAGATGAGAATGCTTTAAATGAATGATGAATTTGCAGCATGAGTGATGAAATGCTTTATTATTTTTTATGATATTTCAGAATAGAGAGCTACTTATCGGAGCTTACCTTTTTATGCTCTAGTAAATCTGTTTCATTAAAATGGAGGAAAATGATTTAATAATCCTAGATTCAATGATTTTTTCCCTTTAAATTTGCTTTGCCCCATTTTGGAATTCTTTGAATATTTCCATCAAAATCCTGTCTATTTTGTATTGTAATGTAAGGAAACTCTAAGCACTTAATCTTACTGAATAGAAAAATAAATGAGTGAAAGGAGAAAGACAATGATAACTTCAAGAGGGGAAAATGAAAGAAGAATAAGCCGATAGGACACTGCTTCAAAGGCTAATAGCATTATGTGAAGTTCAAACATAGCGCACAGAGTTTGAGAGCGATGTCGAAGAATGCAACATGAGAAAGTGCACAAGTCAAGTTATTCTCCCCTGACAGTG
>NW_012139781.1:10056-10419 GCF_000956105.1 Propithecus coquereli
ACAAATGTTTTGGTTACATGGATTACTTTTGTACTGCTTGAGTCAAAGTTATAAGTGTGCCCATCACCCAGATAGGATGCATTGTACCTGTTAGGTATGATTTCACCCATCCCCTCATTCTCCCTCCCACCTGCATGATTTCCATTGAGTTTTACTTCCATCTGTGCACATGAGTGCTAATCAGTTAGTTCCAATTTAAAAATGTGTATATGTGATAGTTGTTTCTCCATTCTTATGATACTTCACTTAGGAAAATGGTCTCCAGTTCCATCCAGATTGTTGCAAAAGGTATTAATTAATTTTTTATGGCTGAGTAGTATTCCACATATACCCCATTTTATTAATCCACTGATGAATTGATGC
>NW_012139781.1:12944-13932 GCF_000956105.1 Propithecus coquereli
AAAAGAAACTATAGACCAATATCCCTCATGAGTATAGATACAAAAACCCTCAATAAAATTCTACCAAACCAAATTCAGCAGCACATAAAAAAAAAATATTCCAGTAGGACCAAGTGGGCTTCATCCCAGGTATGCAAGGATGGTTCAACATATATACATCCATAAATGTGATTTACCACATAAACAGAAGCAAAAACGAAGATCATGTGATCGTCTCAATAGATGCAGAGAAGCATTCGACAAAATTCAAATTTTTATGATAAAATCTCTTAACAAAATAGGCATAGATGGAATATACCTCAAAATTATAAAAGCCATAGGTGACAAACCCACAGCCAACATCATACTGAATGGGGAACAGTTGAAAGCTTTCCCACTCAAAACTGGACCAAGGATGCCCACTGTCACCACTTCTATTCAACATAGTGCTTGAAATGTTAGCCAGAGAAATCAGACAAGAGAAGGAAATTAAGTGTATCCAAATGGGGAAAGAGGAGGTCAAACTATCACTCTTTGCTGATGATATGATTTTATATCTAGAAAACACCAAAGATTCCACCAAAAACTTCCTGGAATTGATAAATAAATTCAGCAAAGTCTCAGGTTACATAATCAATGTATACAAATCAGTAGCATTCCTATGCACCAACAATAATCAAGCTGAGAATAAATCGAAGACTCAATACCTTTTACAATAGATACAAAGAAAATAAAATACCTAGGAATATATTTAACTAAGGAAGTGAAAGATCTCTGCAAAGAGAACTATGAATCACTGAGGAGGGAAATTGTAGAGGCTGTAAACAAATGGAAAAACATGTGATGCTCATGGATCAGCAGAATCAACATTGTTAAAACGTGATTTACAGATTCAATGAAATCCCCATCAAAATGCCAACATCAGTTTTTGGAGATCTAGAAAATATAATTCTATGCTTCATTTGGAACCAGAAAAGAGCCCAAATAGCCAAAGCAACATAAAGCAAAA
>NW_012139781.1:15549-15958 GCF_000956105.1 Propithecus coquereli
TGAAGGAAAAAAAGAAGAAAAATAGAATCCATCATTCACAAAAACAATACTATGAAAATGTAATGCATATATGTTTTCATAAAGGAATTTAATGTGGACTCTTAAAAATTCCCTGGAGAGGAATAGTATTATTAAAGACTGCCTTTTCCCAATTGGGGCTGTCAGGGTGTGTGGGAAGTGAGAGCAGGCTCATTTCGTTTTGTGTCCTTCTGTCCTTTGCAAGATAGTGGTAGTCATTTTCCATCAAAAAGAACAGTGACATTTTATATTCTAATAATTATAAAAGGTGATCCTTGCTGGAATTAATATGCTTCCATTGAGAGAAACTTGTACCAAATTATTGACATAATTAGCAGATAAATCTTCCAAAGTTGCTAGTTAGAAGCATTATATTTAGAAAGGACTCTAA
>NW_012139781.1:16008-16566 GCF_000956105.1 Propithecus coquereli
CTTCAAGAAGAAAATAAATAAAGAAACCCTGAACTTAAATGAACTATAGAGTAAATTGACCTAACAGACATCTATAGAACATTCTACCTGAAAACTACTGAATATACGTTCTTCGCATGTGTTAGAACATGGAACAGTCTCTAAGATAGATCACATCTTAGGCCACAAAACATGTCTCAATTAAAAAAAAAATAGAAATTATACCATGTATCTTCTCAGATCATGGTGGAATAAAACTAGAAATGAACTCCAACAGAAACACTTAATTCTACACAAAGTCATGAAAATTAAACAACCTATCGCTGAACTATTTATTATTGGGTCAAGCAGGAAATTAAGGTGGAAATCAAAAAATTCCTTTAACTAAATGACAAAAGGGACACGAGTTGTCAAAATCTGTGGGATTCAGCAAAACCAGTCATAAGGAGGAAATTCATAGCCTTAAATGCCTACATTGAAAAGACAGAAATATGACAAAGCAATAATCTAGTGAATCATCTCAAGGAAATATTAGTAGAAAAAGGAAGAGCAAACCAATTCCAAGCCCAGCAGAAGAAA
>NW_012139781.1:28511-29599 GCF_000956105.1 Propithecus coquereli
AAATTAGGATAGCAGCTTTGGATGCCAAAAACATTTTGTATCATTAGTCAGTGTTGTTAGCTGTGCCAAAAAAAGGGGGTTGGGGTTAACACTATGCTCAAGATAATTGCTTCAATTGTTAATATCAGCCTAATTGGAAGTAAACAAGATCGACATAAGGCAATCAAAGATACCGAATGACTGGGGTGCTGAAGTGAAGAGGAATGGCAAGGAACTATCAGTACAAATCACCAAATAGTCCATCTAAAATTCTGATTAGTTAAAATACGCAAATGACAGAGAAGCCACAGTAAGCAATGAATAAAAGAAAAGACTTAGATAGCTGGATCAAGAAAGTATGCATGATCCCTGCCAAGTGTGTACTCTCTTACCTTAGGAAGCAGCTTGCTATCTCAGAAAGAACATGGAATTTACGGTCACTGGTTATGAATTTTGACATTTCCACCTACTACCTGTGTGACCTTGGAAAAATTATCTGTGTGGAGACAAGGCACACTTTTCTCAATTTTATATTGGAAATAGTGATACCAGCTGTTCTTAGGGTGACTCAAATGAGATCGCATATGTCAAAGCAGTTTGAAATCTGCAAAGTGCCACTCAAATGCTTATTACCATTTCTGTGTAAATGTTTTACATGATATTTTCAGACATTACCTTTGTCCTAGTCAGGACAAGTATAAGCAAGGGTATAGTCAAGTATCAAGATAGGAATTCTGACAAGCAGTATTGCAACCCCTACCCAGTTCTTTAGCTATTACGCAGCATGCATAGCAGTTAGTCTGTCTTCCTTGGATACAGAAGAATTCTGAGAACTATAAATCACTCTTTTATAATTTGATCATTACTGGACTTCTGTGTTGAAATAATAGAAAAATTAAGTAGCTATTTCCCCTACAATATGTTGACATAATCTCTAGTTCAGTTAATTCAGCACATGTGATTATTATGCCACATGCACCAGGACTAATATAATGAAGGGAATTAGTTGTTTTTGGAGTGTTCTTTGTTTATGCCTCACCACTAATTCCTCAGGTTTGAGATTGATGCATTGAGATCCCAAGAGTAAATAAATGGTAGATGGGCTTAAC
>NW_012139781.1:35313-36372 GCF_000956105.1 Propithecus coquereli
CTTTTCATACCAAATAGTACATCAATTAAGATATTAACAGGTTAGTCAAAATTTCACCCTAAATAGAGATGTGAAAAGATAGTATTTTAAAGTGTTAATGGATGGCTTTTCCCTAATGTTTCTTTTTCCTCCATGATCTTTCCCTGCATTCAGTCTACCAGGGCATCCTATGAGATAAGTAAACACATTCTCTTTATTCTTTGACCTTCCGAATAAGAGAAGAAATAAGTTTCAGTCCTCCTATATTTTCTATCATAAAGGCATTACTTTCTTTCCAGTCAAGAGAGAAACCTCAGCTGCGATCTTGTTCACTCTACTTCACCCGCACACTTTAATTCCCTTTCATTTTTGATTATTGGTTTCCCTTGAATCCATTTCTCCACCCTTTCACTATCTGTGCTTTTATCAAGCTCCCAGATTAGTTCCAGGCTAAATTGTCTTTTCCAAAGCTGCCAACATTTTCTTCTTAAAGCTTAGATCTAATCATTCAATTGGTTATTTAGAAATCCCTATGGTTCCCCAATGGTTGAAAAATAAAATCTACACTCTTTAGTGTCATATTTAAGAACATAAATAATTGGATCTCTGCTGTCTCAAATGTTCTTTCCTTTGTCCTCACCCTATTAATTCCTTCTTACTCTTATAAGACATGTCAGACATCAGTTTTCCCAGGAAATTTTTTTCTGGCCAGTTGTCATCTTCCAGACCTGGGTTAGGCATCCCCATTCCGTATTCTCATAACACTCCACGCTGCCCTGCTTATGCAGCCCAATACTGTGGGAGCATTCTTCGCTCCCAGGAACAGCAGGAAACAAAGCACTCTCAGGACTAGAGGATTTTTTTAGTAGGATCTCCTTTATACCTGTAAGTTAAAGGGGCCTAAGGACATTCAGGTTACTTTTATATCACACACTTCATACCTCATCTAATAATTGCTTAAATACATTTAAATTATAAATCTGGCCCCAAACCACCTTTCATGTTTCTCTCTCATCCATCAATCCTTTCATTTCTCCCTGTGCTCCGCCATTCAAAATCATATTGAATTACTTTCCTTAT
>NW_012139781.1:37802-39621 GCF_000956105.1 Propithecus coquereli
AGCAGCCCCAAGTGATTATTAAATGAAATTCAGTGCAGACTGACAAAATCAGTTCCAAATTCTCTAGCTTTCTGGTATTTCCAAGATTGATCTGTGACACTTATTCAATTCTCTTCTTAAATCTGGGTCTTCATTTATATATTTTTCAATTTCCAAAAAACAAATTCACACAAATCTGTTCAGAAATTAGCCTTTTTGAAGTTTTTATTAATAGCTGCTGGAAGCAGCTGGGCCCTTAGACAGGTTAGAATATGCAAGTCTTCTTGTTCCCGTTGGCATTGGAGGCTGGCTTGGCTTTATAACTTTCAACTGTCATGATCAGAATTAAAATAGAAATAATTGAATTGAGTTTTTTAAATGTGGAATTTATCCATTCATGTTATCATTCATTCATTTATCCATTCACATAGTATATTTATAAGATAAAATGATATCGAATGCCAACTATAAATATTGTGGTATTAAGATAAAGAACAAACTTGGGTGGTTGGGAAAGGGAAGATGTCACTGAGGAGCTGAATCTTAAAAATTGACCAATTTTCACTCATTCAAAAAAAGGAATGCCAGTGCAGTTTTGTCCCCCTATAGTCAAAGCTATTCAGAAGTTTAAGGTGGGAAGATCACTTGATCCCAGCAGTTAAAGGCCAGCCTGGGCAATATAGTGAGAATTCGTTTCAAATTAAAAAAAAAAAAGGAAATATTTGAATGAACTCTTATTTTGTACCACATTCTTTACTAGTCAAGAGATAATTACAGGTGAAGGGAACAAGATAGTGGACTAGAAGCAGCTGTTCTCAAGAAAAGGATTGAACGTTGCAAATAGATGCTGACCTACGGATGCACACTGTTGGAAAGCATTGTAAATCATCAGAGAAGTGACAGAGGACACTTAGAATGAAGAAGAAGGTGATATGGAGATCGACTAGCCAGAATCGGAAGGGACTTGAGGGAGACATTTACATGTGGGGAAGGGACAAGGAAAGAGCCCCAGGGCTCCACGCTTCCCTTGAAGACATTGCAACTCCGGCTGTGAAGGGGCCTCCACCACCACTGCAGGCTTCTGTACTGACCAGGGAACTGCTTAGAGACTGTGCAGTAACAGTGTACCAGAGAGTGGGCTCAGCAGGGACCTGTTGGCTTCTGTTCCTCAGTAACTGCAACTGACACTATTCTGAGCTTTTGGGTTTGGAGCACCCAGTCTACACAAGGATCATCCTTGCTGCAATGCCTCCACATCATCCTGATGGACTAGGGAAGGAGCAGGGAGAGCAAATGCTCTCATGCACCCTGTGACAGGGAGCCAAGCACTCCTTCCCCAGGAAATTAAAAAAGAACAAGCACAGATGCCACCTGAGAAGTCTCATAGTAACAGCCTCAGCAGGTCCTGAATGGGGAGAGAACTCTAGCCATCTGGCAGTTTGGCCCCTATAGCCCCACATACCACATAGTGGAACAGGCCCCTGTGGCACCACACGACACCACACCTCCAATCCAGCTCTCCACCATGGACCTAATAGCTGTGAGCTGCCCCCTGCTGGGTGCCATACACCTGGTGCTCTACAAGGAGAACTATAATACACTGATGAAAGAAATTGTAGATGACAAAAATGAATAGAAAAATATCTCATGTTCATGGATTGGTAGAATCAACATGGTTAAAATGTCCATTCCGCCCAAAGAGATTTACAGATTCAATGCGGTTCCCTCCAAAACACCAACGTTTATTTCACAGATGTAGGAAAGATAACCTATGATTCATTTGGAAATAATAAAGAGCCCAAATAGCCAAAGCAATCTTAAGCAAAAAGAACAAATCTGA
>NW_012139782.1:0-393 GCF_000956105.1 Propithecus coquereli
ATAAATTAGATTATAAACCATTTTAAAATAAATGTATAGGTAAATAAATAAATTTGGTTCAGGGCTCATGGAAAATAAAGGAAAAGGAAGTTGGAATGGGATGAGAGAAGGGAGAGATATTGAGGACAAAATAGAGTGATGTATTGTTTAACATCTACAGTAAAGTTAGTAGGAGTTTATGGAATCTATTGTAGTTTTGAGGACTGCAAAAGCATGATAAAACATTCAGCCACGAAGTCTGACTTTCACTCAGAAAATAATGCTTTCTTCTTATAAAACTGTGGATGCTTTTGAACGTTTCTAAACCCTTCCATCTTAATCACAGTGAAAAATTAGATCCAGAAATATCTTACTTTATAATATACACCTCAGGCCACCAAACCAAATACAGTG
>NW_012139782.1:3018-4186 GCF_000956105.1 Propithecus coquereli
AGGGGAATATAAAACACTTGCAGACTTCAGCTTTTTAGCTATCCTATATAGTTCAGTAATATTTATATTAAATAGAACAAGACCATGTATGACCTTACATATTATGCCAAGAAGCTTCCCTTATACTTTTTTCCACATGAATAATGGATTAAATTCATAAGCATCTTTTGGTTTTTCATCGAATATCATTTTAGTTGCAAGCTTGAATAAAAAATACAGTAGTAGAAATGGAATGGTTTAGAAACACAATGCTGACCAAACTCTTTTTCTTTCCTGACTTACTTCTTTTCATCCATCGAATTTGTTAGTAGTTGACTATGAATAAGTATTAGTTTTTAGTTGGAGGCTGATTGGGAATTTGTGGTTTGTAGACTTGGAAAAAATGTCTAGAAATATCTAGAATAGAATGAAGGGGTTGATACGGGTTAAATAATAAGTATTGAAGAAAATCAAATATATAGAAGTTGCAAACGCTCCAACTGCAATATTCGAGTCAGCAAATAAAATTCGATAGGAGATAAATCACCATTATTAAGAACAGCATTAGTAATATGACTTATTACTAGAATCATATTTTTAGGTTTATAGTTAAAAATCTAATTTCCTGTGTCTAGAAATATTACCATCTTTAAGCCACTTCTTTGACTCTGATAAACACAATGACAACATATTTTAACAGGTGGTTTGGGGTAGTAACCCTTGATGTGAAGAAGTAGTTTATCTCTACTACTCCTTTTCCTATTGTTTATTCTTTTTCAAAATGAGCTAGTGTATTCACAGCCATTCTGATTAGCCTCTTTCTTTTCCTTCAATGCAATCATCAAATAGATTACGTGTACTGCCATTTCAGTTTTATTAGGTTCATTTTGTATGACTCTGGATTTTTGGTTCAAATTCTTTTATTGAAATCAGCAGCCTTATCATTTCATTTCATTCAAGAATAGAAAGACCATCATTTTACAGAATTGGCAGCTTTTCTGCTTCAGAGATTCTGTAATTTAGTTGGCTACTCTAATAGGGTTATATTTCATGTATGCCGAATACACCCTTTATGCTTGTGTTACTCCTTAGAGAACTCACAGACAAAATAAAGCAGTTTATTGCATAAGAGATGGCAATTGCATTGACCATTAACCTCAATGACTTGCAAAGGCTATAGAGAAGCTTA
>NW_012139783.1:0-1162 GCF_000956105.1 Propithecus coquereli
AATTTGGACTATCTCTTTATTTATTTAGATCCTCGAAATTTCTCTCATTGTTTTGTAGCTTTTGCATACAGATTCTGTACATATTTTGTTATATTTATAATTAAATATGGCTTTGTGTTATATTTATAGTTTTTTCTTTGGGGGGATGCTATTGTAAATGATATATTTTTTAAAAAAATCAAATTCCATGTGTTTGTTGCTGGCATAAAGGAAAGTAATAGATTTTAGTTTATTAATCTCCTATTATGTGACCTTGCTATAACTGCTTATTGGTTCCAGGAGAGTTTTTTGTTGATTCTTTGCATTTTTCTCCACAGACAATCATGTCATTCGTAAATGATTTACTTCCTTTCCAGTCTAGATAATTTTTAATTCTTTTTCATGTCTTATTGTTCTAGTTAGAATTTATGGTAGGATGTTAAATAGGAATGTTGAGAGAGCACATTCATATCTTATTATCCATCTCAGGAAGAAAGTGGCCAATCTCTCTCACTGTTAAGTATGATGTTAACCATAGAGTTTTTTATAGTTTTTTTTAAATGAAGTTGGGGAAATTTGCTGAGTTTTTTTAAAATCATGAACGGATGTTGGAATTTTTTTTTCAAGTTCTCTTTTTGGTCTTCAATTGATATAATTGTATGATTATAGATTACATTTATTGATTTTAGCTGTTGAACCTGTCTTGCATACATAGAATCCCACTTGGTTTGGTATATAATTCTTTTCATAAATTGTTGGATTTGATTTGCTAATATTTTGTTGAGGGTCTTTATGTTTATGAGAGATATTCTATAGTTTTTCTTTCTTGTAATGTCTCTATCTAGTTTTGGAATTAGGGTCAGGCTGGCTTCATAGAATGAGTTAAGAGGTGTTCCCTCTGCTTCTGTTGTCTGGAAGAGGCTGTGGAAACCAAGTTCTGGTTTTTTTGACTTTTCTCTGTTGTCTTCCTGTTTTCATTTCCACTGATTTCTTCTCTAATTTTTACTATCAGTTTTTCTTTCTGCTTGCATTAGGCTTAAGCAAGGTCTGTTGACGATGAATTCACTCAGCTTTTTTTAAAAGAAAGCATTTTGCCTTCATTTTTGAAGGGAATGTTTTGCTAAGTATAGAATTTTGTTTCTTTTCTTCCTGCACATTAAAAATATCACTCCATCATCTTGAG
>NW_012139783.1:2947-4381 GCF_000956105.1 Propithecus coquereli
GTAGACATAAAAATGCTGTATGAAATACTAGCAAACCAAATTCAACAACACATTAAAAAGATTATTCATCATGATCAAGTGGGATTCATCCTAGGGATACAAGGATGGTTCAACACATGCAAATCAATCAATGTGATACATCATACCAAGAGAAAAAAGGACAAAAACCATATGATAATTCAATTGATGCTGAAAAAGCATTTGATAAAATTCAATATCCCTTCATGGTAAAAACTTTCAAAAACTGAGTATAGAAGGAACGTACTTCAACACAGTAAAAGCCATATGTGACAGACTCACAGCTAGTATCATACTGACTGGGGAAAACTGGAAGCCTTTCCTCTAAGATCTGGAACAAGTCAAGGATGCCCACATTCACCACTGTCATTCAACATAGTACTGAAAGTTCTAGCTAGAGCAGTCAGACAAGAGAAAAAAATGAAGGACATCCAAACTGGAAAGGAAGAAGTCAAATTATTTTTGCAGACAATGTGATTTTATGTTTAGAGAAACCTAAAGATTCCCTCCAAAACTTTAGGACTGATAAACAAATTCAGTAAAGTTGCAAGATACAAAATCAACATACAAAAATCAGTAGCATTTTCGTATGCCAACAGCAAACAATCTGAAAAAGAAACCAAGAAAGTAATCTCATTTACAATAGCTGCAAATAAAATACCTAGGAATGAACTTAACCAAGAAAGTGAAAGATCTTTTTCAAAAAGATCTCTTTTTTGTTAAGCCTATGAAAACTATAAAACATTGATGAAAGAAATTGAAGAGCATACCAAAAAATGGAAAGATACTCTATGCTTATGGATAAGAATCAATATTGTTAAAATGTCCATATTACCCAAAACAATATACAGATTCAGTGCAATCCCTAACAAAATACGAATGCATTCTTCACAGAAATAGAAAAAATAATCCTAAAATGTATATGGAACCACAAAAGACCCAGAATAGCCAAAGGCATTTTGAGCAAAAATAATAAAACTAGAGGAATCAAATTACTGGACTTCAAATTACACTACAGAGCTGTAGTAACTAAAACAGCATGGTACTGGCATAAAAACAGACACATAGACCAATGGAACAGAATAGAGACCCCAGAAATGAATCTACACATCTATAGTGAACTCATTTTCAACAAAGATGCCAAGAACATAAAATTGAGGAAAGGACAATCTCTTGGAAAACTAGATATCCATATGCAGAAGAATGAAACTGGAACCTGTTTCTCACCACATGCAAAAATCAAATCAAAATGGATTAAAGACTTAAGTCTAAGACGTGAAACTATGAAACTACTAAAAGAAAACATTGGGGAAATACTCCAGGACATTGGTCTGTGGAAAGATTTCTTGAATAATACCTCGAAAGCACAGGCAGGCAAAGCAACAATGGTCAAATGGGATCACATCAAGCTAAAAA
>NW_012139784.1:0-896 GCF_000956105.1 Propithecus coquereli
TTACACATCACAGCATAAGCAAACTAATAGTATTCTTAGCTATAAGGTTGTAGGTAGAGATATACACAGGATACCTATATTCAGCAAGGAGTCCTCCACTGTCAGTCTAAGGTGCTTGAGTCTGCATGAACTCAGGGTAGGCAAAGACTTGCAGACCCTCATCAGACCTATTACTTCTTATATTCCCCCAAAGTATGTGAGGTACAGGTGAACTGTCAGGTAAAAAGAATATTTATGCACATTCAATTCATTTATGCCCATGGACATACGCCATTTTGGGGTTCATAGTCCTATATAATCTCTGCTTGAATTCCCACTGATCCCCTCTCCTCACCAATAGGCGGGGAACTCTGAGGAATTCAAACAATTCCAGAAAATGCAGGAACTGTGACTTTAACAGAAAGGACTGATTATAGAAAATAATCAGCTAGAAAGAAGGCTTATCAGTATATAGCAATATGAATGCATTGCCCAGCTGAATATCCCTGAAAGAAAACTACACAGATTTACGTCCTGTCTCCTGGAAGATGGAACCTCAAAATGCCTCTGCCAATTAAATGAGATGCATCTAATTGTAGGTAGGCAGTAAACCAATGTGCCTAAGACACAATGGACTGGCCTAATCACAAAGGGAAGCACCAGGTTTCAAGGAAAGGTGTGGGTTTGGAAAGTCCTTCTGACACAGTAAGGAAACTATGATTTTAAGAGGGGTTTAGCTCTATGAATTCAGGCTTCTGTCTGAATCACCTTCAAAGGCAAAATCCTGTTCCATCAAGAATCACCAGCTTGACAGCCCAGAAGCTACAAATTTGTCTGATTTAGGAAAACTGCAAACTTCAACTATGTGGAAATTAAACAAAATACTTTTGAACAACCAATGTGTCAGAGAAGAAATC
>NW_012139784.1:3096-4769 GCF_000956105.1 Propithecus coquereli
AATTAAAAATAGAACTACCATATGATCCAGCAATCCCACTTCTGGGTATTTACCCAAAAGAACTGAAATCAGGATTTTGAAGAGATACTAGCACCCCATTGTACACTGCAGCACTATTCACAATAGCCAAGATGTGGAAACAACTTACATGCCCACTGATGGATAAGTGGATTAAGAAAATGTGGCATATACATACAACAGAATATTATTCAGCCTTAACAAAGAAGGGAATCCTGCAACATGAGACAACATGGATGAACCTTGAAGACATTACGCTAAATGAAATAAGCCAGCCACAGAAGCACAAATACTACAAGATTCCACTTAGATGAAGTACCAAAATTAGTCAAACCCATAGAATCAGAGAATACAATGATGGTAACCAAGGGCTGAGAGTTGGGAGAGAGGGAAATGGGAAATTGCTAATCAGTGGGCATAAGTTTTAATTACACAAGATGAATAAATTCTACAGATCTGCTATACAACATTGTGTCAATTGCTAACAATATTGGATTGCACACTTAAAAATGTGATCAGAGGGTAGGTCTCTTCTTAAGTATTCTTACTGCAATAAAATAAAATTGAAAAGAAAGATGACATCCCTCTTCTCCCCATCCTCAATCCTGCTGTCCAGGACATGTGATGCCTCCTGTTGCCATTCTGGACTGTGAAAAGGTGAGCTGGAAGGAGCCTGCATTTCTGGGAACCATGGAGCTGCCATACCAGCCCAGGATGTCTTCTTCTAGACTTCTTTCACATGATAAATTTCTATCCTGTTTAAGTCATTTACTTTGAAGTTACTATTATTGGCAGCTGGGGAGGAAGAAGTGAAAGCAGCTGGGCGCAATGGAGAGAGAGAGAGAGAGAGAGAGAGAGAGAGAGAGAGAGAGAGAGAGAGAGAGAGAGAGTATGTGTGTGTGTGTGTGTGTGTGTGTGTATGTGTGTTTGGGGGAGCAGAGGGAAATACTCCCAGGGAAAACAAACAAACAAAAAACAAAAGAAGCAAATAGCCCTGTCTAATCTCTTTCAACTGGACCTTCCTGTAAATAGAACGGGGTGTGGCAAACTACAGTCCACTGGCCAACTGTGTTTTTGTAAATAAAGTTTCTTTGGAACATAGCTACACCCATTTGTTTATGTATTCTCTATGGCTGCTTTTGTGCCATAATGGCAGAGTTGCGTAGTTGTGTTAGAGACCATATAGCCCATAAGGCATAAAATATTTACAGAAAAAGTTTCCTGATCCCTGAAATAAACTAATGATATTTTCTAGGGCAAAGAATCCTTTTCTATTGAATGCCCTTCGTAGGACATGCTTGGCTATGGATTTATCACAGTAAATAAACCCATACCCTATAAAGCATGGCTCTCTGATAATGGCCACACAATCCATACAACTTTCAGGGGTATTCAATGGAGATGTTTCGTAACTTAAATGGTTCCTATTGTGTGAGGTAATAACCCACAAAACCTGACTTGGAGACCTCATCCATTCAACTCTCTGTTCCTAAATTCTGTTCTATCCTGTTGCTATCTTAATCCTGTGCCAGTATTCATGCTATTTTGTTCACTGTAGGGGTAAAGCTGTATGGTTGAAGAATTAAATAAGATCATGCCAAGCTTTGTTTTTGATGGATACCAAACTCATCTGTTCTTTTTTGTTTTTTTTTTTT
>NW_012139785.1:0-1757 GCF_000956105.1 Propithecus coquereli
CTCTCAGAGTATATTTTTCAAAATAGCAGGCAGAGTAACCCTTTAAAATATAAGTGTAATAATGTCACTCTTCTGCTCAAAACTCTACAATGGCTACCCACACACTCTGATCAAAAGCCAAAGCTCTTACAATGATTTATCAGTCTATGACATCTGGCCCTCTCATTCATTCTGCTCTAGCCACATTGATTTTTTTTTTTTTTTTTTACCTATCCACAGGGATGCCAGGCACCTGCCTTAGGGCCTTTGCAGTTGCTGTTCCCTCTGCCTATCAACACTCTACCCCCACATGTCCACAAGGCTTCTCACCTCACTTCCTTTAAATCTAGGCTCAGATGATGTTTTCCCATTTAGGTCTATCCCAACCACCCTACTTATAGTGTCACCCTCCTATTCACACTGGCACTTATGATTCCTCCAACCTCATTCTACATGGTTTTTCCACAGCGCTTATCACATTTTAACATACTATTTACTTTATTATCCATCTCCCCCGCTAGAATGTAAATTCCATAAGAGCAGAGCTTTTTGTTCATTGTTGCATCCCTAGAATATAGAAAAGCACCTGATCGTAATAGGATTGAAAGCACTTATTGAATGAATAAATGGGAAGACACTTATAAAAGGGAGGGCAAGATAAAATAAAAAATACACTGACTGGCTTTTGGTATTAGAGACATTTCTGGGGCACTTACTTTCTCTTAAAGTTCAAAACCAAGCTTTGCCAGAGAATTTCAGTTGTGTTCTTTTATTTAGTTTGAAAACCTTACATTAATTGCTTACCTCTTTCAGAACACGTCACCAACAGATCTCTCCACTAGCATATCACCAGTTATCTAAGGCGGGCACCTTGATACAAGAGTAATTCTTGAATAACATCTCCTTTACCAATGCATTTTGAGGGATGATTTGTAATCCAGACCTGCTGGTTCCATTCTGGACTGGGGAAGCTACATTGCTAACTTTGAGGGTAGGGTTTCAGTGATTTTGTTCAGATTAAGTGCCACCTGATTTGTCTAAAAGCAACAGGGATTCTAGGGAAATAAAATGAAAGCATGGAAATTCTTACTTCCTGACAGGCATAGCTACCCACCTATGTCAAGGACAGCAGAAGAATGCTGATGCTCTACCCACTGAATCTTGATACTCTGAGCAGACTTTTAAGTTGTCCTTCAAGAAGACGTTCCTTCACTCAAGGAGGTGAGATGCTACTAGCAAGTCAATTCGAACATGTAACCTGCTGAGTAAAAAAATCAAATGGATGAATAGGGAATGGAAAAGGATATAAGCCCTCATTTCAGGTCTGCTTCACTAGGGTTAAATAAAAGCGTTCCCCGAAAAAGGGTACAGGGTGCTCACGTAGCAGAGATGTCATGTCCCTGAATAATTCTTAACTTCTCTGGGCCTCAGTTTCTTAACTATAAAATGAGGTTCCTAACCCTAGTCATCTCTAAATTCCCTTCCAACCCTATGACACCAAAAGATGAGAGGCAAGTACCTTTACTACATTGCACCAGGTTCTTCAACAATTCCTTTAAAACAAAAGCAATTTATCTTCTGTTCAGCTTCTGCTTGTCACCAACACCATTTCTGTTGACTACTTGTGCCCTCTAGTGATAAATTCAATTATACAACAGGATTGGCTTGGTAAACAGACTGCTCCAGAGGAGTAAATGGGGATTAAACAATAAGAACACAGTAGATAACAAACACCCCATGTAAAGCAAAAGGCAGGCAGGCCAAAGATGCAGGCAAAA
>NW_012139785.1:3372-4282 GCF_000956105.1 Propithecus coquereli
CTGAGAGCAAACACCAGGGCCATTCCTGGCCATACATTTCATCTGTATGTAAATGTTGGTTACAGTTTTCTAGGTATATAAAAGAAGAAATGAATTTCAATGGATTTCAAGGACCTCAACAGAGATTTAGGTTAAACAGTACAAAGGTCTTCCAAACCTTGTGTTTGTTACTGATATACGAGTGAGCGATCAAAGAATCTTCTTCAAAATGTTTAAGAAGATGGAAACAAAATCCATACATATTTAGAATAATTAATTTATCCCTAACTCTGATTGGAGGCATAAGGTAGAGGAAGCCAATGAAGTTTCCTTCCTACTCTTAAAATTAAATATTATTATTAGATGATTCTACATATATAGGAAATTCAAGAACAAGCAATACTAATCTCTGGTGACAGAAATCAGAAGAGTGGCTGCCTCTCAGGACAGGGAACTGAATAGAAAGGACGCATGAGGGAACTCATTAAGGTGACGTTAAAGTTCTGTATCTTGATTTGGGTAGTAGTTATACTGGTATATACAAGTGTCAAAACTCACCAAATAGCACATTTAAAATCTGTGCATTTTATTAATTGTAAAATATATCTCAGTTAAAAAAAATAGACGTCAGAGTCTTGGGAAAAGTTACCTTTAAAAATAATAGATACCACCACTCTTAAGGAGTGAGCTAGGGGAGAGAAGGGAGTTTGCACGACCTCATTAGCAGATATAGTTTTACCGAACTAAAAACCAAGATAAGAAAAAAATGTCCTGGCTTCTCAGCAGTATCTGTGCTGAGTAGCGAACAGTGTCATCTCAACAGAATGCCCCTCCTTTGACTGGCTCATTTGTTGCTGCAGAGCTGAGTGAACAGTACTGTCTGATGGATGGACATGGAAATAGTGGGGAGAGAGTGGTCATAAGATACTAC
>NW_012139786.1:0-416 GCF_000956105.1 Propithecus coquereli
CTTGGGGAATATTAGAAGATGTTTCTAGGAAAAAAAATCACTAAGGAACAAATAGTCAATCAACAAGAAGAAATATGGTGAATAAAGTAGAATCAAAGAATTTAGCTTACTCAGAGAAAGAGAATCAAAATTAGTTTAAGAAGTCCAAAATTTCACTAGCAGCAGCTAAATTAGATAAGGCAGAAACCACACTGCTGATAAGTTAGATTTTATTAAAATTAAGAACTTCAACTTTGTGAAACACACTTAAGAAAATGAAAAGACAAGCCACAGACTGGTTGAAAATGTTTGCAAAATACATATTTGATAAAGGAATTGTTTCCAAAACATATAAAGAGCTCTTAAAATTAAACGACTGGAAAACAAACTATTCAATTAAATATGGGCAAAAATCTGTAGAGAAAACTCACCAAGAA
>NW_012139786.1:11886-12589 GCF_000956105.1 Propithecus coquereli
ACTCGTTAACAGGCCCAAGGCTATGAAGACAAACCTGCGGTTCCTCAGTTCACACAACGGATGCATGTCTGGTGGCTTGTCTCTGATAAAACAGCTCCTATGTTAAATCATTACAAGTCTTTAGACAAAGCTTCATGTCTTCAACAATTACAAGTCAACGAATCTTTAAACCCACCTATAAGCCGTAGGCCCCTGCTTCGAGGTGGCCCACCTTTTTGGGTCAAATCAATGTATGAGTTCCATGTATTGATTTATGACTTTACCTGTAATTCCTGTCTCCCCAAATGTACAAAAACCAAACTGCAATATAACCACGGCAAGTCCACTTGCTCAAGGCTTCTTGGGTGTGGCTCCAGGTCACGATCCTCAAATTTGGCTCAGAATAAACCCCTTAAAATTATTTTGCAGAGTTTGGCTTCTTTTCCGTCAACAACATCATTTGAGACAACATACTGTACCATAATTTTTTAAAGCCCCTGGAATAAAAATACAAGGGTAAGAAAGCAATGAAGGACATTTTATTCCAGAAAATGTTGAGCTGAGGGAAATTTCTCAAGGCTTGCTATTGTATTTTTAAAACAATTTCTAAGATAGATGATCATTCAGGTTTGAAAATTATATAAGTCCTGCATTCTTTTCAACTCACTTTTTTTTTTTTTTGAGACAGAGTCTTGCTCTATTGCCCTGGCTAGAGTGAGTGCCG
>NW_012139787.1:0-1848 GCF_000956105.1 Propithecus coquereli
CTAGGATTACAGGCATGAGCCACCACGCCCAGCCTAATTACTAACTTAATTTTAAAGTTATTTTTAACAGTGTCGTACCTACTAAAAATTTAAAGGGGAAAATAGTTTGTAAGGTTTATTATGAAAAATAATATCTCTTCCTTCTCACTCCTATTTTTTCATTCTTCATAGGCAACTTTTCTTGGCTCTTTTAGCTGGTGTTCTTCCTATTAACCTCAACATCTTCCGATAATATACCTCTGTTGTTATGTCTCAATTTTTTTTTCTTTTTCTTTTTTTAAGGAGTTATCTTTTGATACCTACTAGAAGGTGAGGATTCAGCTTTCTTTTACTACCTGCATCCCAGACAGATACATACTCTTTCCAGCTTCTTCATGTGGTTATATTATATTGTAATTTTGTTTAGATCAGAATTACTTGCGCATGTTGTGTAAATGACATTCATAGCTTAGCTGTGGAGTGTACTAGATTGTGTTTTCCTACAGAACTTTTTATTTTCATTGGAGTTCATAATTGTCCTTTTTAAAAGATTGAGATATATAATTTTCATACAGTGAAATAAGTGAATCAGCCAGTTTTGACAAACGCACATGCCCGTGTAGTCCATACCTCTGTTAAGATTTAGAACATTGGCTGAGTAAGAAGTTTGCACTTTTATGCTAGTATTAACCTGTACCATTTACAGATTTTAAATAAGGATGAACATAGTTTTAGAGAGAACAGTAACAGAAAGGTAGCAGTGAAGGGGAATAGACTGCAAACACTAATCTTGCATAGTTGTTTAGATCCATGCTTCTCTAGATTTAATGTGCATACAAATCACTTTAGGAAACTTGTCAAAATTCAGGTTTGTATTTAGTAGATTTGAGACATGGAGCCTGAGATTTTGAATCTCTAACGAGCCCTCAGGTAATGACAATGCTGCTAGTCTGTGGGCCACACATTGGGTAACAAAAATCAAGATCAATACTAATAGAAATATAGTGCAACCCATATATCTAATTTTATTTTTTTAGAAGTCATGTTGAAAAGAAGTAAAAAGAAACCATTGAAATTAATATTAAAAATGGATTTTATCTAACCCAATATATTTTAAATGTTATTTCAACATGTTATCAATTAAAACATTGATATTAAAAAAAAGAGATTTAGAACATTTCTTTGATTCCTAAAAGTTGACTTGTGGTCAGCCTTTGGTCTTTCCTAGTTCCTCTTCACCCTACTCATAAATTTTTAAATTTTTTCATTTGTTAGTAATCTGTATTTTTATAATTAATTTATTTCTTCCTACATTCCTCTCTAATTATCTAATCTCACAAGACATTTAGGCATCCAGATGTGTATTCATTTCATCTTCTGATAGCAATTTCTCTCAGGGTGTCCAATATGCTCCATCTGGACAGGTTGCCCTCTACACTTGATGCTCATTTGGAATATCTCCACACCTGAGGAGATATCTCCACACATATCTCCACACATCCTGAGGGTTTCCTTCTCCTCTCTGCTGTGTTGGATTTCTTGTTTCCTGTATCCCCTGTCTTTCTGTTTCCACATTTGCTCTCTCTTTGGTGAAATACAGTTTTTCATAGTTTCTGAGAAAGGATGTATGGGAAATAGGCCTTTAATGTCCGAATTTTTGTTTTTACACCTTACAGTTAAGTTTTAGATGGGAATAGAATTCTAGGTAGAAATTTTTTCCTTCAGAATAATTCTGTAATTGCTGTTGACAAGACATATATTTAAATTCCTAGTCCTACAAATAAATGAGCTGTTTTTTCCCTCAAGCATAAGGATCTCTTATTTTGGTCAATATTCTGAACTTGCACAATGATGTGCCCTGCTACGGAT
>NW_012139787.1:1898-3812 GCF_000956105.1 Propithecus coquereli
CCTCGGCCTCCCAGAGTGCTAGGATTACAGGCATGAGCCACCACGCCCAGCCTAATTACTAACTTAATTTTAAAGTTATTTTTAACAGTGTCGTACCTACTAAAAATTTAAAGGGGAAAATAGTTTGTAAGGTTTATTATGAAAAATAATATCTCTTCCTTCTCACTCCTATTTTTTCATTCTTCATAGGCAACTTTTCTTGGCTCTTTTAGCTGGTGTTCTTCCTATTAACCTCAACATCTTCCGA
The DNA here is from genome assembly GCF_000956105.1 of Propithecus coquereli. Classification (NCBI taxonomy): domain Eukaryota; kingdom Metazoa; phylum Chordata; class Mammalia; order Primates; family Indriidae; genus Propithecus; species Propithecus coquereli. The sequence continues at coordinate 2,146 of NW_012139787.1, forward strand.
TAATATACCTCTGTTGTTATGTCTCAATTTTTTTTTCTTTTTCTTTTTTTAAGGAGTTATCTTTTGATACCTACTAGAAGGTGAGGATTCAGCTTTCTTTTACTACCTGCATCCCAGACAGATACATACTCTTTCCAGCTTCTTCATGTGGTTATATTATATTGTAATTTTGTTTAGATCAGAATTACTTGCGCATGTTGTGTAAATGACATTCATAGCTTAGCTGTGGAGTGTACTAGATTGTGTTTTCCTACAGAACTTTTTATTTTCATTGGAGTTCATAATTGTCCTTTTTAAAAGATTGAGATATATAATTTTCATACAGTGAAATAAGTGAATCAGCCAGTTTTGACAAACGCACATGCCCGTGTAGTCCATACCTCTGTTAAGATTTAGAACATTGGCTGAGTAAGAAGTTTGCACTTTTATGCTAGTATTAACCTGTACCATTTACAGATTTTAAATAAGGATGAACATAGTTTTAGAGAGAACAGTAACAGAAAGGTAGCAGTGAAGGGGAATAGACTGCAAACACTAATCTTGCATAGTTGTTTAGATCCATGCTTCTCTAGATTTAATGTGCATACAAATCACTTTAGGAAACTTGTCAAAATTCAGGTTTCTTTTGAATCATAATCATTGATCTTTTGAATTATTCTAAGGTTTGTGGTATTGAGCTCTGAAAGTCACTGGGGTATGCTTAAAACTTGAAGTTTGTATCATCATGATACTCCCACAGTAGTGTGTTTATTCATAATTTCTTTGGTATGACTTCTGAATTTTGAATTATTATTAGTATGTAACTGACCACTTTTTCTAAAATTATAATTTGACATACATGAATTGGAGAAAACTTAGAGTAGTTATGGGCTTGAATTTATTTATTTATTTTTTAATTTTTGCCCTCCCCACTATGGGCTTGAATTTAATGCAGCTTGATATGGTAATGTTTATAATTTGTATGGGTAGTTATCTGTAGCATAATTAAAAAAACAAGAGAGAAATAATAAAATAGGGAACATTATAGGAATATGGTATACCTGTTTCTTAGTAGTTAAGGGTTGAGATCCTTCTATATTAGCAGCTTTATTTGATGCTTTACAGAAAGACTCTCACAACTCCTGAAGAAATTATTTGAAACTCAAGAATCTGGTGACCTCAACGAAGAATTAGTTAAGGCTGCTGCCAATGGAGATGTTGCTAAGGTGGAAGATTTGCTAAAAAGACCAGATGTGGATGTGAGCATTTTAAAAATTATTTTGAAGCATACACAAAAATAAAATAGTATAATGAACCTTATACTCAACAATTATTAAGATTTTGCTACACATGCTCCATTTATTCCTTCTTTCTTGTTTTTCTGAGGTATTTTAAAACAAACAACAGATATTCTTTAGTGTGCATTTCTAAGAAATATTGACATTTTCTTATTTAATACTATAACTTACTTTATGATTGATAAAACTTAAATTTAGGTTTTTAAGTGGTTAGTTTTTTTTTTTGGAAATTCAGTGATTTTCTTTTTCTCACGTAAATACCATTTTATGACATCCTTTAAATATATTTTACTAAATTTTATTAGCAGTTTTCTATCTTTTCAAAACATTTAATCTACACCTTTTCTACAGCCTTCCACGAAAGTTTACTGTTTCACAATTTATAAGGCA
>NW_012139788.1:0-683 GCF_000956105.1 Propithecus coquereli
TATAAAACCTACACCGAGTCAGTAGTATCAGTTGGTTCATCAAAATGATTGAATAATATATATTTTCCTTTTGAAGTATTGCATGAAGTTGTTCTATTAAGTTGAAGGCTAATTCATGCTCCCAATCAGTTATGGTTCTCCTTGAAAGAGGCAATTGTTTGTACTTTGAAACATTCTTGGGGTCTACCTATCCTATAACTTTGACAATGCATTCTTTTCAATTTCTACATCACTGAATGGCTTCCCTTTTTTCCCAAGTATACAAGCTACTTTATAAGTAGCCTCAATAGCATTATTTGCAGGTCTTATTGATGCTTGAAAGAATTGTCTTTGCTTTTTCTTTTCATCTTTTAATTTCTGCAGTGCAACCTTTCATGCCTCTCCCTCTAATTTACAATATCTGTGGTCCTTATGAGTGTTATAATTCTAATGAGCATTGAATTTCTTTAATATTGATATTATGGTATCACAAAGCAAGCAAATCAGCTTATCTTTAGCAAAAACGAGATAATATTACAATTTCCAGTCCTCGTTAAAAAAATCTGTTTTCTTCCTTCAGCGTTCTCTTGGTCTTCTTTGACATCATGGGCTGTTAAGCAGACAGAATTAAAAAATACTGTTGAGCTGTGCAACATTCACAAATTCTGCTTCAGACAGAAAAATAATGCACCATTGTTAAAAGC
>NW_012139788.1:733-1034 GCF_000956105.1 Propithecus coquereli
GCTGTTAAGCAGACAGAATTAAAAAATACTGTTGAGCTGTGCAACATTCACAAATTCTGCTTCAGACAGAAAAATAATGCACCATTGTTAAAAGCCGACAGAAACACAGTGCACCATTGTCAAAAGCTGACAGAAACACAGTGCACCGTTGTCAAAAGCTCTCGCCAACCAGCCTTGTACTGCAGTGATGCCAATCAGGCGGGGAAAGTTAGAACTAAATCATGAGCATAGCAGCTGTCAATTTAGCCCTTATGGCTTACTGATGTCCTAATTGCACCAGTCAATCTGGGAAGATTATTTC
>NW_012139789.1:0-1151 GCF_000956105.1 Propithecus coquereli
TTCTCTTTCGTATGTGAGTGTTAAGTTGTGTCTCACAATCTCAGGAATCTGCCACTTGATTATTTAACAATTAAAAATGAAAATCAAAATAAAAGCAATTCAGTGTACTATGTTGTTTCAGAATTGGCTCTTGAATTCCATTAACGATTGGCTTAGCCCACCCTCCAGCGGCCCTGCCCAGCCCTGCCGGGTGTCAGCTGAGATGAAGGCAGTGCCTTCTGGCTTTATCTTCTGCTCTTGTAGCTTCTCTGACCACTGAAGACAGACCTGGCACCTTGTCGGCCTTAGGCCCCATTGCTGCTGTAGTCGAGTGGGAAAGGGACGATGTTTGGGGCTTTCAGCCTGTCCTTTGGAGGACAGTAGGTGGGGGCTCCGCAGCAAGAGAACATCTACTGAGAGAAGGTAGAGAAAGCGAAAAACAGGTGACAGGAGAGGGAAAGAAAAAAGGGGGACAAGATGTGAAGAAGTGGCAATGGGAGAAGTGAGGAAAAGAGTGTGGCCTGGGCGATGGTCGTCCTCGTGGTCAGAGGAGAGGCCCCAGACCAGAGGTCTCCAAGGCGAGGTTCCCGGGGGCACAGGGCTGCAGCTGACCTTAAAGAAACTACCACTTGTCAAATTTTGATGTAGCATCAGGGAGGGATGTCCTCCAGGATATGGAAAGGCTACTAAAACCTTCCATGTGCCAACCAAGGCTGGATTTTTACATATTTAAACAAAAAGAACGTACCACAACAGAAAGAATGCAGAAGCAGATAACGAAAATTCGTGTGTCTTCTATTCCACCAGACATTAAAGACGTTTGTGAAAATGCAAAATAATGCCCTTCCTTGCTAATTGTTTTTGTCTTAGAAAATGTAGTTATTTTTCATCAAAAAACATTATTTAACATGTAATGTTTATTATTTTTCGATGAATTAATAAATATAATTTTGTTTTCATTTGCAGTACTTTAAATACCAGTTGATGGAATACATGTGAACAAAAGCTTTTTGGGGTCTGCAATTTTTTAGAGTTTAAAGAGATCCTGAGACCAGAAAGTTTGAGAACTGTTATACAAGCTTATAATACACCCAAGGGCTGGTAAGTATGGGGCAATCCTCCTCCTCTTGAGAGAGCTGAAGGGTTCGTAGGTCTTGGTCTCAGGAGGTGCG
>NW_012139789.1:12611-12921 GCF_000956105.1 Propithecus coquereli
CATGCTAGAGGGGACATTGCCTGTTTGAGAGGATCTGTATGCTAGCATAGGTGTCTGTATCATTCAGGCCTTCTGTGAACAGATTTTTGTTGCAATGAAAACTCCAGCCAAAACCAAATGAGTTTCCAACTTCCAGAGAAGTAGATGGTGATTCACAGGTTTTAAGAAAGTGAGAAATTTTTAACACATTTGCTGTTAATTTCCTAATGTAGCCCCCGTGCTACTGTCTTCGGGAATAAGTGTCAAAAAGGCCTAACTGAGCTGTCCTTGTCTGCATATCAGTTCTATTAAGTTCATTTTATTTTTTTTT
>NW_012139790.1:0-1797 GCF_000956105.1 Propithecus coquereli
TCCAGTGAAAGGAACTCGTGTTACAAAGTTGCTCAGGTTACTGTCCCACCTTTTCTTTACCACTGCTCCTGGGGTTTTACTTTAAACCCACTGTCAGTTTTATGTTTCAGGGAGTCATTTGTGATACCTGTGTTCTTTTGGCTTTGAGGGTTTTCACCCCCAAGGTAAGAAGGGACCCTGGGGGAGGGCAGGAAGAACAGGATCATACCGTATTCCGATAGTTCTCGTCTCCTGTCCTCAGTGCAGACTTCACTGCTTTGCCTCCATTGCACCCACAGAAACCCTGCCTCTGAGGTTGACGAATCTAGGTCACAAGAACTCTGTGTCTTATGCACCATATCAGTGGAATGGAAGAACATTCATTCATTCACACAGGCAGTGATTAACTTCAGTGAGCACCTACTATGTGTCCATTCACACAGGCAGTGATCAACTTCAGTGAGCACCTACTATGTGTCCATTCACACAGGCAGTGATCAACTTCAGTGAGCACCTACTATGTGTCCATTCACACAGGCAGTGATCAACTTCAGTGAGCACCTACTATGTGTCCATTCACACAGGCAGTGATCAACTTCAGTGAGCACCTACTATGTGTCCATTCACACAGGCAGTGATCAACTTCAGTGAGCACCTACTATGTATCCCACACTTAGGACGCTGAAAATCCATTTCTTTTAGACCTTGGTCATTGTTTCCTACTTTTCACAAATTCTTTGTGCATTCTTTCCATCTTCCATAGCGATACGGTATGTTTCTCAATTAAACTTGGCAGTTCTTGGTATCTGAAACTACCAGCTAAATAGATTTAATGTCCTTGGTGCTTCCGCATTCCAGGATTGGTCCTTGAGAAGCAAGCTAGATTTTTGTAGCACCCCATCATCATAGAATCTCATCATAGAATCTGTCCTGCTGGGCCCTTAGCACATTTCATATTATACACTTCCATTGAAAAGGTACTTTCTATTACTTTTACAACGTAAATGACAAAATGCAAAGACAAGGCACAGAAGGCAGAAAAATCTTGGTGGTGTTAATGTTGCATTTGGAAATTTAGCTCTGTATTCTGGAAATTACCTATGACAGAAATAAACGCACATATAATTTACCTTTTTGATTTTTAGGAAGTGCAAATCTAGAAAAGTCAAGAAGTTGGCTGATTCTTAGCTCATCATCAGTATTAAGTCTTCCCTTACCAAGTTTGCATTACTTGCTAAAAATTTAATTTATATCGTTAAAAGAACATCTTTTTGGACATAGAGGGCATCGAAACAGTCTAAGTTTTTGTTTTTGTTGCTGCTGTTCTTTGTTAATTATTGCTGTTAATTCTTTGGAAAAATTTCCCCCTACAACCCAAATTTTTGTAATAATCAGGATTGTTAAAAAATTAACTCTCATTGCAAATGACCTCAAAAAATAATAATTTGTCTCCGAAAGTTGTTAGTCTGACTAGTCTCAAATCTTTATTTGGGATAAAGTTTGAAAGGAATTGATATGATACTAGTATCTAAGACATAACCTTTTAAGCAATTTTTCATTAACTTTCTATCCTCTAAGGTAATTACTGTCACATTAGGTAGGAAAGTGTAAGATGCATTATACTAAGCACTGCTTACACACCATGCCTTGCCAGGGTGTGTCTGGGAACCTCTGTACATGGTGGGGGATCTGGGTTGGATGCAGAGCAGTGGAAGGAAGGCAGTTGCCAAGCTCGGTCATCACTGCATCTTCTGTGGGAAAGCCACGCCATCTTTCTGCACTTGAACTTCGGCAGCTGAGCAGGTAAAGGAACCAGCT
>NW_012139791.1:0-827 GCF_000956105.1 Propithecus coquereli
AGCAGAGAGGTTTGACTGCACAATAAATGTAATGTTCTTGAATCATCCCAAAATCATCCCACACCCTGAGTGCACAGAAGAAAGAAAAATTGTCTTCCATGAAACCTGTCCCTAGTGCCAAAAAGCTGGGGACCACTGCTGCAAGGTACAATGCATGAGTTCAAGATTGCCGCGGTCATCCTACACCTAGTTTCATGGACTCTTTTGCAAACTGAAGTTTGCAAATCCACAGGCTTTCAAAATAATGGAGCAGGCTGAGGTTAAAGATTAACACTGGCGTAAGACAAATTCTCACTGGCCCAAGACAACATGCTTGCTGACTTACTCAAACATTCCCTAGCAGGGGCCTTTTCTTCCCTACTGGAGAGAAATATTAGCATATTAGTGTGCCGATCTTGTGTCAACTTCTTGGGTCTGGACATAACAACCTTTCCGCTAACCTAGCACTACTTTATCCTCAGGGAGTGCCTGTTTAAAGGAAGGGGGGCCACCTCACTACGGGTAGCGACTAAGTCAAGAGAGAGTCCATGACATTGTGGCTTTACACACTCTCTTGTCCTTCGACTTAACCACAAAGTTCAGCAGAGTGATGCCTACACTGTTAAAAGCCCTGAACTCTGACCCAAATGGCAGCTGGTACCAGGAATCACATCGCTCATTCTTTCACTTCCTACTTGTTGTGACCACACTCCGTTGGAAGGCAAATCTCCCAGGGGGTTTCACACCCAGGCAAGATTTAAGCTTAACTCTCCCTCTAATCCAGTGGAGCCCAAGGCAGAGTGTATGGGCCAGGAAGAGGCACGACTTAGTGCTGGAGCCACACAGAT
>NW_012139791.1:10242-10710 GCF_000956105.1 Propithecus coquereli
GGAACTGGGAGGAATGGCATTGCCTCGGTTAGCAACAGAGGATCTTGAACTTAATCAAGTCCTTGTGGCCCACAGAATGTAAGAGGTCTAGAGTTTGCTGTGCAATCAGTTGGTGGACCGAGCCGTAACTAGACCAATACAGCCATCTCAGACACTTTCTTTTTCTGTATACAATCAGGATTCAAATTTTTCCCACTGGCTTTCACAAAGGTTATCCAGGCGCGTGACAAACACGTCACATAAAAGTGATTACTAGAGTATTCGCACAGATCTTAGATGACTCAGTTTGGAGTTACGTCAGCTCTCTTTACTTTTCTTGTTGACATATAAGGAGGGGGGAAAAACAATCATTGGATAATTCATGGGTGTTTCTTCTTTTTTCAAGATTCTTTCTCCCTTGAGGGAGACCCAGCTGCTCAGAGAACACTTGCTTCTCTGGGAACTAAGTGCCACCCAGACCAATGAAAC
>NW_012139792.1:0-363 GCF_000956105.1 Propithecus coquereli
ATGTGGTCTTTCTTTTGTGTATGCACATGTCAGCATCCAAATTCCCTCTTCTTGTAGGGACACCGATTAGATTGTATCAGGACCCACACGAAAGACTTCATTTTAACTTATCATCTCTTTAAAGAACATATCTCCAAATACAGTTACATACTGAGGTACCAGCAGTTAGGACTTCAATATATGAATTTTGAGAGACACAATTCAGCACCTAACAATTATTCTGGCCACTGTGGGGAGAACAATTGCGTGGGAGAAGACAGCAGTGAGAAGTAAAAACAGGATCAATTTGGAGGCTATTTCAATTGTTCATGTCAGAGATAATAAAAGCTTGGGCTACAGTGACAGCAAAAGAGGTGATAAAAG
>NW_012139792.1:4148-4851 GCF_000956105.1 Propithecus coquereli
TTTCTTCTACTAAGCAGAGCAGATTTTTTCCTGAAGTGTAACTTTTGCCTAGTGGAGGTCATAGTATCCTGTGGTCTCTCTGAGGCAAATGTTAGGTCTTTAGCTTTCCAGTGCTTGATCCCTGGAAGGAATTGAGAAAGCCAAGATGAATATGAGGCAGGACTCCAAGCATGTTTTCCTGACACCCAAGCTAAATGATGGTCCTTTACACTTTCAGAAAAATGAAGAGAATCTGACTCCTTTTTATTCCTCCACTAGTTTAAAGGAATGTTTTGCTATTTCCCTTTGATACCACAGCATAAACTCCCTTAATAATGGCATCATGCTGCTTGACAAGGAAATGAATCTTTGGAAGCATATTTGTTTGTTAAAATTCTAAGCGTCTTTAAATTTCTGCCATCAATTTTCACTTTTCACTCCACCCTTTCCAACCATTCCTGGGAAGATATGTATACAAAAACGCGCACGTGCCTTTAACCCTCGCTTGGGTGAGGCAAAGATATAAAGTGTAACCATAATGTTTGTACCCTCATAATACCCTGAAAAAAAAAAAAAAAGCACACATTTTGGCTATGAACTTTCTGTTTCTTGTGGCTTGTATTTCCACCGACACAATTTACAATAACAACAATGTCTAGATAAATTCTTCACTAGGTAACATTTTCCAAATTCTTATTTGAGAAAAGGCATGATCCTGTCATTA
>NW_012139792.1:4901-7667 GCF_000956105.1 Propithecus coquereli
GCCAAGGTACGAAGGGTGGAAAAGCGAGTATGGACACAGCCAGGCACTCGGGCTCAGAGATGAGAGTGTGGCATGCTGAACCTCAGCACATGCCCACAAGACACTTGTAATCTGGATTTGGAAGCAGGAGACCCAGGAGTGAGGCTCAGCTCTGAATGAGACCAAGTTATGTCATTCATTCGTTCATAGAGTCTCTCTGAAGTTGAGAGACACTCAAACCACAGTAATTTTTGTATACTTTTGAAGTATAAAAAATGAAACAAATAAGTGTTCAAAATATTTCCATTTTATAATGACTCATTTTATAAAATAACGTACACTAAAATGATTATCTCAAAATGAGGTTTATAAAAATAATTTATTTGGTCACTACATCAAGAGAAGTCAGAAAATGGGTCATAAGTCTAAATTTCTATCAGAAACTTTTTCCCCCCAATTCTGTAACTTTATATGTTACTGCATATGTAATTTCATTTGGGGGCACTAACAAGGCTCTAAATTTGAGGACATGATTTACTGTAAGACTCAAGTCTAACAGTCTTCATTATAGTACCCGATTCATTCATTAATTTGGCAAATATTTACTATGGGGAGGAACATTCTAGAGGCTGGACTTGGAGACAATGGTGGAATGAACAAACATGGCACTGCCTTTGTGGTCCTGGCAGCCCCAAGGGGAAGACAGATATTAAAGAAATATGAATAATTCTATTACTCATACTGTCAAGTGGTTTGAAGGAAAAGCAATCTCTCTCTAGGTCTCAGTTTCTACATTTAGGAGAAGAGAGGCGAGAAAAGTATATTTCATAATCAGCCCTGAGGTTAGTAGTACTACTGGCTAATTAGTCTGCGGAGACGAACTTGCCCAGAGCAAGTCAGATGAAAGCCATGCAGTGATAGTTGCTACCTCAGCAGGACCAAGAGATTGCTCAGAAAATACACAAAGCAGAGCCGAATGCATCTATTCAGGTTCTAGAAGTCCTGGAAAAGAATAGAGAAATAGAAAAAGAATGGTAGAAACCTCCTCCATGGGCATTGTATCCAGAGAATTTTAGAAGCCAAAGGGACTTTTGGGAGGTAGCCATGTGCATCTCATGATGTCACAGATGAGAAAACTACATTCAGACTCAGAAGAGGTTAACAGACCTACCTAGCACAAAGCATGAGCCAGGAGTACTGAAATCTTAGGAATGGTATTTTACAGAGTCTGGTAGACTCATTAGTTTTTCCAGAAATACAGGTTAGCTGAGTCAGAAGGCTTGCTTCTCCAGCCCAAGCAATGTCCTGTTATACGTAAATTGTTCTCAGCTGAGAGGACGAATGGAACAGGAGCGAATCAGTCTTGACCTTCAGAAGTCATGAATAATAAACCCCAGAAAGATAGGTATATTTGTTCAATGAATAATGTTAGCAATAAACAAATCTGGAAAGGGAGTAGGTTGTGGAGAAGGGATGAGGAGGAGCACACTTGTTTCCTAGAATGGGATCCAAAATTTATGGTCTGTGTCAACGAAAAAGAAGCCAAACTCTGTAAAATACTTTAAAGACGTTTATTCTGAGCAAAATTTGAGGACCATGGCCCGGAGCCATGCCCAAGAAGCCTGGAGCAAGTGGACTCACTGTGGTTGGGTTACAGTCAGGTTTTATACATTTTAGGGAGACATGGAATTACAGGCAAACTCATCAATCAATACATGGAAGGCATACATTTTTTTTGGCCCAAAAAGGCGAGACATTTCAAAGTGGGGGCTTACAATTCACAAGTGGGTTTCCACATTCTAGAGCGGACAATTGGCTGAAAGAGTAAGGCTTTGTCTAAAATACCAGGAGTTAGAGGAAATAAATGCTTGACTTAAGATAAGGGTCTTCTCTCTTTCATGTGATGCTATACTGGAATCAGGTTGGGAAGTAAACCACGTTATATTGGGTTAACAAAACCTGTTTAGTGAGATTTTATCATTTGTAGGCGTGACTCACCAGGCCCCCCTAGAAAGGAATTTGGGCAGAAGAAAAAGATCAGAGTTTAGTTCTCATCTGTAAGAAGGCAAGTTCCTATGACATGAAGCTTTCTTCTACTAAGCAGAGCAGATTTTTTCCTGAAGTGTAACTTTTGCCTAGTGGAGGTCATAGTATCCTGTGGTCTCTCTGAGGCAAATGTTAGATCTTTAGCTTTCCAGTGCTTGATCCCTGGAAGGAATTGAGAAAGCCAAGATGAATATGAGGCAGGACTCCAAACATGTTTTCCTGACACCCAAGCTAAATGATGGTCCTTTACACTTTCAGAAAAATAAAGAGAATCTGACTCCTTTTTATTTCTCCACTAGTTTAAAGGAATGTTTTGCTATTTCCCTTTGATACCACAGCATAAACTCCCTTAATAATGGCATCATGCTGCTTGACAAGGAAATGAATCTTTGGAAGCATATTTGTTTGTTAAAATTCTAAGCGTCTTTAAATTTCTGCCATCAATTTTCACTTTTCACTCCACCCTTTCCAACCATTCCTGGGAAGGTATGTATACAAAAACGCGCACGTGCCTTTAACCCTCGCTTGAGTGAGGCAAAGATATAAAGTGTAACCATAATGTTTGTACCCTCATAATACCCTGAAAAAAAAAAAAGCACACATTTTGGCTATGAACTTTCTGTTTCTTGTGGCTTGTATTTCCACTGACACAATTTACAATAACAACAATGTCTAGATAAATTCTTCACTAGGTAACATTTTCCAAATTCTTATTTGAGAAAAGGCATGATCCTGTCATTA
>NW_012139792.1:7893-8704 GCF_000956105.1 Propithecus coquereli
TCTTGAACTGAAAGATTTGTTTTATTAACTTCTGTGCTCCAAGATCAATAAGTTGAATAAATCAAGGGATTAATTTAGAATGAGAAAAAAGTTCAGTATTTTGAAGCTATAGTTAAAGATTGGCTAAGACCTCATTCTTTCCTAATATCTAGCACAATGTGTCATGCATGAATCTTTATGAAAGTAATACTAATGCCATATCAGAGAGAAAAAGAGGCTCTGGAGTCCAGGCAAGCTTCAATTTAAATCCTGACTAAGCTACTTGCTAAATGTTTGTATACATTTCTTAACATCAATTAGTTACTCAGCTTCAGTTTCTTCATTTTGAAGTGAGGACAATAAAACCTCCCTTAGGAAATGCTGTAAAGATTAGATATATGTATAACATAGTTAGTATATAAATATTAAATACATGTATAACGCACTTAAGGTATCTAGCTAAATGATAGGTAGCTCTTATTTATACACAGCTCTGGTCCTTAATATGGAACCCTAAAGCAAGAGTATTGCCAGTGTCTTTTCTGGAATGAAAATCCACTGGATAGCACACATTCCGTAAGAATTATTGTCCTGATTTCCTACTCAACCACTATTACAAGATCTTAGACAGGCCACCAAGGTCTTCTGGGCCTCAGGTTCTCTTTCTATATAAGAAGAAAAAAATGGAAAGAAGGAATTACATTTTATGACCTCAACCACCTCTTTCAGCATTTGACATTCATTATTATGAAATTTTGATGCATATCTCTATTTTCACATGTGAAATTTATTGGGTAAAGGAAGTTTTTCTAGTTATATTGTGCTTTGTGGA
>NW_012139792.1:9060-9378 GCF_000956105.1 Propithecus coquereli
AAAGTAAATATGTGAAGCACTTGTTAAAACACAAATTTTTATTAGCAATTTAGAGTTTTCTAGTTGCATTTGGATTTACCATTTTACCTTGTTCATTCAACAGCTCTGGAATTTAGCAAATGAGATATAAATTTACTTAGGAGGAAATGGAGGTCCAACATTTCTAAACTACTTAGGAAACTGAGGCCCAAAATATATAAATTATTTGCTCAAGGCCACACATGTCCTAAGCAATAGAGATAGACATGCTGTCAATCAGGATTTAGGATAGCAAAACCCATGCTGTATCTACAGTGTTGGGAAGAAATGTGTAAATCA
>NW_012139792.1:9428-9878 GCF_000956105.1 Propithecus coquereli
TATTGAAAAAAATGCTTCCAAAAAGACAAAACTCAAAAAATTAAGACAGTGAGGATAAAAGGCTGTGTGTTTTATTCAAAAAAGTGCCTTATTTTTTTTATCCTATTTTAGTTATAACTACGCTGTAAAGTCCTTAAAAACTCAGACAATTCTAGGATCTATGGAGACAAATACACTCCATAGCCAATTCCGACTCTCATGTGACTCATAATGTGAGAGAGGTAGAGCTTTTAAACAAACATTTACAGTACAACATGCTAGGAAGAAAAATTTGAGAAGTTACAGAGAAGGAAGTTATATTAGAAGAAAGAATGAACCAAATTCTCTGGGTCTCAGTTTCCCCATCTATAACACGAATATGGCTGGCCAATGATAGTTGATCTATGGAAACTTTTAAAATTATACTTTATTCATGGAACACAAAAACATTTCATGCAAAGAAATGCATAC
>NW_012139792.1:11481-11674 GCF_000956105.1 Propithecus coquereli
TCTTAAGGAAACAATCATGGCTGAATAACATGTAACAACAAAGCTGATTACTCTGTGTGTGTATGTATATATGTACACATGTATGATAAAAATATGAAAATTATACCAGGTATAAACATATGCAAGGGCATTCATGATATATTTTGACTGGTCTATTGAAAAAAATGCTTCCAAAAAGACAAAACTCAAAAAA
>NW_012139792.1:11819-12137 GCF_000956105.1 Propithecus coquereli
TGTAGACCTAAAGTTCATAAATGGAAAACTCTATTTGCTGGTAAGAGGGATTTACCTATTGAAGTGTGTGCCCATCAAACCCTCCAACCATTCATACATTAAATTAATCAGAACACAGATATGTATTGAGCCTGTACAAAGTCTGAGTCCTATTTTGTGCTCAGGGATATACAGTATAACAATTCCAGCTGTACACAATCTAGTGGGATATAAAGACTTTAGTCTAATAATTACATGAATATATAATTGCGAATTAGGATAAGGACTATGAAGGCAGGGCACAAGAAACTAACAAAATGTGTAATCAGGAAATCTGAT
>NW_012139792.1:12187-12598 GCF_000956105.1 Propithecus coquereli
AAACTAACAAAATGTGTAATCAGGAAATCTGATTTCAGGTGGAGAGTTTAGGGGAGTGTTGCTTGTTTGAGCTGAGCTAGTGAGAATGGAAGGTTTATTCTACCCCAGCTGTATTTGCTGCCTCATTGGTCCTCACATACAAGAGGAACACTCCCGCCTCAGGGAAATTTGAACTTATTTTTCCCTCTGCCTGGAATGCTATTTCCCAGAAATTTGCAAGGCTAACTCTCTCACCTTCTTCAAGTCAACTTCTCAGTTAAGCCCATGAGGATATCTGTCTTTAAAAATGCAATCTGTACCCCTCTAACCCTTGACACTCTAAGTTCCCTCTATACTACTATATTTTTTGTTCCATAGCACCGTCAAAGATACCATGATTTTACTTTTTTGGGGGTCAATTCTCTAAATTAA
>NW_012139792.1:14028-14474 GCF_000956105.1 Propithecus coquereli
ATATGCAAACTTTTTAATATCATCTCCTACCATCTTTCTGAACAAATCTAACATGTCATCTATCTCCTGAAAACCATGCCTTTTCCAGACTTCCCAACTTTTTGCTTAAAAAAAGTCACTCTTCAGACTAAGATTCCCTCCCTCTTTCTCTATGTGGAAAATTACTACTCAATCCTTAAAACCAAACTAAATTCATTCCTTAAGTGAAACCGCCCCCTACCTGATTTCACAAAGGAGACTCTCTACTTTCTTCAATTTTGCTTTCTCAACAATCACTGTATACCTTAGTATGTTCTAATTTTTTCCAAATAACCATGTTGCTTTTGCTATGTTATATTTTTGAAATAAAAAAATTCAACCCAAGTTAGTAGAAATGAAAACCAAATATCATCCCAAATAGCACTCTTCAAAAATTACACCATAAGCAATTAGTGAGCATCATTTTA
>NW_012139793.1:0-1311 GCF_000956105.1 Propithecus coquereli
TCTCAAGGTCAGGAGTTCAAGACCAGCCTGAGCAAGAGTGAGACCCCGTCTCTACTAAAAATAGAAAGAAATTATCTGGACAACTAAAAATAGAAAAAATTTGCCGGGCATGGTGGCGCATGCCTGTAGTCCCAGGTACTTGGGAGGCTGAGGCAGGAGGATCACTGGAGCCCAAGAGTTTGAGGTTGCTGTGAGCTAGGCTGGAGCCACAGCACTCTAGCCCGGGCAACAGAGTGAGACTCTGTCAATCAATCAATCAATCAATAAATTAATAACTAACAAGCTCGCTGACGACAGACTCTATACCTACATCGCTATTTTATATCACCAAGAATCTTAAATATTGTGCCTATTTTAAGGGTCATTTCTGACCCTTGCTCATCCAGAGTGTCATAAAGTAGATGGGTTTCTCATATTTAAACAGAGTTGCTCCCCCATTTATTTTTCTCTGTTATGCTTCTTTCTCTTTCTGGGTTTTTCATCACATTTCCACTCTACCAAACAGGGCATTTTATGTGGCTTAGGCCTATTATATCCTGTTGTGATCACCCTGTTAAGACAGGATAGATCCCCATCCAAAACTTGGTTCAGATGTTAACACTAATGACATCACACACACACCAAGAGGATAGGAAAAGTTTTACTACTTACATAATGAGATTTTCTGGGGACAGAAGGGTATGCCTCCCCAGATAGTCTTAAAATGGCTTGAGAAAGCAGAAAAAGGTGACTGACTTTGGATTTTTTTAACAGTGGTTAGTGGGGGAGGCGAAGATGTGGACTTCTGCAAATGGACAGGGGTTTTCATGGTTTGAATTTGCCACTAGCACCGAAGGAGGAAGCACCCAGGCTTTCTTATCTATTTATCCAGTTTTAAGGGAAGAGGGGCAAGAGGGAAAAGGAAAGGATGATGTTTAAAAGCTGTTAGAAGTTAAACATTACAAAGTCAGACTCTTTATTATACATCCATAATTGGGTTTGTTTAATTTGCCTCAGTATAGATTCAAGAATCAAAATAGATTTTTTAAAGAGAAATACATACATATTTACTTCTCCCCAGGTGATCTTATATAACACAATATTAGCATGTGATGTTATAATAGTGCATTACCCCTAAATGCCAGTCATTATGATCAATTCTTCAACATTTCACTGTAAACAATAACAATCACATTTTCATACTCAGAGATTAGAAACAGGCATGTGGTGGTAACCAGGCCAATGGGACTTGAGAGGAAGTCTACTAGAGAATTCTGGGTAGGTTTTTCTCACTCCAAAAAAAGAAAAAAAAGAAGAGATATTCTATTTCCT
>NW_012139793.1:2561-3146 GCF_000956105.1 Propithecus coquereli
TCTTCAGGGGGCCAAAATTAAGCAAGTCTTATTAGTATCATTTATGCCAACTAAATGTTTGCTTCATCTCATCTTTGATTGTATCTTCAAAGTGGCACTCTCACCTTTCAGAAACCTCCCCAAACTAGAAAAGTACACATTCACTTTGCTTATACTTTAGTTCAAAAATATTAGGTGTAGGCTTTTCATTAGATTTCTATACCCTCAAGTTTCACTAGACTTGGCAAAAATTTATAGTAAGCAAAATATGTCCATTGACCAAGGCAATTCCCTGTGTTTCTACATCAAGACAGACCATTAGAGATGATGGATTTACAAACCATTTCCAAGAATATAGTGATTTCCTTCTGACTAGAAATTGCTACTATTGAAAATAAAACTAAATTATGCCCGAAAAAAAAGAGACATGCCAACAGTTTTTCTTGGAGGGGGAAATAAACCTCATTCTTGGGGAATTTAGAAGTCTTGTTCTTTAATGATATCATAGTTGTTAATAAAAAAAAACTATCATTAACATTTCCTCTGAATAGTCTTTGTTTAAATATATATTTCATAGTCACATCCTTATCTAGTTTTTGTTGTAAA
>NW_012139794.1:0-318 GCF_000956105.1 Propithecus coquereli
ACACATTACCTACAAGGATACACACATTAGAATGGCAGATGACTTCTCAACAATAGAAAGCATGAGATTATAGAACAGTATCTTCAAAATGATTAGAGAAAGGTGAATTTGAATTTTAAGCCAATTAAACTATCTTCCAAGAGTGAAAGTAAAACAAAAATATTTTCAGACAAGCAAACCAGATTCTTACCAAGAGTCGAACCTTACTAATGGGAATTCTAAAGGATACAATTTAGAAACAAAGAAAATTATCCCAGAAGAAAGATCTGAGTAGCAAGAAAAAATGGCGAGAAAAGATATTTTTATATATTTGGGTAA
>NW_012139794.1:1993-2594 GCF_000956105.1 Propithecus coquereli
TCTAATCAGATATCAAGGGAAACAGAATAGAGATAATAGGGCACAGGTGAAATATTTTAAAGAGGGTTTCCCAGAAATTATTTTTTCAAAAAATGTATATTTAGATTATAATGCACAGCAAACTTCAAGCAGAAAATATTGCAATAATAATATGTTAAGGAGAAAAAATATGCTATAAAGAAAATAGGCTCTAAAAAATATTGTAGCGAAATTTCAGAAAGAAAAAAGACAAATAAGACATTGTAAGAGCAGAAATATAAAACACATTACCTACAAGGATACACACATTAGAATGGCAGATGACTTCTCAACAATAGAAAGCATGAGATTATAGAACAGTATCTTCAAAATGATTATAGAAAGGTGAATTTGAATTTTAAAGCCAATTAAACTATCTTCCAAGAGTGAAAGTAAAACAAAAATATTTTCAGACAAGCAAACAAGATTCTTACCAAGAGTCGAACCTTACTAATGGGAATTCTAAAAGATACAATTTAGAAACAAAGAAAATTATCCCAGAAGAAAGATCTGAGTAGCAAGAAAAAATGGCGAGAAAAGATATTTTTATATATTTGGGTAATACAAATAATCATTTAGTATA
>NW_012139795.1:0-988 GCF_000956105.1 Propithecus coquereli
TATAATTAATATAAATTATTAACATCAACAACAATTAACTGGGACTATCTAGAGAACAGTTTACTCAGCTATAAGCCAAAAATAGTATGTCACTTATCTGCAACAGAATAGGTCGTTTCTCTGGATTAGAAGGCACTATTTATTAAGACAATGTCTAATTGATAGAGAAAAACATTTCAGATACAGATGAACTGGCATATAAAATATGAATTTAAGAAACAACAACAAAGAAAATCTCATTCATGTGATCTGAGGGTTGCATCCAGAACTGTTTGTAACCTTTGACCTATGCTGGACAAAAGATTTCAATCTGAAAATCCTTTGGTTGCAAACCTACAAGCAAAATAAACTGTTCATAAATGCTGTACTTCTGTTGATAAAGATATTTCCATAGGGATATGGGCAGATGACTCTGACAGCCTTTTGTGTGTATACTGATATCAAACAATTAAGTAAATGGTGGCAGCCAGGTTTCTCACTGTTAGAGTGGGAATTTACACATAAACAAGGGAAAGAGCCTGAAATGATGCATATAGTAATAGTTTAGAGTTAGAGACATTAATATGAACCCATGTTTAGCTTAATATACATACAGATGATTACATATAGAAATATCATTAGATATGTGTATATACACAGATTAGTAGCCACACATATATTTCTACGCTCTGTTATCTGAGACAGCTTCAAAACCAGGACACCTCAGCAGCAATGAGCTCACCTGGCAGCCATATTTTACTTTCTAATACCATTCTCCAGTGAAAGGGATTAGGGCTCCTTTGACAAATGGCTAATTCTAGGACTGAGACAAGAAATATACAAGATAAGCCTGGAAAATTTCATAACGCCAGAAAATAAGGAAGTGCTCAAAAACAAAACAAAATGACACACACACACACACACAACAGACACGGACACATGTGTCGTGAGGGAGGTATGTCAAAGTGACCCAGGAGCCAGCTGAAAGAGCTCTCCATGGTCAAAGCCA
>NW_012139795.1:2758-4547 GCF_000956105.1 Propithecus coquereli
GAAATGCTTTTATTATGCCTACTGTATCAACCCAATAGAATAAATATCAGAATTCAAAGAGAAGATGCTTTTACTTAGCACAGTGTCCAAGATTTAATAATTACTCAAACGCCAGCCTCTACTGAGAAAACAACACAAGCTACTGCTGGTTAAGTACATCCTATTATTATCTGTAAGAGAATGAGAGTAGCTCTAGCATGGTGGCTTATGCCTATAATCCCAGCACTTTGGGAGGCCAAGGTGGGAGGATTGCTTGAGGCCAGGAGTTTGAGATCAGCCCGGGCAAGATAGTGAGACCCCATTTCTACAAAAAATAAAAAAGTAGCCTGACATGGTAGTGTGTGCCTGTAGTCCCAACTTCTCTAGAGACTGAGGCAGGAAGACTGCTTGAGTCCAGGAGTTCAAGGCTGAGTGAGCTATGATTGGGCCACTTCACTACACTCTGTGTGACAGACAAGACCCTTTGTCTAAGAAAAGAAAAAAAAAATCCCACATATTCTTACTTATATGTGGGAGCTAAATGATGGGTATATATGGTCATAAAGTGGTATAATGGACATTGGAAACTAAGAAAAAGGGAGGGTTGGAGGGGGGTGAGAGATCAAAAATCACTTATCTGGTACATTGTACACTATTCTGGTGATGGGGACACTAAAAGGCCTGAATCACCATTATATAATTCATCCATGTAACAACACTTGGACCTCCTAAATCTATTGAAATAAAAATAAAAGAAAATGAGAGTACACTAAAAGAGTTTTCATGTTTCCTTCATCATAAAAATTGAATAGCTTGATAATTCTATTATAATCGTATAACCTGCAATGTTTAATATTTTTTGTCAGTTTCACCTCTAGCCACATACACATATAAGATTATTTTTATCACATTACATTTCACCTTTTATATTCCATTCATCTAAGATAAGCTTACTATTTAGACAGTTATCTTATTAAAGTACTATTTACCTAGGGCAAATATTTGTTGTTTGTTTCTTTTACATGTGTTAAGTACAGATTACATACAACAAAAATCTCTTTGGACTATGCTATGCATGACTATGATGTGTAAAAAATTCTCATAATTTAAAATTATCTTGGTATGGAGACAAGAATAATGCATCATTCTAATATTGTCTCCTTTTCAAGGCTTGTGACAACTTAGTATGTATATTTTCATCAATTTTAATTACAAATTGAATCCTCTTTCTTGAGTTTTCACCAGAACAAGGCTGGACCTTATGCTTTCATGAAGATACTATAATTGAGCTGGCATTTCAAGATCCCTTTCAAAGTATAATGAATATTTTTCCCATTCTAAAGCATTTTGCAATATATAACCCAAGGGAAAGGGTTTATCTTCAGTTCTCTTATCGGATTTAACTGAGTGTGACTATGAATGACAATGATATATTTTCAAGGTTTGACAAGTACTACTGACTGCCTTTTTGTAAGAGATTGGTTATTTGGCTATTCTCTTATAAGGGACTATTTGGTTCTCAGGGAATTGGTTTAAAACATGTTTAATTATCTCTATAAGTAAAAAGTTGATAATAATGAAACCAAAGATTTGACATCCTTGTAAGAAGAGTTTTACTGTAGAAAAGTCTGTAATTCTTCTAGATTAGATGTTATAAAGATAACTAAAGGAAGCAGCTCAGACTTGCCATGGCTTGACAATGGATAATCGCAAACAATTTAAATCAAGTCATCCTATAGTCATGTGTATGAGACCAGAATTTTGATTTTTGGAAGGGTAAAAAAGATTACAATCCTTGTCTTTTGGAGGG
>NW_012139796.1:0-412 GCF_000956105.1 Propithecus coquereli
ATACAGAGATGGAGAACAGAGATTATCCTTTGTGAATATACGTTTTCATCAACTACATAGTCAAAATTCATGAAGGATATGATTAAGATCTTTGTAAATCACAAATCTGCAAATATCATAAAAATTCTAACATTAAATGAAGAGAAGGATAAATGAAAATGTTAAATGACTTCAAACTGCTAACAATTCCATAATTAGAATATGAAATTGGGAGTCCTGATTTCTTGATTTATGTTGCAGGTATTTGAAGCCAGATGTTTCTCAAGGTTTGTCAGTACCAGTACAATTTAAACTCTCAGAGCTTCATAGTGATGTTTGGCACAAACTATGCTCTATTTTAAACAAACCATTAAGGAGGAGATGATTCCAATGGCTTAAGAAGGAAGTGTTCATATTCTTTTTAAAGCAATTA
>NW_012139796.1:2687-3557 GCF_000956105.1 Propithecus coquereli
AATATTGGAGAAAAATAAAAATTTCTAAAAGTTTCCGGAGAAAAGGAACTACTCCCACAAAGAACAAGACATCAAATTCTTATCAGTCTCTGAACACTAGGGACAAGAATACAATGGAGTAATATGTGTAAGATGTTGAAGGGAAACAATTTCGAACCTAGAATTATATTTCCACCAATACCAGTATTTAATTGTGAGAGCTGAATAGAGACATTAAGTTTTACCACACAAAGACTCTCTCTGAAAATAATTGAAAGAAATACTCAATTAAAAAATAAAGAAATCCACAAGCATACTCTTAGCACATGAAGATTAAGTAAATAATTTATATAGTTTATTACAGTCTATAAAAGCAAGGACTGGGAGGAAGAAAGGAAGTGTGGTCCATAAAACTCCAGAAGCAAAACTTAGGCAGTGTTAATGTGATTGGGGGTTAAGGGAATTCTTCATAATGAGGGATACAGAGATGGAGAACAGAGATTATCCTTTGTGAATATACGTTTTCATCAACTACATAGTCAAAATTCATGAAGGATATGATTAAGATCTTTGTGAATCACAAATCTGCAAATATCATAAAAATTCTAACATTAAATGAAGAGAAGCATAAATGAAAATGTTAAATGACTTCAAACTGCTAACAATTCCATAATCAGAATACTAAATTGGGAGTCCTGATTTCTTGATTTATGTTGCAGGTATTTGAAGCCAGGTGTTTCCCAAGGTTTGTCAATACCAGTACACTTTAACCTCTCAGAGCTTCATAGTGATATTCGGCACAAACTATGCTCTATTTTAAACAAACCATTAAGGAGGAGATGATTCCAATGGCTTAAGAAGGAAGTGTTCATATTCTTTTTAAAGCAATTA
>NW_012139797.1:0-553 GCF_000956105.1 Propithecus coquereli
ATGAAATGCAAGTTTATTTTGCTTAGTATACTATGAATATCATTCTTGTCATTGAAACTTCCGCAGACAAGATTTTTAGATTCAAAATATTTAATAGCCTACCACCACACGTGTGTATGTTAAATGTGTGTGTTAATTTAGCCAATCCCACTTCTGATTGGGAGATTTTATTTTATTTTATTTTATTTTATTGTAATACAGTTGTATTACATTCTTATTTATAATTTTATACTCATCTTACTTAGAGTGGATTTTATGGGGAAATGGTTAGAACATTAGAGAGCTTTTGATATATTATGAAGGTCAATTGTCTTTAGAAAGGATATTTCTAGCCTATACACTCACTAAGTTCATACAACATGACTATATTCAGCAAACCTCACCAATGGAATGTGTTATAATTTAAAATGTATGCCAACTTGATGTGCATTTGATATGCCATTTTAATTTTTATTTGCATTTGTTTTATTACGAGTGGGATTGAGCAGATCTTTCATATGTTTAATGAGTATTTGTAAATTTTCGGTAAAACGTAGTTCCTGTTCTTTGCCTG
>NW_012139797.1:2163-2933 GCF_000956105.1 Propithecus coquereli
TGGTTTTATATTGATGTTAGATTTTAGATCTGACATAGCGTAACCCCTTTATTAGACTTTTAATCAAACCCTTCTTGATTATTTGTGTGTACTTAATTCGTATAACTCAATTTAAACTAAATTTGTCCCAAAACCCATCCCCCAAATAGCCATCACATTAAGTAAGGAGATTAATTTAGAGAATTGACTTAATGATAATATTCAGTAATTCCATATAATAAATTGGTATATTTTTCCACTTATTAAGGTTACTGCTTACATAAAAATGAAATTTGGTTATTTTCTTTCTAAAAGAGGTCTATGAATTTAGATTTATTCCCTGTTTGAGAATCATTGCAATACATGATTCTGTATCTCTTCCTAATTTGAACTATACATTCCTTGTGTTCTACCAGATTCTCCTCCCTTCGTTCAGAAATTACAAGTCTCCCCAAAGTTCATTTATTCATTAAATAGGATTATTTCTTTTTTTTTTTATTTCAGCATATTATGGGGGTACAGATGTTTAGGTTATGTATGTTGCCCTTGCCCCCCCCCACAAGTCCGAGTTTCAAATATGTCCATCCTTCGGTGGTGTGCATTGCACTCTTTGTGTATGCAAATACCCGTCCCCTCCTCCTTCCTCCCTCCTCTCCCCTTCCCCCTGCCCAACGTCCAATAGATGTTATTCTTATATGTGCATTTATGTGTTGATCAGTTAACACCAATTTGATGGTGAGTACATGTGGTGCTTGTCTTTCCATTCTTGGGATACCTCACTTAGTAGAATG
>NW_012139798.1:0-487 GCF_000956105.1 Propithecus coquereli
AAGAGATACCCCCAGCCCAGTTTTATACCCTCCCATCAAAAAATTGCAAATTGGCAGGAAAATATCCTTGCAAATTTAAAGACGGAAATAAGACCAGGTGGGTGGCTTTTTACCAGGTAAAAAAATATCTGTATCATGGATTTTTGCATATTTACAAGTCTAAAGAGTAAGCTAGAGAAAGGTCCCTAGACTAAAACAGAAGGAGGAAAGTAAAACTATTAAAGTGATGGGAGAAGTTAAAAAATTGTGAATGAGCAGAAGGACAGGTACATGCAGAGGAATAAAGAGAGCCCAGAAAAGGGCTCACATCACGAGGCAAAAGGAACGTCCACATGGAAACACCAGAGCAAAGAAGACCCATTCTCGAGATTGGAGTCCAGGCGCGTGCCGGCCGGGCCGTGGGCGTCGCGGGTGTATGGCTGAAATGTTATCCCCACCCCCGCTCACCAGCTGCCTTTCCACACAGCCCATCACCAGGGCTCATGGG
>NW_012139798.1:3407-4331 GCF_000956105.1 Propithecus coquereli
AAGAATTTATGAAGAAGACCCCAAAGGCAATCACAGCAACAACAAAAGTAAATAAATGGGACCTGATCAAATTAAAAAGCTTCTGCACAGCCAAGAAAACTATCACAAGAGCAAACAGACAACCTACAGAATGGGAGAAAATATTCGCATGTTACACATCCAATAAAGAGCTGATAACTAGAATCTACATAGAACTCAAGGAAAATCAGCAAGAAAAAATCCAACAACCCCATAAAAAAGTGGGCAAAGGACATCAACAGTAACTTTTCAAAAGAAGACAGAATAATGGCCAACAAACATATGAAAAAATGCTCAACATCTCTAATCATCAGGGAAATGCAAATCAAAACCACAATGAGATATCACTTAACTCCAGTGAGAATGGCCTTTATCAAAAAGTCCCAAAACAATAAATGTTGGCATGGATGTGGAGAGACAGGAACACTCCTACACTGCTGGTATGAGTCTTGCTCCCAACAATAAACTGTATGAGGAACCAGATAATAAAAGTTCTAAGATGACTTAATGCACAGCCAGGGTTGGGGACCCTTGTATGTGGTCTCTATCCTGGCAGCACCTGGTAACTCTTTAGAAATGCAAATTCTTGGGCTCTACCCCAGAACCCCTGAATCAGAAACTCAGGAAGAGGGAGCCAGGAGTGAGGACCCAGTATAGTTTGTGTTTCAATGTACCCTCCAGGTGATTCTGAGGCATAATAAGATTTGAAACCACTCTTTGGAGTATAAGCAAAGAGTTTTTATTCATCTTTGTGTCTTCTACTGTGTCTTAAACTGTGGCTGAAGTATTTGAGGATTTTATAGTAAAAAATATTTTTTTCTTCTACAATATCTACTGATTTATCTACTTGTGGTCAAAATATTAATAATATAATTTATAGATGCATCTACTGTCTCTTACTTTACC
>NW_012139799.1:0-606 GCF_000956105.1 Propithecus coquereli
ACTGAGTGTGATGCCCAACTTCAGATGACTGATGGCTGACTGGTGTCAGGTATGGCCTGTAAATCAATAATGCAGGTTGTATAAACACCCAGAGATACGGGATGGATACATATGAGATCTCAAAGCAGGCGGCTTCTTATTGCAGAAATGGACTCAATTTACACCTTTTCAGTTATATGGGAGAGTTTAATGGCATTGAACGTTCAGATACTTCCAAGGATGCTTCTTAGAGCTTATGACCTTGAATGTTGCTTGGTTTGACTTGCCTCTCGATCCAGCTCCAGATGTTAGCTTCAGAGCCTCTCAGCAGGACATTTCTAGAAAGTAGAATGGTATTGTTGATGAAGAAAGGTGTCCTCAGCCCAGAGACAGATTTACTCCTCTGTAAAATGAGGAAGCCCAAATCCATGGGTGCCTATGTTCTTTCTGGCTCTGACATTGGGTAAATCTAAACCTGAGAATAAAAATGTCAACATGGGAATATTAGTATAGAACACAGCATTGGTTGGCTTGGGGGAAAAATAAAGAATTTTTTCCATAGGTCAAATTAATTTTATCGAATTAACTTAATTGCTTATCATTACTAAATAAAAATTGAGCTATTTC
>NW_012139799.1:2976-3836 GCF_000956105.1 Propithecus coquereli
ACTCCCAGGCAGGCAAAGTAGGGAAACAGCTGTAGGCTTTGGGTTTTAAACATGTCTCCTGCCATGATGTAAATGCTGAGCTTTCTAATGAAAAGCAAATAGGTGATTTGATGACATATTGAAGCTATGGAAGAACTTTGCATCCCGGCAGAAAGGAATTAAATAAGCTTTGACAAAATCTCCCTCGAAGAAGCTTAAATGAGTGACTTACTTTTCTTTACCAGAGGTGGACACAGGCACTGTCTACAGTCAGACTATGAACTGTGCTCCTAGTAATGCTGTTTAAGTAGAATTTCTTCTCCTTTCTGCATGAATTACTGTTGACAGTGGTTTAGCGTCTTCCTTGCCAACAGTCTCCCATTGGAGAGTCTTGACTCTAAGTAGAATGTGCCTAAGCCATTCAGGTAAAAGCTGCCCAGAATTAAGCAGAAGAAAGCTTGCTAGCAACAGCTTGTTTAAATGGTTGCTATCTTCCTCTGCAGTAAACCCAGCAACTTTAAAAAAAATGCAAAGTCAGCTAAGTTGGTGCAGTGCTGAGAACTGATTATCAAAGTTTCGCTGTTCAATTTAACCTCTTTAAATGAAATGACTTTCAAAATTCTAACAGTTTAGATGCCAAAGGAGAGGGGAGGAAGCCAAAGCTGAAGGGGAAAAAACCCATTTTCTAACAACAGGGGCTACTTTCCCAATGAAAGAAAAAAAATCAGCTTTGAACTGCTGCAGTGGGCACGGAGTATTGCACAAATCTGGGCTTTAAAGCCTGTATGCAAAGCCTCTAGAGCAGGGGGTCCCAACCTGTGGTAAGTTGTATAATTATTTCATTATATATTACAATGTAATAAAAATGGAAATAAAGTACA
>NW_012139800.1:0-1191 GCF_000956105.1 Propithecus coquereli
CTTTAATATTTTTGTCTAGCAATTTTTAATTGTTTTTATCATAATTGGTTTTGGGTATCCAGTCTGTCATATTGCCAAAACAGAAGCTATCAAGTTATTATTTTTAGAATATAACATAATATTTTATATGTGTGTGCTTATTTCTGTGTTAGAGCTTATTTTCACCATAGGGCCTTTCCCTCACTGTTCTGCTTGCCTTGAATGTTCTTCCTTCTGATATTTCCATGAGTAATTTCTCATAGCTCAGATCTCTGAGTAAATATCCCCTCTAAGAGAGACTTCTTAACCTTATAACGTAAAGTAGCCACTGAGTGAGTCATTTCTTTTTATTAATTTCCTTCCTTCTTCGTTTGTTTATATTTTCCTTTTTTCTTTTAATTTCATGTGCCCAGAATTTAAATGATCATGGTATGTTTTCATTACTAGTCTGTGCAAGGCCTAAACATTTTTCATGTATTTTGTTTTCTCATTGTTTCTCCTTCCTGTCCCCCATCTCTAATACCCCTTCCTTTTTCAAATAGGTACTTGCTCTCATTTATTTAATTTATGCCCATCCATCCACCTTGTAGTATTTATTTGCCTGCTTACATTAATTAAAAATATAACATTTTGTGTGTTGGATTTTAATTTAAATAAATGGTATTGTAAAGTAAACTTCACTGTTCTTCCTTTTCTAATTCAATGGTGTGTTTTGACATCTACCCATCTTGCAAATCTAGCGTGATTTCTGAATACTTTTCGTCGTGTGAGTATATGACATGTTATTTACCCAGTGCCTTGCTAAGGGCACTCATTCAGCTCCATCCCTTTGTTCCCACTGATGATGTTCCAATCAATAGTTAATTGCACCTGCTTCCCTTTCGCAGCTGTGCAGTCTCATTTACATCAACTTGCTTTAATTGTCTGCATATCACTAATCAATATATATTTTTCTTGTTATATTTATTGTTTGTATGTTCATCCTAGACTGTAAGGTCCATGAGACTAAAGACCTGACTTGTCTTTGTCACTGCTATATCAGTGCCATCCAGAAGAATATCTGCATAAAAGAACATCTGGCATACTAATGTACTTCCGGATGACACTCATTATTGTTTGTTGAATGAATCAAAGTTTAAACATAAGTTTGAATATGCATTTATAGCAGCCTAGACATATAGACACCAAGTAATAAAGGAAGTCAAGAGAAGA
>NW_012139800.1:3046-3401 GCF_000956105.1 Propithecus coquereli
CACTGGTTAGAGAATTTTATTCCTAAAAAGCTTTTAATATATTAATACATGGAATCCCATTGCCAAAATAAGCAATGAAACTTTTCAAGATTTAGTTAATGCTATATGCCGTAATGAGCCATGAAATATCAAAACAAAGCCAAGTACAGTGTCTTTGTGATTTGCTTCTTTCACTCAACATTACGTCTTTAATATTCTTCCATGTTGATGCATATATATGTTGCTTATATATCTCTGTCATAAAATATTGCTTTTTAAGAATATACTAAATTTATTTATCAATTCCTGAAATCTTTTGGTGAAATTTTAGGGTATTCTAGATGTAAGATCATACTGTCAACAAACAGGAATAGTT
>NW_012139801.1:0-555 GCF_000956105.1 Propithecus coquereli
CATTTATTATGTAACTGTTACCAAATGCAAAGCACTATGAGAGGAAATACAGGGATAAAATTTGAGTAAGGTAAAAATTCCTGACCTCAAAGGAATTTAAAACATGGTAGATAAGACAGATTTTTTTTTTTTTAAGAAAAATGAGTAAAATTGATCTTTGTAAGAAATTTTGATGGTGGGTTGCATATGGAAATGCAAGTTTCAAGGTTTCAAATTGTTATTTGGTTTCTATTCTGCACAAAATACTATTGCCTCAGTTCTCAACTCCACAGTCTACTTTTAAGAGTCCTCTTCAAAGGCTTCAAGTTTTTTTCCAATTTTATATCAACAAAGAGTTCTCGTACCAGGCAACTTCTTTAATTCCCACAGATATGCCTGGTTGCTTTCAATTCATATCTTTGATTTTGTTATTTCTTTTGCTTGAATTATCTCTGTCCTCTCCTCAATCGCTCTCCAAATCCCAAAAGATTTGGTCTGAGTCACATTTTCTTTATGCAGCATCATTCTGAAAAAAATAACATAAACAGAATCTTACACTTCTATCAGGCCTGCCAC
>NW_012139801.1:2120-2785 GCF_000956105.1 Propithecus coquereli
TTTGTGCCACTCTCAAACTATTCTCTAGCTCCCAGCAGGTGGAAGGGGCTGAGTGACATTATGGACAATGCATTCTGGATGAAAGTGATTTAACTACACACGAGAATCTAAAGGTCTCTTTTCCCAGGCACAACAGTTGGCAATGATCCAGGTAATATGTGTTCCGTCAGCTGAGCTTCATGAGTGATGGGTAATTGCAACACCTTAGCTGATTCACGACGGAAGTCTAGAGTCAACAAGAAATAAGCCCCATCAATTCTCAATTTCTCTCTACCACTCCCTCTCTCTCTCCCTATCTCCCTCCTCCCTCTCTCTCTTTTTCTCATTAATATCATGTGATAATTTCACTGTGTATGATTAATCAATATTATTTTTATGGATCAGGGCATCATTGATTTGTCTTTGATATAAAATAAAAGTTAACCAGTGGGTGGCTTCACCAGTTCTGTAGGGAGGGGTTAATATACATAAAACAAAATTTAACATTTGGTGGTATGTAGATCAAGAGAAGAGTAAAAAACAATGCCAAAACAGTGCCTTTGTGGAAAATAGAGTACATAATAAATATCACTTAACATTTTTGCTAAGATAGATTCTTTATTCTGTCATATCAAATCTTCTAATTACTCCCATTGTTAAGAAGATGAAATAAAACAAAATCAAAA
>NW_012139802.1:0-1271 GCF_000956105.1 Propithecus coquereli
ATGGAGATAGAATATATACCATAAAATTCACCCATTTTAGGTGTACATGTCAATGATTTTTACTATATTTATAGAGTTGCGCAACTATCACCACTACCAATATGTTTCTGTCACTCTAAAAAATAAACTTCATGTCCATTTAAAGTCACTGCTCACTCTTCTTTCTGTCTCAATAGATTTGACTTTTTAGACATTTCGTATAAATGGACTCATATAATATGTGGTCATCTGTGTCTGGCTTATTTCATTTAACATAATGTTTTTAGAATTTATTAGTGTTTTAGCATATGGCAGTACTTTATTTCTTTTTATTGCCGAATGCTTTTCCATTTTTGGATATATCACATTTTGTTCACAGGGACATTTGGGTTGTTTCCTTTTTTTGGCTATTGTGAATAATACTGCTATAAACATTAGCGTACACATTTTTCCTTTTTAAATTTTTTAATAAAATTAGCCACTTTAAAGTGAAAAACTCATTGACATTTGGTACATTCACAGTGTTAGTGTATAGATTTGTAGGTGGACATATGCCTTCAGTTCTCTTGAGTCTATATACCTAGGAGTAGAATTACTAGGTCATATAATAACTTTATGTGTAACATTTTGAAGAATTGCCAATCTATTTTCCAAAGTAAGTGTACCATTTTACAATCCCACCAGCAATTATGAGGATTCCAGTTTCTCCAATTTCTTCATACCTTCACCAACACTTGTTAGACGTTGTCTGTTTTTAATTCACCCATTTTAGTGGATGCAAAATAATATCTCATTGTGATTTTGATTTGCATTTGTCTATTGACCCATGTTGTTGAATACTTACAATTCTTTTGTAATCTCCTAATTGCCATTTAAATTTTTTGTTTTTTAAATCTAGGGAAAAAAAGACAGGATGTTTGTGAATTGTGGCCAGAGATATTTCAATCTAGTTTGGAATGCAGGGTGTTTTCATTGGATTGAATCTAGTCCCTGGAAGGATTTTGGAGTGCTCTTGCAATTAGCTTCCTAAATACTACCCTCTAAAGTGTTTCTGTAACCTTTCTTACCAGAACAGAACTATTGGCCATAGGAAAAACTGCTATAAGTAGAAGAAAAATCCTGTGACATCAATCAAAAGGCACGGGTTTAAATGCAAGCTCGGCCACTTAGGCAGTCTAAGTTCTCAATTTTCTCATCTTTAAAATTTAATAATAACTCAAGACTGTTGTGAGGAGCATAGATACAAGATATGCAAAAAAGGTACATTATAAAATACAAAGTATTAATACTAG
>NW_012139802.1:2561-3130 GCF_000956105.1 Propithecus coquereli
CTTTTCCCATTTCTTTTTCCTCTAGATCTTAACCAAGTCAACTAATTCAACAAACAGCCTAACTTACGAGTCACTAAAAAAGATCAAAGCTATCAAATGTGACTTCCTTTAACTACTTTCCTCCCCTTACCAATAAATCAATCTATGTCATTATCAATTCTTACCTCCTTTTTTCTTTTTCAGTGGAAATAATGTTCCTATTCCTCTTTTTTAAAATTTTATTATGAAATATTTCAAACATATTCGAAAGCACAGATAATTAAATATAATCAAATATTATCTACCAGATTTAACAAATATTAAGATCTTTTTGTGTTTGCTTCAAATATTTTTCTTTATTTTTAAGAAATGAACTGTAACAAATACAATAGGAACCCCTGTCGTGTTCCTCTTTTACCCCATTTCTCTCCCTCCCCGAGAGATAACTCCTATCCTAAATGTGTTACGATTTAGCACATGCTAACACTCCTAACATGTTCTTCTGATCCATATTTTGTACTTTTCAAACATAGTTATGTATTCATAAGCAGTATATAGAATTATGTTTTTTCACACTGTTCATATAATTT
>NW_012139803.1:0-328 GCF_000956105.1 Propithecus coquereli
AGAGCTAAAAATAGAAATACCATTCGATCCAGCAATAGCACTGTTAGGCATCTACCCAAAAGAGCACAAAACAATCTACGGTAAAGACATCTGCACCTGAATGTTTATGGTAGCACGATTCACTATTGCAAGGATGTGGAAACAACCCAAGTTCCCATCAATCCATGAGTGGATTATTAAAATTTGGTATATGTTAACAATGGAATATTACTCAATCATAAGAAACGACAGTGATCTAGAACCTCTTATACTTTCCCAGATTAAACTTAAGCCCATTATCCAAAGTGGGGCACCACAAGAGCAGAAGAACGGGATCCATTTGTACTCG
>NW_012139803.1:378-698 GCF_000956105.1 Propithecus coquereli
TTACACCAGTGGATAAGAAAGGGCAGAAATAAATTGTAAGTAATTCCAAACAACATGAGCCTTCATGATCTGCAAAAGATATTTTTAGAAGTTACATTGATTAATGACTAGACATTAAGTCAGAATACCCAGGCCAACCGCACCATCTCTACACTGTGTGTGACTCTACTCAAGTTTTCCCTTTCTCTTAGATCATAACTTCTTTTTAATTTTCCCGCTTAAAAAAAAAGATATTTTTAGAAGTTACGTTGATTAATGACTAGACATTAAATCAGAATGCCCAGGCCAACCGCACCATCTCTACACTGTGTGTGACTACT
>NW_012139803.1:2855-3139 GCF_000956105.1 Propithecus coquereli
TTCTCAGGTTTGTAGTTTGGCAAGAAGAAATAACACAAATGCACACATATACATATACACACTTATTAAAATATTTCTGATTTGTTTGGCTATAATTAAAACAACAACAGCACAACAGATGCTCCCAGCATTGGTATGGAAGTGGTTTATCAATGGGATGCTTTGCTCATGCTTTGTTCCATACGGAGTAGATCCTACCAGTGACACCTTCCATTAGGTGGATACTTGTACAAGAGTTGGGAAACAAACTAAATGTGGTTGCACCAAATATCTCTTATCCTGGC
>NW_012139803.1:4914-5353 GCF_000956105.1 Propithecus coquereli
TCAATTTTCTAGAAGTTCCTTCCTTTGTAAAATGATGTAGCTGGATTTGTTGATCATGAGATCCCTTTCTAAAAGGCATATCAACTCAGCATTCAATAGAAAATATGCATTTAAAGTAAATACGTTAGAAAAACCCATTTTAACTTAGAATTTAGAACTAAAGGATTCTAGCAAGATGCTACACATCAGAAAGCAACAAATAATGCAGAACTGCATTTCTAAAATATCTGTAGCCAGATGTAAAGCAATAGCTTTGGCCTATGTAGAATAATTATGTTCACATAGTGCTCATGTGTTTGAAGAGTAAAGCTACTGTATAGCAACGCTCCGTAAAATATTTCATTTATTAGGGATATAGTTCAACAGATTATTTAAGTTTCTACCTGCAAATTTTAGGGTTCCATCCAAATAAGTTCATAACAGAATTTTTATTTGTATG
>NW_012139803.1:17321-18430 GCF_000956105.1 Propithecus coquereli
TGTTTCTCTAATTTATTATTTTGTATAGTGTTTCTTTACTTAACAGTTAGAGGTCTGATAGGAAGGGAATATAATACTGTATCTTAGAACTGAATGCTATTTCTCTAATTGGGTTGTTATCGTCTGTACAGGTATGCTACTCCAAAGTAGAGCAGTGGAGTTCTACTGCACTTACCAACAACGTCGAGTAAATCTTTAATTTATCTGATTTTCAATTTTACCATTTGTAAAATAGGGTTAATAATATTAATAACCATTTTATAGGTAAACATACAGATGGTAAGAAGATATACAGTGGCAAATAAGAACATGAAAAGATGTTCAACATCGTTTGTCATTAGTAGATGCAAATTAAAACCACAATGAGATATGAGATAATACTGCCCATGTATTTAAATAGCTAATATAGGAAAAAAATACTGACAATAACAAATGCTGGCAAGGATGAGAAATAAGAGGAACTCTGATTCATTGCTGATGGGATTTTGAAGTGGTAGAGCCACTTTAGAAGAGAATTTGACAGATTTTTATAAAGTTAAACAAAGACTTAACCATGCATCCCAGAAATCACACTATTAGTTATTTGTCCAAGATATTCAAAAACTCATATCTGTAGAAAAAATCTGTATGAGAATACTGATAGCAGCTTTACCCATAATAGCCAAAAACTTGAAGGAACTGTTGGGGCTCAGAACATGATATCCCCAAGTATGGTACTTTGGTACACAGAGTGCTTTGAACTGTAAGAATTTGGAAGGGCCTCAGAAGCAAGAAGTTTCTCCAAACTTCTCCCACTCTCCTCTCTTTTTGCCCTGGTTTTTACTACCAAAGAAGGTCATAGAAACTCGAATTCTCTTCTCTAAGGCAGATCGTAGAAACCAGAACTCCTCTCCCCCATAGCAAGCCATAAAACCTAGAGAGGCTACCTCTGACCTACCCACCCTGAAAGCAGGCCCTAAGACCCTCATTCCAAAAGACCATGCCCCATATCCAGGGGGAGGGGGAAGAATGCCACACAAAGAGGCCAAGAAGAATCTGAGAAAACAGTCTTTGCTAATTTCCCCGTTTATTACCATTAGATTATACTCTTTTTGTCCAATCGCATTTCT
>NW_012139803.1:18480-19978 GCF_000956105.1 Propithecus coquereli
TCCTCCCATGAAAAGAAAAATAAAGGCGGGGAAGATTAAGGGGAAAAAAAGTTAGGAAAAATTTTATTGAATACTTTATACATGTCTGCCAGTGTTCTAGGTATTTTTATGGATTGTTCCATCGAATTCTCATAATTACCCTATGTGGTAAATGTCATCTACACTATAAGGTTGAGAACTTTGTGGCCTGACCTGATACCCTGGGTAGTAAATAATGGATTGAGCAGGGGTATACTTTGTGTGACTCTCATTCAAGTTTGTATCTGAATGATGTGATACTAAATGTGGACGAGCTCTACCTTTCTACCTCCCACGACCATCTGTCGCCTCTCCCCAGAAGCAAGAAGAGACTCCATGCAAATCAAACACTTCTATTGGCAGAAAGGATGTGTTAAGCATATACCAGCATCTTTTTCTGTCCCAAAGGACTTCACACACTTGTTTCACCTTGTTCTCTAAGCAGTCTATACTGTCCCCCCACCCATGTTTGCACCTCTGACTCAGATTTTCTGATTCTGCTATTTTAAAAAAATATCCTTAGTGTCACACATATTTTTTTCAGCTACTCTTTTTACTCAGTGGAAGGAAGGGAAAAATTATCTTTGTGTTTTTGGTAAGGTGAAAGAATATATCAAGACCTAAATATTTGTTTGCTTTTATTGGCATTGAAAAATGTCACCTGACTGTGGTTTGATTGGATTCCACTACCAATTATTTAACATTATCCTTCTCCCAAATCCTAGGATATTGTGTATCCTCCACTTAAATTACATGGAAGCAAATAGCATTGACTCCAATCTATTTAACTATATTTTCATCAAACCGTACAAGTTATTATCTCCTGGTATACCTTAGCAGACAAATTTAGATTTTGAAAAAATAAAATGTATCAGTATCTGCAGCATTTTATTTTGACATTGGTTCTTATAAGAGAACAAGACACATATTATGGGGAGAACGCATAGACAAAAAGAAAAACTAACCTAAAACAGCAATAAGGTAGTTAATTCTCTTCTGAACCACGAGAGAACAAATACAAATGACCAAAATAACAAATCATCGACCATATTTTATAGTGTGTTATAGATCATAAAAATGAATGGTGGTTTGCAAATAAGTGTTTGTAGACCTCAATTTGTTCCTGTCTTTTCAGTATTTGATGTGAGGGATTGTGATACACTCTGAAAATAAATAAAGGCGTGTGTGTGTGTATGTGTATATATACTAAAGTAGTCGGCAGCTGCTGTTCTAAATTACATGTTGTGATGTGTTGATTAAAAAAATAACTTTTATAGAAAGTCAGTGTAGTGTTATTGCAATATCGAAAAGAGTTTTCAAGGTATTGCATATCAGAGACCCTCACTTACATTTTTTCACTCTAATCTCCCATTGATTAAAAAAAAAAAACTCCAAACTAAATTATGTAGCATAACCGTGAGAAATAAAGTTAGTAAAAACAATCTAATTATTTTGTATATATTTGAATTTTCATGTAAAA
>NW_012139803.1:22563-23094 GCF_000956105.1 Propithecus coquereli
CACAAAGAGGCCAAGAAGAATCTGAGAAAACAGTCTTTGCTAATTTCCCCGTTTATTACCATTAGATTATACTCTTTTTGTCCAATCGCATTTCTGAATGGCTAGCCATTCTTTATCAAACCTATACATAAAAATACACAGTTTTCCCTGGTCTTTGGGTCTTCATTTCTGAAGGCTCCCATGTTGTATAAAACTCTGTTAAATAAATTTGTTATAATTTTCTTTTGTTAATCTGTCTTTTATTTTAGGAGGGTTGACCATGCATGACCCTTGTGATGGGTAAGGAAAATGTATGACATATTTTGACCCTTACACAACTCATACACGTTTCAGTAGGTAAACTGACAAACAGTGGTACAGCCATACAATGGAATATTATTTTAGGATAAAAGGAATGAGCTATTGATCCATTAATTATTGATCCATTAAACAACATGAATGTTTAATACCAGTTGTTGGTATTTTACCAGTTGAAAGGAGACAGATCCCCACATCTATATATTGCATGATTCCATTCATATGCTATTTTGG
>NW_012139803.1:24529-25410 GCF_000956105.1 Propithecus coquereli
CAAGACAAGAAGATGAGCCTGGAACATCTCATTGGGTCAGAAAATAAAGAAATACTCAGGACACAGGAGTCCATCCTAGGGGTGTTCTCTCTGGCCAAAATCGGGCGATTTTAGCTTTAAAATAAACGTTAAAAATAATGAGCTAACATCTAATGAATAAAATGTAAATGTAAGCATCCAGACAAAGATAAACAAGAGAATATATAAATAAATAGGGGAAAAGAGAAAGTTCTTCCTTGGAGTGAAATGCCAACTAATAAATTTAGAAGGAATGATGGAAATAGAAAGTCACCATTTGACAGCTCTCATTTTGGTGGTTGATTCAGAAAGACGTCATGAGCGGATGCTAGAACTGGTGGGTGGAGATCTGATGAGAAACAGGCATTACATTTGAAAAAGATTATAGGATTTTCTTAGAAATAGCTCCCCACACAGAAGTCATCAAAAGGCTGTGAAAAATAAAATGTGAAAGGCCTATATTCCTAACATGTGAAAAGCTATAGGAATATAGCTGTCAAATTCAGGATGGACAAAGAAAGAGTAAGGAACTATAGCAGATTGCAGAGGACTTAAGGGGACAGCAAAACCTGTCCTATCCAGGATCTCGGGCCAGAAAGCAAAAATACAAATTGTTAGGACAGTCGGCAAAACTTAATGAAAGTGTATGAACTGGATAGTAGTTTTGTATAATTTTCTGATTTGAATGGTTACATTGTGGTTGTTTTGTGGTTAAGTGGTAAAGTGTTTTTTTTTTTTTCTTTTCTTTTCTTTTCTTTTCTGACATGCATAAAGGATTATTTAGGGATGGTGAAGTGTTGTTTCTACATCCTGCTCTCAAGTAAGACAGGTAGGGTGATGGAGTAAACATGGTAAAATGTTTA
>NW_012139803.1:27121-28048 GCF_000956105.1 Propithecus coquereli
AATTACAAAATTAAAATAACAATCAGGGGAAAATGAAGTAAAGAATGTATATAAATGAAATGCAGTTTCGTAGACTCTGTTGAATATATCATTGTGTGGCCCAGAAGAGCCTGAGATAAAGTCGATGCTTACATATTAAAGGGTTTGATTTTGATTTTTGAATATAAATGTTTTAGTATTTAAAATAGACTCAGTTAAAGGAAATTCTTGGGAAAACTTTGGGAGCTAGTAGTAATTAAGATTAGAAATGGCCAGGTTACATACAGGCACCTTGACGACAAGCTTTGATTTAATTAAAAGAAACACAGTATTACAATAATTTTGAGACATAAAAATACAAGTCCGATTTGCTGACATGGTTGCTATGGAAGTAAAGGATACTGTTCATCCTTTCAGTCCTTTTGATGCACAAATGTCTTATATTTTTCACCTCAGGGCTCCTTTTTCTTTTTTCTTTTTTTCAGTATCTCATTGGGAGTAGTTAATGGCAGTATGTGGCAGGCGTATGGTGTTGAAAATTGGGCTTTTAACAAATGAATTAGTTTCCTCAGTTTTACCGTCTGGTTGTAGCAAATGTGAGCATATACATCTTGCAATCATTTGTTTGTTGCATGCAAACTCACTTTTGTGCGTATTTCTTTTGCTCCACCTGCACAAAACAAGAGTACAACGGACAGAATTTCCCTGAGTAAAGGTTGCTTCAATGACCACTCGTGTTTAAATTTACTAACGTGTCTGTTGTACCCAGTCCCCCTTTCTAAGTTCCTAGAAGATTAAAATTGTAGTGCAGCCCCCCAGCCCGTCATTCACATCTCGCTTTTATGTTTTGCTGCTTCTTTATGGAGTGCTAAATTGCTTAATTAAATTTTACTCGTTTATTCTGCTTGCTCATTCATATCCTACTTAATCCAGCCTCAACGTTTTCTT
>NW_012139803.1:39733-40441 GCF_000956105.1 Propithecus coquereli
TATCCTATTTTTTGACTTACATACATAAGTTATAAATAAGATGGGCTTTATAAGATTATTTAAATTACTAACACAGTAAATAACGTTAGTTTTTCTTCCCACTTTTCCCTTCTCAAGTACATTAGGGGAAGTATTTATGAAAGTGCTGCCCACACGAAAGGTCACTTTATACAAGAAATGACATTAGAAACCAGCTGATGATTCCAGATAAGAATGGAGACAATCCAGATGTTTTCTAGATCCTCAGTATACTACTAGAGGGCCCACTTATTTCTGAAAATTTGAAATTCAGCAAATCGTCTCCCCTCCCAGTTTTGAATGGACACTTAGATTATGAGCTCAAGAGGTGGTTTTGGAAAATATCAGAATAATAGTATCATGCAAAGAAAGAGAAATATTATCCTCAGAATGATATATACATTTGGAATTACTTTCCAAATTTCATTCACACGTGCTCATCACAAAAGGACTAGCTTGGGTTTTCCCTCCACCTTGTGGCAACTAGTCTTTGGCTGGCTTTCTGTTTGTGTCTTTCTGATTGGTCCTATCCTTATTATTACTGCACAAAAATTTTGACCATGTGCTGCTTCAGATAACCTGCCAAAACTGAAAACATTTTAACCCTCATTAGGATCCTTTATTTAAATCCAGTGGTTCTTGGTAATCAATAGGTATAAGTTCTGGTCCTATAGTTGTTAAGGGGTGAGT
>NW_012139804.1:0-380 GCF_000956105.1 Propithecus coquereli
AGCAGTCCCCACCTTCCGCTGCCGGTTCCTGCCGGAATGAATCCAGCACCGGCACTCAGCTCCCCAGGCCGGCCTGCAGGCGCCCGCGGGACCTGGGTCCTATTTCCTGACGAATCCTCCATCCAACTCACCCGACTTACAGAAAAACAGAGGCCAAGTGAGTGGCTCCTCCGGCAGCCCGGGGGCCCTGGCGCCCCCTCCCACCCCAGCCTGCCAGGGAGTCCAGGCCAGGGCTGGGCCCTCGAGCGTGTTCCTCACCGGCACCTGTCCCCAGCCCTCTCAGGCCCTGAGGCTCCTTGTGCCCACACACGCCACTCCTGCCCTGTGACGACCACGGAGCCCAGTGGCTGGTCGCCTGCCACCCCCTGCAGCCCCCCCCC
>NW_012139804.1:2210-4333 GCF_000956105.1 Propithecus coquereli
CTCATTTACTTAAAAATAAATTGGGGGGCAGGTCAGAGCAGCCAAGACTAATATGTGGGTCTCAGGGAGGTTCCCAGGGGGACTAAGCTTCTTGGGACGTCTCCAAATTTCACAGCACCCCACACACACGGCAAGCAAGAGCAGGAAAGGATTCTTGGTGACGCTGGGGCCCTTCCATCTGAGCCGGGCACCTGATTCTTTCCTCTCACTGTTACTGTAATAAACGCCCTCCCAAGGAAGAACGCATCCGGGAGAACTACGGAAATCCTTCCTGAGCGCGAGGGCTGAGCCCCCGCCTGCGAACGCTGCTGGCGCTCTGCCGGGCTGCTTCTGGGACGTTCTGTGCCCCTGAGGTTCCAGCTGGGCTCAGAGCAGTTTCAGGAGAGGTGACGTGGAAGCGTTTCAAAGAACTGAATGGCTTTGTTCTCCCGCCAACGGGACAGCGTGGGGTGGAGCAGATGCCTCGCTCCTCGGCTCCTCAGGGGTGGTCAGTGGGGAGCCCGGGACCCGCTCCTGACACTCAGGGCCTCCCGAGGACAGCGACCCTCGACCGTGAGCCAGCGGGGTCCTCGGAGTCCCGAGCGCCGAGACAGACACACGCAAGCCCCATGGCACCAGTGTTGACCACCTACACGTCCACCAGCAGAACAATCACGGGGGGCAGCCACCTCCCGCGCCAAGGCGCCACCCTGGTGGGCCTGGGTGGACAGGCGCGCCACACGGCAGACAACGGCAGCGACACGGCTGTGTCCGAGCATTTTGTGAAATTTACCCACTGAGCTCTCGAAACCTTAGCCGGGTGCCAGGGTCACCGTCCTGTTTCAGAGAAGGAAACTGAGCTGCCAAGAGGTTCCAACGCCTGCTCCGGTCACACAGCTCCAAAGCAGCCTGCACCCTGCGGCGAGGCAGACCCGGGCCCTGCACCCCAATGTGCTGTGGAGGCCCTGCAAGCAGCGTCACCTCGGGGCCCCATTCCCCTTCCACACGAGGGTGCCGCCCCGGGGCCGCTTCCCGGCCCACACTCAGTTCTGCGCCGGCTGCCCAGACCAGCGCCTTACCTGTGTGGTTGGAAAACTGGACGGAGTTCACGGCGTCAATCTCAAAGCCCAGCACCTGCAAGACACAGAAGGAACAGGTACAGGAGAGCCAGCTCTGGGGTCCCATCGAGCAGGGGCCCAGAAGAGCGGAGCGACCAAGGCGGGGCCGGTGCCGCGTCCCCCTGTGCAGGCTGGGGGGTGCACAGCGTGGGGAGCAGGAGGCTCTCCCAAGTCAGACTCGACATTTGCACTTTTGGGGCCACTTGTGCCTGGAGATAGGCACCAACCAGCCCTAAGGATCGAGACCTGGAGGCCACCGCCCAGCCTGCTGGAACTCAACAGAGAAGCGCTTCACGGATCATTCTGGAAATCCCACCAAAAGAAAGCGCTCAGTGAAACTAGCACAGTGTGCCCGTTCAGACGCTGAACAAGGGCTGCGAAGCCGTCTTCGCTGTGTGAACTCAGGTTCCGGCCCCCACCCGAGGGAGCTGGCCACTGCCTCCCTCTGCACCTGCTCGAAGACTGTGCACGTGAGTCAGAGAGGGAGGGGGTGGGAACCAAGGGGAGTGGTGGCCGCGTGGCCACCTCCCCATATCTCCAGGCAGCGGCTCAGGTGTCAGCTCCTCCTGTGTGCCGACAGCCTCCCAAACCCTCTCTCTCCACCGGAACCAGCAACCATGCTCCGAGCCCCACCTTGACATTCAAACACAGACCGGGGGTCTCTGGTGTGAGTGGTCAGGGGAGCGGCTGCCCCTGGAGGAGGGGGCAGGCGGGGCTTCTGGGTGGGGGTCACACTGTGGCCGTTCATTGAGCTCTACGCTTATGATCAGCATTCACCAAGGCCTCTCTCCGTGAGTATTTTTAAGCCAGCGTTACCACCAAAATAATGAAACAAAAATTAGCAGTCTCAGGCCGGGCGCGGTGGCTCACGCCTGTAATCCTAGCACTCTGGGAGGCCGAGGCGGGTGGATCATTTGAGCTCAGGAGTTCCAGACCAGCCTGAGCAAGAGCGAGACCTCGTCTCTACTAACAATAGAAAGAAATTAATCGGACAACTAAAAATATATAGAAAAAACTAGCCGGGCA
>NW_012139805.1:0-296 GCF_000956105.1 Propithecus coquereli
TTTAAGTTACCTTTAGAATGTCTAAAAGTTTAACATAAACCTTTAGAAAGCGCAAGCGTAAGGAAGCTGACCTTGTGAAATGTTTATTCCCCAGTTAAGAGGAGTCAAATGCAGCATGGTAGATATTCTGTGTGGCTGGCAGTGGTGTGCAAGCAGAAAAGGGTAGAAGATAGGAGACAAGGTGGGGGTGCATTTTCTTAAAATTCAGACAAGTATCAAAATTCTTCCTTTTAAAGTCCCTCTCCAGAGGTAACTACTTTTCAGCATCTTTATTTTTTTTATTTTTTATTTTTTTT
>NW_012139805.1:3151-3941 GCF_000956105.1 Propithecus coquereli
GCTATTGTTTTATAATGAAATAACTACAACCCCTTAAGTACATAAGACCTTCTTTCTAGCACTGTAATAATTAAGATAATAAATTGTCTCTTTCCATGAGAGAAATGCAACGTCTGATATAATTTCTCTCATCTAATGGGCTGCTCTGTCCAGATAGCTATCTGTGATTGTTGCAGGCTCCACAAGATCAGTTAAACGCAACTCGAGTTACATTCAGAAATTCATGGTGAGGTTTCGTTTTGTCATTATCAGGTCTGTCTGCTCACAGACGTGTAGCTTGGGATTCTATAGTTTCAGC
The DNA here is from genome assembly GCF_000956105.1 of Propithecus coquereli. Classification (NCBI taxonomy): domain Eukaryota; kingdom Metazoa; phylum Chordata; class Mammalia; order Primates; family Indriidae; genus Propithecus; species Propithecus coquereli. The sequence continues at coordinate 3,450 of NW_012139805.1, forward strand.
TTTCCATTTGCTGCCTACCCCACCCCTAGCTTGCTTGAAAAGTCATGGCCAGAAGCCGGTTGTCACAGGCTTGGGACTAAAAAGACTATTCGGTTTGGACATCTGAGTTTCTCAGGCTCCTGGCCAGGTCTCTCAGTGACTTTGGGTGGTAAGTCTCTTCACTGAAAAGGTTTAGTTTCTTTTTCCAGAAAAGGAAAACAATAATCATTCTTGTCTTACCCACCTCCATGTTTTACTCTTAAAAATGTTAAGTTTCGAAACATAATTTCGATGTGTTCTAGATAAATTACTCTGTAAATGAAGAAGTCAAATTAGCCTTTTCCCCTTTTGTGGGGGAAAAGACCGGGGAATACACTTGTCTGAAAACTGTTCTGACCGTACTATATAACTCTGTTGTAAGCCATATATCCATCCCAAAATGTGATACAGGTCTTTAAACTAATCCTGCAGATTTTTGAGGATATCAATGATTTTTTTGTTTTAATGATCCTT
>NW_012139806.1:0-712 GCF_000956105.1 Propithecus coquereli
AGAAAGAAAGAGAGAAGAAAAAAGTTAACAGAAAGAGAAAATCAAAGTTTACAACAAGGTATAAAGGGAACAGAAATAAAAATTAGAAAAAAAAATGTTTCCGAAAAATTGCATACATCTTTTAGTTTTAGCAATGCTTACAATTTCACTTCAACAGTGGGTGCTCATCTTACTCCTTTCTGGCAAAATAAAATAAGTAATAATTGTGTAAGGAAGAAGAAAGTAACAACGAGTTTGACACGAGCCATCTGTGAATCAAGTGGTTCTGATGACTTCCCTTTGCTGTGTAAAAGCACTAGCGGGTATAATCACATGTCACTTAGTGACAGGGTGCATTCTAAGAAATGCGTCATTAGGCCATTTTGCTGTTGTGTAAACATCACAGTGCACTTACATGAACCTAGATGGTGTAGCTCACTACACACCCAGGCTATACGGCATGGCCTGTTGCTGCTAAGCTACAAACCTGTGCAGCATGTTACTGTGCTGAATATTGTAGGCAGTTGTAACACGGGGGAGTGTTTGTGTATCTAAACATATCGAAACATAGAAAATGTCCAGGAAAAATATGGCATAAAAGATGAGAAACAGTACACCTGTATGGCGCACTTACCGTGAAGGGAGCTCGCAGGACTGGAAGTTGCTCTGGGCGAGTCAGTGGGTGAGTGGCGAGTGACCGCGAAGGCCCAGGGCCCCACTGGGCACTGCACAG
>NW_012139806.1:1772-2886 GCF_000956105.1 Propithecus coquereli
TAAATTTAGGGTTAGTTTTCCTTTAATACAAATAACTGTGTTAAGTCCTGGACTAGTTTAAATTTCTTACAATGCTTAAAATTCTTCATTTAGATAAAATGTATCTTATACCACTGTGGTGGAAAGTAATGATTATTAAAGTTGTTTGAATCATAAGCTTTCGACATCTTTATTTTTCCCTGGAGTGGGGGATGTGAGAGTGAATGCTTCTTGCAGACAGGTTCAGGATCTTTTGAAACTCCTTGTTATAGTATTTGAGTAAAGGAAATCCTTTACATTCCCATTAGGGTATACCCGAAGTCATCTGTTGCATTTAATTTCTCAGATTAAATACATTTGAGATTGTATTAGCCTTCTCAGGCTGCCATAACAAAATGCCGTAGACTGGGAGGCTTAAAGAACAGAAATTTATTTTCTCAACGATCTAGAACCTGAAGAGTCCAAGATGAAGGTGTAGGTGGTTCAGCCTCTGGCAGGAGCTCTCTTCCTGGCTTGCAGAGAGCATCTGCCTTCCGCCGAGTCCTCACACAGTCTTTCCCAGAACACGTTATGACCAGAGAATCGATGGCTGCTTGGGCCGGAACTAGGTAATGACTAGCTCTGAACTCCAAGATCTAAGTGTACGTTGTTCAAGTGAGGCCTTAGCAAACATCCACAATTACTCTATGAAAGACTTTCGGAATAGTTCCCCTATTTAGTCAATAATCTCAAATATTAAATATGTGCATATCCAGGGCTTTTTGTATTTGCCTTATGTAAAGTTTTTGATCAATGAATGAGAGGGAATTCGTTCAGTTCAGAAAGTTTGAAGCCTACACTTGTATATAACTAATTGAATTTTCAGGAAAATGTAGTTTATCCATATTTAAATACTAATACAGTTTTGTATAAGATTTTTTAAAAGTTAAGGGATCTTGCTCCCCCATGTGAGACAGACCTTACCTCTTGCCAAGAGCTTCCTCTCCGGCTCCGTTTCCCACTCTGGGGTCCCAGTCCCTCTCCCGCAGCCTCACCTCTGAGTTCTGCCTCCTCTTAGGGCTAACTTGGACTTAAACTCCTTTTAGCAAACCATCTGATAAGCTTTTCTTGGTGCTGTGATGTCATCTGATATGTA
>NW_012139807.1:0-187 GCF_000956105.1 Propithecus coquereli
TAAAAGAAAACAGAATTTGACAAGTCTTTTAGAATGTATGCTTACATTTGTCTTTTATAGTCAGATATTCTACTTTTTTCATATAGGTACCAAAATGAAAAGAAACATGCTTTCATACACATTTTAAAAGTTTATATTATAAAGGAGTTCCCTTGTCAAACTCTTCCATTCAGTAAAAGAAAACAGA
>NW_012139807.1:237-1334 GCF_000956105.1 Propithecus coquereli
TATAAATAGGAGTTCTTTGTATCATTAGATGAAATATATAGCATTTAATTATTATTATTCATGTGGCAGGGTATGTTTATAATAAGTATATTCCAATATAGGCTCATTTCAGAGCTGCAAATCTCCTAAAAAAAAGAAAAATCCTGATCATTTCAGAATTACTGGAAAGACAGCTCTGACTTTATGGTCACCCAGCTTCATTCACTTGTCCTCATCTGGGGAGATGGCAAGAATGTGCCTTCCATTGACCCACACTCCTCTCCTTGTCAGTGTGCATATTTATAACTGAATGCATCGTAATTAATAGTCTTGTTTAATCATATATATAATAATTATAATTATATAATCACATAATAATGTATTGGCACATTCATACATTAGAATGCTATGACACCATGAAAAGACCAGAGCAGATGTAAAGGGAATTGTCTCTCAGGTACATCAAAATAATAAACATATTTGTGTTAAAATTGGATATATGTGTCTATACATACAACTATATAACCTTATATAAGCATAGAATGTTTTGTAAAGATACACAAGGAACTCTTTACAGTGGTAGCTTCTGGCAAAGTAGACAAAGGGTCCAAAATGGAAGGACGTCTTAGTTCTGTCACTATATACCCTTTTGAACTATTCGAATTTTTATCATGTGTATATTACTTCTTCAATTAAAAAAATGTCTAGTTGTTGAAATTTTTAAAAGAAATAAAATCCATGAAATCTGATTGTGTAATGGTTATATGTGATTAGAATATCATTGGCTCAAATGAAGCAATAAGTCAAAATTTATATTCAAATAATCAAATGTTTTTATACAAAATCTGGTCCACTGTGTGCCAAGCAGCAGTCTACTCATTTATGAAAGATCATCTCTTGCAGGTCATTTTCTCATCTTGTAATCTCTGTGTTTCCCAGGGGCAATGTCTTCTTTTTCAAAAACAGCTCAACACAAATATATTGTAAATGACTTAACTTTTTTAAGCCTTTTGATCCCTAAGTGTTCTATTTTTTATTCATGTACTCTTTTTCTCAAAAAAAAGAAAACATTAAACAAGGAGAAGGTCAAGATTGTTCATTTTATCATTAAAGAAAAT
>NW_012139808.1:0-444 GCF_000956105.1 Propithecus coquereli
ATGGGGAGATTATCCCGAGCCCAGTGTAATCACAAAGGTCCTTATAAGTAAGGGAGACAGGCAGGTCAGAGTCAGAGGAGATGTGATGAGGAAGCAGGGGTCAGAGTGAGACACAGCACCCAAAGGGGCCACCAGCAACGGAATGTGGGCCGTACCTAGAAGCTGGAAAAGACAAGGAGTGAATCCTCCCTGAGAGCCTCCAGAAGGAGCACAGCCCTGCAGACAACTCGATTTTAGTCCCATAAGACCCATTTCAGACTTCTGACCTCCAAAACCGTAAGAAAATTAATGTTGTGTTAAGCAGCTACGTTTGTGGTAATTTGTTACAGCAGCAATAGGAAACTAATACAGGAATATTTTGTTAATCTTTTAGTACTTTTAGTATCCTACTAAGTCAGAAATTCAGCATATGAATAATTATATCTCATGGTATTACCACATCTG
>NW_012139808.1:494-1228 GCF_000956105.1 Propithecus coquereli
ATGGGGAGATTATCCCGAGCCCAGTGTAATCACAAAGGTCCTTATAAGTAAGGGAGACAGGCAGGTCAGAGTCAGAGGAGATGTGATGAGGAAGCGGAGGTCAGAGTGAGACACAGCACCCGAAGGGGCCACGAGCAACGGAATGTGGGCCGTACCTAGAAGCTGGAAAAGACAAGGAGTGAATCCTCCCTGAGAGCCTCCAGAAGGAGTACAGCCCTGCAGACAACTCGATTTTAGTCCCATAAGACCCATTTCAGACTTCTGACCTCCAAAACCATAAGAAAATTAATGTTGTGTTAAGCAGCTACATTTGTGGTAATTTGTTACAGCAGCAATAGGAAACTAATACAGGAATATTTTGTTAATCTTTTAGTACTTTTAGTATCCTATTAAGTCAGAAATTCAGCATATGAATAATTATATCTCATGGTATTACCACATCTGTGTTATGAAACCATGTGCACTCTTTTTCCAGTTGCTAATAACCAAGTTTTTGCTAAAATATACTTGCTATTTACCTTTAAGTAAATAATATATTTTAAAATTAAAATCCAGAGGCCAAAGCGCATGCAATGAGGAGCATCCATTCTAGCACGGCAAGACAAATTTAGTGGACATGACACATACATCTAAATATGTGTCAAATTCTAAGTAGCTACCTATCAAGCCACAAGAGATAAAGTAAGTCCAGGAGCCCAATCATACTGGCTGTTAAACAAGCCAAAATTTGATTC
>NW_012139809.1:0-902 GCF_000956105.1 Propithecus coquereli
GCCTTTTCCACAGAAAGTAATAAATCATATGCTGAGTGGTCCCCTACAACTATAAATACCAATATGTGGCCATTTTCCATCTCAGTGAATATGAACCAACAAGGGTGCTCTTAGAATGAGTTTGGTGTACTGAAAAAACTTCAACTAGATTTGAATTCAACCAAAGGAATAAAATCACATTTTTCCTAGTGCCTCACTGGTGACTGGTGCTATCCTAGATGTTTTCATATACTGTCATTTAATTGAAATTCACTCAATAGCCTTCTGTTGAAGGTGTTGATTTTGTTATCTCCATCTTTACAGATGAGTGAACAGAGGCTTAAGAAGCTTGACTCAGTTGGCAAGCGGCCAAACTGGGATTCAAGTTACTGTTCCATGAAACACACAGCCCCTCCTAAGACATAGCAGCTACATTAAATAGGATTGATCTGAAAGGGCCAGTCATTAAGCATGTGCATGCTAACGACAAATGCCTGTGCTTCCTAAATACTTCCTCTCTCCTTAACATTTCAGAATTAGTATTTGGGGGGGAGGGGTATATTTACCTTTGACTTAGTACTTCTTATTTTGTCCTAAAGTGTAAATATCCTAGGGACAGGTAACAGAATATTTTATATCTGTCATTAAAGCTTTAGTATGAATAAGTTTTTAAACCTCTTTCTAGGATGTAGCTTTTAACAGAGGAAAGTAACAGAAGAAAGAATGCATAGAGTGTAAACTGTAGATACACTTCAACTATTTCATTAGCTGGGCATGGTAGCATGTTCCTGTCATCCCAGCTATGTAGGAGGCTGAGGCAGTAGGATCACATGAATCCAGGAGTTTGAGGTTGCAGTGAGCTATAATGATGCCACTGCACACTAGCCTGGGAGACAGAGCAACACTCTGTCTCAAAAAAAAAA
>NW_012139809.1:1820-3050 GCF_000956105.1 Propithecus coquereli
TAGAAGTATGGAAAATTTTATAGCTATTGTATTTACAAATGCACATAATATTTAAATTTGCTCTTCATTGAGCACAATTGAATATATACTTAATCAAATCACAATACAAATGCTTTATAGTGTTGAAGACATTTTGTGGGGAAAGGTGTATGGGAAGAGGTGTATGTCCCATTTTCAAGGATACTTCTTTAGAGGTCCACAGTAGAGAATGGGAGTGAGCCAGTGAATATCCTACCACTGACTAAAGACCCAAGCTTTCAGCCTCCATGAACGGAAAAATGAGAAGCTGAAACAAAATATTTTTGTATATAAATATTCCAGCTGGCTTTTTCAAAATATATAATTTTCAGTGTTTCATGGCCTTGTATGGGTATCCATCCCCTCACTATGAAGTGGGACCAAGAGGCTCAGTTTTTGGTAGCCAAGCGAAGGCAAAGTCACATTCAACTGGGCCTTCCACGGGAAAGTCCCCATCACCCTCCACCTACACACATATACTATTCTTATTTAACAAGATCAGTTCCAAAGTTCAGTAAGAAACATAGTTCAGACTTTAGGGAATACAGGCCAGAAACAAATGGAGAAGCAAGGGGCAACAAAGAAATACAGTACCGAGGTGTTTATGAGAATCTTCCCCCTTGTTCACTGGAAGTCTCTCTTAATGGATAAAGCACTGGATTTGGTTGAAACACACACGTGTGCATCACAACTTCTAGGCGAGGAAAGACAAACCACATAAGGCTGTATCATAGAGCAGATCCCTCACGGCCCCAAAGACATCAGATGCCGATCAACTGGGCTTTAGCATGCATTTATTTGCATGCAGTTTAGTGTCTGGGACAAGTCTTCTTGTGACTTGACTGTTTTCAAAAAATGGTAAACCAAAGGGCTTTGGTTTATCAGAGAGGCAGTATATTTCCAACAAAGAAAAACACTGAAACAATATGAGCTGAGTTTTGAGACAGAGAGAGGAAAAAGGGCATGTTATGAACTATGGGTGAAAATATTAGACTAGAACATGTTTTAGGTTCTTTCATTTTCATCACAAGCGTACGGAATACTTAACCTAGTAGAACAAAGATTGGATAGGCCAGTGGGCAAATGATCAAAAATCTGTTTCAAATTCTAAAGCCAACAGAGTATTTTGCCTATGGCTTGTTTATACCATTTTGATCAGAAAGAATAATGCAATTGTGAGCTAGTCTGAGGTTGAGGAATTTTTTCCAATGA
>NW_012139810.1:0-673 GCF_000956105.1 Propithecus coquereli
TAAAACTTGGTCAATCCATTACAGCAGATGTCTACTGCAACCAATTTGATGAAATGATGAGGATGCTTGTGATAAAGCAGCCAAGATTGGTCAACAGAGACAGGCCAATCCTCTTACAAACAATGCTTGACCACATGCCACATAAACAATGCTACTCAAACTATAGAGGCTGGACTTAGAAATTCTCTGTCATCCACTGTATTCACCAGACCTTACACAAATTGACTACAACTTCTTCCACACTTTGGACTATTTCTTACAAGAAAAGATATTCAATTGCTCAACAAGCTGTGAAAAACAGCTTTCACAATTTCATCACCACTCACTCTCCAGGTTTCTTCACTGCTGGCATAAACAAGCTACGATTGTTATTATAAAACTGCATTGATAGTTTAGATACATACTTTGATTAATTGTACTGCTTCTTTGGGATATAATAGACTACACTTTTGATTCAAAATCAGACATTTTATATTTAATGACCTAAATAAGTTTGCCACCATAAATTGGCCAGCAACTTATATGAAATTTATTTCAAACACATACAAAAACCCAACTCCTACATAACTCATCTCCTTTATGCTAGAAGACATAAATCACATTTTTATACATTGTGTGCCTAATGACATAGATTGATTTTTTTTTTTGCATTTTTCTTTTAAATTTTGTAAAG
>NW_012139810.1:6555-6936 GCF_000956105.1 Propithecus coquereli
TATGTTTCCCTTACCCTACCTCTCCCCCCAAGTCCGAGTTTCAAGTATGTCCGTCCTTCAGATGGTGCGCATTGCACTCTTTGTGTAGCATATACCCATCCCCTCCTCCCCCTCCCCCCTCATCCAATAGATGTTATTCTTATATGTGCACTTATGTGTAGATCAGTTAATACCAATTTGATAGGGGTACAGATGTTTAGGTTACATATGTTTCCCTTACCCTACCTCTCCCCCCAAGTCCGAGTTTCAAGTGCGTCCGTCCTTCAGATGGTGCGCGTCACACTCTTTTTTTTTTTTTATTTCAGGGTATTTTGAGGGTACAAACATTATGGTTACACTTTATGTCTTTGCCTCACCCAAGTGCAGGTTAAAGGCATGCCC
>NW_012139811.1:0-825 GCF_000956105.1 Propithecus coquereli
TTCCAGAGAACAATGCTATTTCAAAGAAAAACAAAAACAAATCAGTGTTTAAAACTGAATCACCTGGGAGCACTTTAAGTCACAAGATTTGACGAGCATTTCCTCAGGACCCATAGGCCTTCTTGATGTATTTTTAAAAGACTCAGTAAAATGTGATTATGGGGTTTTGAGTGAGGGAGTGTTTAATATTCTTTTTTGCTCATTTGGAAGGAAGAGAGAAATAAAGAAAAAAGAAAGAGAAAGAAAAGAGAGAAAGAGGACAGGAAAGAAGGATAGAGGGAGGGAAAGAAGGAAAAAATGGAGAAAAGACAAGGAAAGGAGAGAATAAGGGAATAGGAAGGTCAGAGAGAAGAAAAGGGAATGAAATGGGGGAGGAAAAGGAAACAGAGAGGAAATATATACGGCGTATCTATTCCTGTACTGAGTTAAATTGGGCAAATAGAGGAAGGAAAGTTAAGAGAGAATATACATGATGAAAACAATCAAAGAATGCTACTAGTTATCTGCCTTCGGAGAGACCAAAGTATATAAATACAAGGATGTATTATATTTAGCAAGTTGGAGCAAATACAAAACCAAGCAAAGGAAATGTGTCTGTGAAGGCAGAGGAGACTCAGGGAGGGATACGGGAGGGAGGCTCCTCAGATCACGGCAGTGATGAAACAGGCCGTCCTGCTGTGGGCGGGGCCTTGGGATGGCATCCACACTTTGTCAGAGCAGGTAGTCAGACATCAGAACTTTCAGGAAAACAAAACTTTTAGAGAACAGTTTTCATGTTCCCTGGGAAATTAATGCAAAGCGGAGCTCAAAGTAGTTAATATGGTG
>NW_012139811.1:2290-3459 GCF_000956105.1 Propithecus coquereli
ATATATATATTGAAGGGGTCCAGAATATGCCACTGTAACATAAATATTTTGAGCAGAAGGCATTTGAGTTCCTGAAATCTCTCCTCTAACTAAAAGCAAAGCCTCCCAAAAGAACCCAAAAAAACCTCGATTGTCATAAATCCCCTCCCTAGGAGCAACAGGGAAGGTTGCCTCTGATCACCAGACAGAAGTCTTCACACCACACCCAAATAGACACTGTCACAAAACTATTGTATTTCCCATCTATTCTCCCAAGGGCTCATTTATCTTTCCAAAAAATCATTTGTTTTTCCATAAGTAGACTTTCCCACCTCCCATTACTCTATTAAGATGGTATATAAGCCCCAAATTCTAACTACTCCTTTGAGCCACATTTGTTGGGTGAACTCCAGTGCACAGAGGATTAAATCTGTTTTTTGTTTTGCTAATCTGTCTTTTGTCAGTTCAATCCTCTGAACCTAAAACGGTTGAGGAAAAGTTTTTCTCCCTGACAGTTTGGTAAGTAGGATGGGATTGTTGGGACTCCCTACCAGATTTTGAGCCTGCAGCTGAGACCTAAGGATCAAGCTGGCAAGTATAAGCTTCACTTACCAGTCTCCCAGACTTCTGTTGAGGGGCCAGTCAAGTGAGGGTGGTAACAGCCTCGAGTCTTTTCTTCTTCAGTTTAATCCTCAGACTCGCAACCACTAACACTCTGCCAACACATACCCACGCCCACACACAAACACACCCCAGTTATAAAGGATACATAAAGCCGACTTTAATTTTGAACGGTGAGAAATAGGCAGGGAGCAGTGGCTCACACTTGTAATCCTTTGGGAGGCTGAGGCGAAAGGATTGCTTGAGGCCAGGAGAGGAAGACAAGCCCAAGCAAGAATGAGATCCCATCTCTACAATAAATAGAAAAATTAGCTGGGCATCCTGGCGCATGCCTGAAGTCCCAGCTACTTGGTAGGCTGAGGCAAGAGGATCATTGGAGCCCAGGAGTCTGAAGTTGCAGTGAACTATCATGACACCACTGCACTCTAGCCTGGGTGACAGAAGGAGACCCTGTCTCAGGGGAAAAAAAAGAAAAAGAAAAAGAGAAAGAATGCTCATAGGAGCTTTACACAGAACACTGGGAAATAAAAGAAGAATATCAAGCATGTACATTACTTGTCCTGTACTAA
>NW_012139812.1:0-860 GCF_000956105.1 Propithecus coquereli
AAAAAAAAAAAAAAAAAAAAAAGAGCCTTGAATACAAACATGTATCTATAGAATTATTTTCCACATTGGCATATCTCTTTCATAAATCATACTCAACATTTAATATGAGTTAATAGATATAATGATTCAAACATCTATAGAAATGCCTATAGAGTCATTTGCCTCACTGAGTATACCTCTTTCATTAGTCATCCTGACTGCTGGAAAATGATTAATCAACATAACATTTAATGTCAATTCCATATTCATTATTGGACTATGGTTGGTCTTTTTTCTTATATTTAAAAATTCTTTTAATATTACAGTGAATACCATAAACAAACTACCAAAACCGAAATGAGAACAATGAACATTACTCACATTGGTTTCCACGCTCCTGCACATGGAGTCAACCGTAGAGACCATTGACCGAGGCTTAAATCAGCTTGGGTGTGTCCATTCTAAGATGTAGAAAGCAGAGCAGATGTTAAGATGATTGAGATTTTTCTCTATTGATCTTTGCATCTACAATTCATTATTCAATCATTTAGATGTATCTGATTTGGCTTAATATGTATTTCACATGCTCTTAACAACAAACAACATCAAACTTCCATTAACCTAGAACAAGAATATTGGCCCTTATTGATATTATCTATATTATCATCAGCAAGGAGTAACACCTTTGAACCATTCATTTTTTTAACTGATTTAATATTTTCAATATATATTATTTTCTCTTATCTCATTCATTTCTTCGTAATTGGATGATGCTTCACCTGCTTCTTGAGCATTTTTTCATATGCTTCTTGGCCATTGGTCTGTCTTCTTTTGAAAAGTTTCCGTTCGTGTCCTTCACCCAATTACTAATGGGGTGATTT
>NW_012139812.1:1865-2230 GCF_000956105.1 Propithecus coquereli
TTTATAATAATACAATCAAAATCTGTGAATACAAAACCAAGATTGTGGTTCTTTTTTTATTCCTAACATCTGTCTATAGGATCATTTCCAACAGCAGCAATGGACTGGCTTTCTTACTGTGTTTGACCTCAGACTTCCAGACACATATTGCTCATCATCCAAGACTCATATACCACCAATCGTTATCGCAATGGGTCTAACATGTCTTTCTTACTTAAATTCAGTGTTTTTAATATATATGTCAATAGATGCTATTGCTTAACAACATATTTCATGATCTGACAATGCTTCCCCTACTTATGTTTATTTATCTATATTTGCCATTGATTCTTTTTATAATTTTAATACATCCAATTATAACAACA
>NW_012139813.1:0-1543 GCF_000956105.1 Propithecus coquereli
AATTATTTTTTTAAAATTTTGCCCTGCTTCTTTCCACAAATGATTGGAAGTGCCTTATAAAGGTGCAGTAATACAAAATGAAGAATAAATATGGAAAACAAATGGAGTTTTAAATTAAAAAAATTCACATATTGATTCACATAGTACCTGGCACGATAAATGTATCTTCTTCCCTTGTCAGGTTTGTTGGTGGGATACAATTTAATCATAATAACAAAAAATATGTCTGGAAATAGAGATGAACAAAGGCAGTCATCTCTCTCCCACTCCCAGACACATGAAAAAGGGAAAGAAAAGAATAAAGGAAAAAAAGTAAAACGTCGTGATGCGATCCTTTCCTTACTCTCTGGTCCTCAACTGTCCGGCCATTCCAAAGAAAGACATGATACCTGAACTTAAATCGCTTGTGAATCTCTCCAAATTGCTTTTGTTTGTTCCAGGCTTTGAAACCTATCCACATCCCCTGCCCCACCCTTCCTCACTCCTGCCCTGTACCTTTTTAATAATGCCGCCACAGCTTCATACTCATCTGTGGTGTCATTAAATGTCTGCAGAGGTCTCTGTGTCACATGGGTGACAGACTGCTGCCCGGTCTTTTCCGTGCTGGGAGCCAAGCAAGGGCCAAAGGGGCCCACTGCCCTAGTGCCTTTGCATCTCCCTACTCTCACTTCTCTCTGGGGGCGAATACAGGCTCTGAGAGTATAGATTTCACGTTCAGGGGCTGTAATCTGCCCACATTAGGTGATAATTCCCAATCATTCCTTTTGGATGCTGTGGCTCCCTCCACACATACACTACACAAAGTTATCACACACACACAAAAGTATTCTCTGGAAACATTAGGTTACAAACCAGCTTGGTCTAAAAGAGATGCGTCACCATTTGAACTTTGGCTAAAATGTGGGAAATTGGGGTCTCAGTCAGACGTAAACGACGTTGGAAAAGCTGGGGGAGCTGTTAAGGCACAGAGAACACTTGAGCACCCCGCGGGGGCAGAGGGAGGCTCCCTGGCTCAGAAAGGATGCAGAATGTAGGGAGGGGCCAGCCAGAGGGTTTATCCCCTTCCCTCCTGACTCCACACACCTGGTGGCAGGTGGGACAGACAGGCTCTCCCACTCTTACCAAGCTTGGGTCTACCGGAAGTTTGGACGTAAAAACAGTGAGAAACAGCAAGACGATGTTTCAGTAGGAAGGGATGAAAGGACTTTCTCACTTCCTGGGGAAGGAGGGATGAGTACAGGATCTCCAAGAGGATTGGGATGGCTTCTTTGGGCTCTCATGTGATTTGAGGCCTCATTTCCTGTGCCAGGATAGTTTAGGATAGCTAAAGGTGTCAGGGGTAGGAGTTTAGAACATGCTCCATCACATGCTGCACCCTGCCTTGGTATTAACAGCATTCATACTTAGAACGACTTCTAGATCTGCCTTCCCATCTCTAGAGTTTCTGTGAGCTCTGGCTTGTTCTTGGCATTCACCCAGTGTCCTTGAGGTGGGTACTTCAACAATATTTATTACCTCATGAATGGCAAATCTCTCTAACTCA
>NW_012139813.1:7100-7573 GCF_000956105.1 Propithecus coquereli
TAAGATGATGCCATGGCACTCTAGCCCAGGCAACATAGTGAGACTCTGTCTCAAAAAAAAAAAAAAAAAAGATCTGTTTTGTGTCATAGGAAGTCAATGGACATCGCCTGCAATAAATGTAATAATATATGTGATTGTGTAAGCAAGTTATTATACACATACTGAGATAAATAACAAACAAAAGAGCCAAACATTTGAAAGTGTTTTCTCCTAGGGAGCAGGTATTGGAGGTGGACAGGGCTGGGGCAGAGGTTTGTTTTTCTCCATTAAATCCTGTTTGAATTTTAAACCACAGATGTATGTACACGTGAATGCGCACAGGGAGACAGATGATAGGTAGGTAGGTAGATAGATGACAGATAAATGACAGACTGATAGATTAAAAAATTTTTAAAAGCTCTAATTGTGTGAAGTACAGGGTGGCATGGAACGCCATTGAACCCCAGCCTTCAGGGTTAGCGAGGGCTCCTAGC
>NW_012139814.1:0-328 GCF_000956105.1 Propithecus coquereli
ATGACTAGTTATTTCTTATTTTGAAATTATATATATATAAATGTAGTCTGAAGTTTTATAACACGTAGAAGTAATATTAATGACAACAATTGCACAAAGGAAGAAGTGTAAATAATAGAATAATAATCTTAGGATAACTCAATGATATATGATGTATATTAATTCATAGTAGTCTGTGATAAATTAAACTATAACCCCTCCAAAAACAAGTATAGTTAAAAAGCCATTTGAAGAAACAGCATAAAATCATAAAAAATACTAAATTCATCCAAAGAAGGCAGAAAATGAGGAACAAAGAACAAAAGGGATAAATAGAAAAACTTACTGT
>NW_012139814.1:3871-5497 GCF_000956105.1 Propithecus coquereli
CCACAGTCATTTCTTTAAGTAAAAATGGTGTTCCACGAAAAAAGCAGCCAACTTCACTCACAATTAAAGTGCTTTTTGTCAAGATAGCCGTTGTACTCCAGAATGCAACAGTAGGGACGTATGTGCACTTCCCATTTTGTCACAGAGTGTTAAAATTAAGTGGACATAGGGTTACAATTTAGTAAAATTAGCAAATGGTACTGCTTTGTTAAGGGCATTCTTATATGACACTAACATTTTTCTTTGTTTCTTTTCCTTTTTATACTGTGAGTACATGACAGTGAAGAAAATAATGACTGTCAGTAGTTTGTTGCCTCTGGTCTGATTATGCTAAAATGCCAGCAGATTTATTTTCACCCACAATTTGTTTCATCAAGGCAAATGTCAATATGGAAGAAAAGATAAAAAAACATCTTAGCATTACCACAAAAACAGTAGTCTTTCAGGAGTTTCAGGAACCCCCAGGAGCACACATACTCCACTCCAGTAACTGCTAAGATAGAGCAACTGGTTCAATTGCTGATGAAACTGAAAATGATAGAAGCACTTTGGACACTTCAGTGGCATTTTCATAAATGTCAAATATTTACCTACCTTATGATTTAGCCATTCTACCCTGAGTGATATATCTAAGAGAAATGAGGACATATGTCCACAAAAGATTTACCGAAGAATATTCATAGTAGCCTCTTATTCATAATAACCAAAAACTAGAAATAACCTAAATGTCCAGCAACAGGAGAATAGGTTTAAAAATTATATCTACACAATGCAATGCTTCTCAAAAATCAATAAAATTAATTCTGATACAAACCACAAAACAGATGAATCTGGAAAACACTATTTTGAGTGACATAAGCTAGACAGCCCATGGTTATGTTAGTATGGTTACATTTATATAAAGGTAAATGGTAGGAAGAATTGGTCTGTGATTATAAAATCAGAAGAGCGGTTTTTCCAGGAAGTGGTTTGACTGGGAAAGGATGTGAGAAGAAAGGTTCTATGGTGAGGAGAATGTTCTTTATTCTTCATTGGCATATTGGTTACACATCAAACTCACCACACTACATTTAAGCAATGTGTGTTTCATTGTAAGTCATACTTTAATACAGCTCTGAATTCTAAAAGTTATTCCTAGATATAGTCTAAAATAAGAATACTCACATATACATATATAAAAATAAACAAACTACATACAGTCAACAAGACACATGGCTCAAACAAAGTGGCCTGGGGAGACTAGAAGGAAAAAGATGGGCAAATAGATACAATAAAAAGAAAGTAGGGATTTGAATAATAGTATCAAAGTAGAGTTCAAGGTATGCTTTTCAGTAGACAAAGATGTTCTTTGTTATGAAATGTACAATCTACAACGAATGCAAAACTGTGGTGAGAATTCAGGTGCTTAATAATCTAATGTCTAAATATAAAAGTTAAACACTTAGACATATAAGAAGAAATAGAAACATACTCATGGAATTTTTAATATAACCTTTCAGATTTTGACAGATAAAACAGACAAATATATGCATACATATAATATATATAGCTCATACCGATGTATACTGAAAACACAAGCTGCAGTGTATGAAAAATAGAGATAATAGCAAACCTTTAAGCATTTTA
>NW_012139814.1:6277-10529 GCF_000956105.1 Propithecus coquereli
GCTTGAGCCCAGGAGTTCGAGGTTACAGTGAGCTATGATGATGCCACTGCACTCTAGCCAGAGTGACAGAGAAAGATCCTAGCTAAAATGATTAGACTACCTAACTCTGTGAATCTTCTATCAACTTTTGACCAAAATATTTTAAAGACATTGTAAATAATTAATGCTCAATTTTTAAAATTCTAAGATAGGAAGTCAATTTTTTTTTATTTCAGCATCTTACAGGGGTACAAATGTTAAGGTTACATATATTACCTTTGCCCCACTTTAGTCAGAGCTTCAAGCGTATCCATCCCCCAGATGGTGCATACGCACCCATTAGGTGTGAACAAACCCACCCCCTTCTCCTCCATTCACCTGCCAGACACCCAATGAATCTTACTACAATATGTGCCCATTATGTGCTGATCAGTTAATACCAATTTGATGGTGAGTACACGTGGTGCCTGTTTTTCCATTCTTGGGATACTTCACTTAGTAGAATGGGTTCCAGTTCTATCCAGGATAATACAAGAGGGGCTAGATCACCATTGCTTTTTTGTGGCTGAGTAGTACTCCATGGTATACACATACCACATTTTATTAATCCACTCATGTCTTGATGGGCACTTGGGTTGTTTCCACATCTTTGCGATTGTGAATTGTGCTGCTATAAACATTCTAGTGTAGATATCTTTTTTACAGAAAGCCTTTTTTTCCTTTGGGTAGATGCCCAGTAATGGGATTGCTGGATCAAACGGTGGTTCTACTTTTAGCTCTTTAAGGTGTCTCCCAGAGATTGTAATAGTTTGCAGTCCCAGCAGCAGTGTATGAATGTTCCTAACTCTCCGCATCCACACCAACATTTATTGTTTTGGGACTTTTTGATAAAGGCCATTCTCACTGGGATTAGGCGATATTGTGGTTTTGATTTGCATTTCCCTGATAATTAGAGATGCTGAGCATTTTTTCATTTTAGCCATTAGTCTGTCTTCTTTGGAAAAGTTTCTGTTCATGTCCTTTTTAATGGGGTTGCTTGATTTTTTTCTTGCTGATTTTCTGAGATCTACATAGATTCTAGTTATGAGCCCTTTATCAGATGGGTAGCATGCAAATATTTTCTCCCATTCTGTAGGTTGTCTGTTTGCTCTCATGATAGTTTTCTTGGCTGTGCAGAAGTTTTTTAATTTGATTGGGTCCCATTTATTTGTTTTTGTTGTTGCTGTGATTGCTTTTGGAGTCTTCTCCATAAATTCTTTGCCTAGGCCAATGTCTATAAGAGTTTTTCCAACATTTTCTTCTAGAATTCTTATAGTTTTGTGTCATAGGTTTAAGTGTGTTATCCACTATGAGTTGATTTTTGTGAGAGATGAGAGGTGAAAGATGAGATGTGAAAGGTGCAGATCCTGTTTCAGTCTTCTACATGTGGCTATCCAATTTTCCCAGCACTATTTATTGAATAAGAATTCTTTTCCCTAGTGTATGTTTTGGTCTGATTTGTCAAAGATTAGATGGCTATGTGAGGATTGTTTTATATTTGGGTTCTCAGTTCTGTTCGATTGGTCTATGCCTTTGTTCTTGTGCCAGTACCATACTGTTTAAGTTACTATAGCCTTATAGTATAGCTTGAAGTCTGGTAAATTGATGCCTCTCAATTTGTTTTTTGTTTTTTGTTTTTGGCTTAAGATTGCTTTTGCTATATGGGGTCTTCTCTGGTTCCATATAGAGCATAGAATTATTATTTCTAGATCTGCAAAAAATGATGTTGGTATTTTAATAGGGCTTGAATTTAATCTGTAGATCACTTTGGGTAGTATAGACATTTTAACGATGTTGATTCTGCCAATCCATGAGCATGGTATGGTTTTACACCTGCTTATCTCCTCTGTTATTTCCTTCCTCGGTGTTTCATACTTCACCCTGTACAAGTCTTTCACTTCCTTACTTAAATATATTCTTAGGTATTTTATTTTCTTTGCTGCTATTGTGAAGGGTATTTAGTCTTTGATTTAGTTCTTAGTTTCACTGTTGTTAGCATGTAGGAATTCTACTGATTTCTGTACATTGGTTTTGTAACCTGAGACTTTGCTGAATTTGTTTATCAATTCCAGTAGTTTCATGGCAGAATCTTTGGTGTTTTCTAGATATAAGATCATATCATCAGCAAAGAGTGATAGTTTTACCTCTTCTGCCCCACTTTTGGATGCCCCTGATTTCCTTCTCTTGTCTGATTGCCCTGCCTAGGACTTCCAGCACTAAGTTGAATAGAAGTGATGATACAGGGCAACCTTGTCTGGGTCCAGTTCTAAGCGGGAATGTTTTCAGTTTTTCCTCATTCAGAATGATGTTGATTGTGGATTTGTCATATATGACTTTTATCATTTTTAGGTAAGTCCTGTCTATGCCTATTCGGTTAAGCATTCTCATCATAAAAGGGTGCTGAATTTTGTCGAATGCTTTTTCTGCATCTATTGAGAGGATAATATGGTCTTTATTTTTACTTCTATTTATGTGTTGAATTACATTTATAGATTTTTGTATGTTGAACCATCCCTGCATCTCTGGAATGAAGCTCACTTGGCCATGATGGATTATTTTTTGATAAACACCTGAATTCAGTTTGCTAGGATTTTGCTGAGGATTTTTGCATCTATATTTATAAGGGATATTGCTCTATAGTTTTCTTTTTTGTTGTGACCTTTCCTGGTTTTGGTATCAGGGTTATGTTGGCTTCAGAAAATGTGTTGGGGAGGAATCCATCCTTCTCAATGTTGTGGAATAACTTCTGTAGGATAGGCACCCATTCTTCTTTGTAGGTCTGGTAAAATTCTGGTATGAAACCATCTGGTCCCGAACTTTTCCTTTTAGAAAGGTTTTTTTATTGCTGCTTCAATTTTGGTACTTGATATTGGTCTGTTCAGGAATTCTATTTCTTCCTGATTGGGCCTATGGAGGCTGTGTGTTTCTAAGATTTTGTCCATTTCCTCCACGTTTTCAAGTTTATGTACATAGAGGTTTTTATAGTATTCATAGATGACATTTTGTATTTCCATGTGTATCAGTTGTAATTTCTCCTTTTTCATTCCTTATTGAGCTTATTAGATTCCTTTCTTCTATGTTTCTCATTAATCTAGCATGAGGCATGTCAATTTTGTTTATTTTTTCAAAGAACAAAAATATGCAGTGTTTCACAAATTTGAATGTTGTCCTTGTGCAGGGGCCATGCTAATCTTCTCTGTATCATTCCAATTTTAATATATGTGCTACCAGAGCAAGCACAGAAAGTCAATTTATTGCCAGGGACTGAAGTTTAGTTTAGATCCAAATTATAGCTCCAAAAGTTCACAAGTCTAAAATGGAGGATAAAAATCATATTCATTTATGACCTACTAATTCTATGATAGCCTGAGAGTAATGAAGACCCTTTTATCTTCCTTTACTACCTGTCCTCCTTAGTTAAAAAAATATGTGATCTCTACCAACAGGCAAGCAGGACTTAGTTGTTGTCTCTCTAACGCACAAACCATGATGTGAAATAGCAAGAGAGCTTCTACAAGCATTCAGTAACATTAAAAAAAATTATAAATAACTGTTCAAGGATAGGGAATTTGTGACAGTGTTTTAAATAGTGACAAGTGAAATCTTACGAGTACAGTGCTGGGCAGCTTATAGGGTGAATTAGAAATGTTTTCCCCATGTATAACATATCAGGGAGCCGGCTTAGGGAAAACAGGGAGAAGATTTCATCTCAGTCCAAAACAGTAGCATTTAAAGAATTAGAAGCTCTGCACTTAAATTTCCATGAGCAATTGGCAGACTATCTTGCTGTTCCATTGTTTGTGGATGTGTCAGCAGTAAAAAAAGCCAATGTGGTGTCTGTGAAAACAAAATACTGCCATGCACGCACACACACAAAAAGAAGCTCGACCTAAAAACTCATAGAAAGGAAGCTCCCCAGTAATGATTTACTAAAGGATAAAAAGTAGTATTAGATAAAACCAGCATCTTCTTTTGGCTGCAGGTAGCCTGTTTGGATTCTATGAAAGAATAGCAACAAGATTTTCAGAAAACAGGATGAGATGAAACAAATGATGGAAGAAAGCTTTCAGAGGAACGATCTATGCAATAGTGGAATTTGAGTTGGAAGCTGAACAAAATAAAATTTGCAGCGTGGAAAATAAAATCAGCAATTTGTAGAACCATATTAAAAAGATCCACAAGAATGCAGTTAATTTGGAAAAGAGATTTAAAACAAATATTCATTAAAAATAAA
>NW_012139814.1:10719-12044 GCF_000956105.1 Propithecus coquereli
ATTCCCTCATAACGAAATGGAAATGATCAAATTTAGGAGATTTAACACTGATAAAACAAATAATAAAATTTTTATTTAATTTCACCAATTGCTCTTTATAGAACTTTTTCACCCATTAAGACCTACCTACTCTAGCATCGTGCATGGCATTTAGTTGTCATGGTTCTTTAGTCTTTAATCTGGAAAAGTTTCCAATTCTTTTCTTGTATTTTATGACATTGACATTTGAAAACCACAGGTCCATTGTTTTATGGAATGTTCCTCAATTTGACTTTGGCTGGTGATTTGCTCATGATCAGTGTTAGGGGATACACTTTTGACAGGAATAATACGTAAGTGATGCATGTCCTTCTCAATACATCACATCAAGATGTGAACATTGTCAATTTTTCCCATTAAGACTAATGTTAACTTTGACCTCCTGGTTAGATCCAAAGTAGAATCTCTCAGATTTCTCAACTTCAAAGTTACCATTTTCAGCCGGGCGTGGTGGCTCACGCCTGTAATCCTAGCTAGCACTCTGGGAGGCCAAGGCGGGAGGATCGCTCGAGGTCAGGAGTTCGAGACCAGCCTGAACAAGACCAAGACCCCATCTCTACTTAAAATACAAAGAAATTAGCTGGACAACCAAAAATATATATAGAAAAAATTAGCCAGGCATGGTGGCGCATGCCTGTAGTCCCAGCTACTTGGGAGGCTGAGGCAGTAGGATTGCTTAAGCCCAGGAGTTTGAGGTTGCTGTGGGCTAGGCTGATGCCATGGCACTCTAGCCTGGGCAACAGAATGAGACTCTGTCTCAAAATAAATAAATTAATTAATAAAGTTACCATTTTCCATTTGTGATTCATAAGTAATCTGTGCATCAATATTTGAGACTGTATAAATACTGTCTTAATTAAAGTAATTAAAATGTACTCAATGATGTGAACATTTATTGTTTCCTATGATAATTATATGACGGCTGCAAAACAGTGATTCACAATTTTCTCACTGCTTCTATTTTTATTGGTTGTCATTCTACTGTAAGGAATGGGTTCTCCCCACCCCCATTTACTTAATTTATTTACTTACTTATATATTTATTTGTCAGTAGTTTCACAGATCATTTTTATTTAGAGATGATAATCCTTTATCCTTATTCATGTTGATGTTCACATGCTCCTAGATTAGCCCAATTTTGGATACTTTCAGGCTACCTCTTTGTTATTTGACTATTTACTTGCTTTTTTTAAATTTTGTGCATGCTCTCATGCCAAAGTTGTAATATTTTTAGTATTAACAAGTTTTTAGCTTTGAGGAAATCTAATTTACCTTTTTTTCTTTTA
>NW_012139814.1:23520-25629 GCF_000956105.1 Propithecus coquereli
TTTAAATTTTGTGCATGCTCTCATGCCAAAGTTGTAATATTTTTAGTATTAACAAGTTTTTAGCTTTGAGGAAATCTAATTTACCTTTTTTCTTTTATGTATTTTTTATTTCTGCATCCTAAGGCACATTTGCCTACACACAAGTCACAAAAGTTTTCTCCTATATAAATAAAAACGTCATGGTTTCTGTTTTTATGTTTAAGTCAATGATATATTTCAAATTAATTTTTCCATGCAGTGTGAAGTAGGGTCTAGGTATATTGTTTTCCTAAAGGATATCAATTTTTCCAATACCATTTGTTAAGACTATTTTTTCCCTATTGATTTCTTTCATC
Source organism: Propithecus coquereli (assembly GCF_000956105.1). Taxonomy (NCBI): domain Eukaryota; kingdom Metazoa; phylum Chordata; class Mammalia; order Primates; family Indriidae; genus Propithecus; species Propithecus coquereli. Next base: position 23,856 of record NW_012139814.1, read on the forward strand.
TTTGTAAAACAAAAAAAATCAAAAGGAAATGTCTCCGTTTCTCAGCCTTGTATTCTATTACTTTAATCTATTTATTAATCCCATGAAATAAAATAATGATGTGATTACTGTATATTATAGTTAATCTTGAGGTTACGTAGTATATGTCTTGCAACTTCGTTCATCTTTCTGAAGAGTGCTTTGGAAAGTCTAGGTCCTTAACATTTCCATATGAATTTTAAAATCTTGCTGGGTTTTGATAGAGATTGCATGAAATCTATAGATGAATTTGAGGTAAAACTGACATTTTAACGATATTTAGTTTTCTAATCCATTAGCATGGTATATTTCTCTATTTCTTCAAGTATTCTTAATTCCTTTCAGTAGATGACTAAACTGAATACCACACATTTTTTATTAAACTTCTTTAACCAAAGATGCTATAGATGGCATCTAAAATGTCAAGTCGTTTCTTTTATCCTTAGCTGATCTGCTAGCCACGTGCTTTACACGTTCGTGGTTCGCAGTTCAGCCTGAGACGTGGGGAGAGTTAATACACAGATTTGAGGGCTCCCCATTTCTCTCTCCTTTCCAGGACTACCTTCTGACTTCTGAGGGGAAGTGGTGGCTTCAAACTCTAACCTCCAGTTCTTCTAGCCATAAAGACTGCAGGTTTTCTGTTGGAGTTGTAACTTCCAGTGTGAACACTGACTGCGACCTGCCCTCAACTAAAAACTATAAACTCCAGAAACTCACCCTGTGTTCTTCCCTTTTTCCACATGTCGGTCCCCCTCTAAAATCTCACTGCATTTGCTCACTCCCCAGTGTTTTCACGCAGTTGATTGTATTTTGTCTGGAGTTTATGGTTAACAGGAATATTCGCCCTACTCCAGCTTACCGGGCACGTGCCTTGTGAATTTCCTTTTGAATGATGACTTTATAAACACACAGACAGGAAACGTAAGCAGTTGTCTAACCACAAATGAAAACAAAGTCAGGTGCCCTCAGGCTTCTCTTCTACAAAACAAATGCCAGAAAAGATTGGATTTAGCTACTGAATTTTTGGAGAATACAGAAACCTAAAAATGGGCATCCGGTCATGAGTTCCCTGGATGGCAGTGACGTTAAAGTGTTCTTTGATAGACATGGACATTGAAATATACCTACCACTGACACACTTAGGAAAAAATCACGAGTATCTTCCTTCTCTCTCTCCCCCCCCTCTAAAAATAAGATCATTCATTCCCTCATAACAAAATGGAAATGATCAAATTTAGGAGATTTAACACTGATAAAACAAATAATAAAATTTTTATTTAATTTCACCAATTGCTCTTCATAGAACTTTTTCACCCATTAAGACCTACCTACTCTAGCATCATGCATGGTATTTAGTTGTCATGGTTCTTTAGTCTTTAATCTGGAAAAGTTTCTCATTCTTTTCTTGTATTTTATGACATTGACATTTGAATACCACAGGTCCATTGTTTTATGGAATGTTCCTCAATTTGACTTTGGCTGGTGATTTGCCCATGATCAGTGTCAGGGGATACACTTTTGACAGGAATAATATGTAAGTGATGCATGTCCTTCTCAATACATCACATTAAGATGTGAACATTGTCAATTTTTCCCATTACTGGTAATGTTAACTTTGACCTCCTGGTTAGATCCGAAGTAGAATCTCTCAGATTTCTCAACTTTAAAGTTACCATTTTTGGCCGGGTGCGGTGGCTCACGCCTGTAATCCTAGCACTCTGGGAGGCCGAGGCGGGCAGATTGTTTGAGCTCAGGA
>NW_012139814.1:26464-29040 GCF_000956105.1 Propithecus coquereli
ATCAAAAGGAAATGTCTCCATTTCTCAGTCCTGTATTCTATTACTTTAATCTATTTATTAATCCTATGCAATAAAATAATGATTTGATTACTGTATATTATAGTTAATCTTAAGGTAATGTAGTATATGTCTTGCAACTTTGTTCGTCTTTCTGAAGAGTGCTTTGGAAAGTCTAGGTCCTTAACGTTTCCACATGAATTTTAAAATCTTGCTGGGTTTTGATAGAGATTGCATGAAATCTATAAATGAATTTGAGGTAAAACTGACATTTTAACAATATTTAGTTTTCTAATCCATTAGCATGGTATATTTCTCTATTTCTTCAAGTATTCTTAATTCCCTTCAGTAGATGACTAAACTGAATACTACACATCTTTTATTAAACTTCTTTAACGAAAGATGCTATAGATGGTATCTAAAATGTCAAGTCGTTTCTTTCATCCTTAGCTGATCTGCTAGCCACGTGCTTTACACGTTCGTGGTTCACAGTTCAGCCTGAGACGTGGGGAGAGTTGATACACAGATGTGAGGGCTCCCCATTTCTCTCTCCTTTCTAGGACTACCTTCTGACTTCCGAGGGGAAGTGGTGGCTTCAAACTCTAACCTCCAGTTCTTCTAGCCATAAAGACTACAGGTTTTCTGTTGGAGTTGTAACTTCCAGTGTGAACACTGACTGCGACCTGCCCTCAACTAAAAACTATAAACTCCAGAAACTCACCCTGTGTTCTTCCCTTTTTCCACATGTCGGTCCCCCTCTAGAATCTCACTGCATTTGCTCACTCCCCAGTGTTTTCACGCAGTTGATTGTATTTTGTCTGGAGTTTATGGTTAACAGGAATAGTCGCCCTACTCCAGCTTACCGGGCACGTGCCTCGTGAATTTCCTTTTGAATGATGACTTTATAAACACACAGACAGGAAACGTAAGCAGTTGTCTAACCACAAATGAAAACAAAGTCAGGTGCCCTCAGGCTTCTCTTCTACAAAACAAATGCCAGAAAAGATTGGATTTAGCTACTGAATTTTTGGAGAATACAGAAACCTAAAAATAGACATCCAGTCATGAGTTCCCTGGATGGCAGTGACGTTAAAGTGTTCTTTGATAGACATGGACATTGAAATATACCTACCACTGACACACTTAGGAAAAAATCACGAGTATCTTCCTATGAAAGTGTGGGGCAAGGACCAGCATCATCAATGTCACTTGGAAGGTTGTTAGAATGCAGAATTTCAGGCACTACCCTAGACCTAGTGAATCAGAATTTCAGTTTTTAAAATATCTCCAAATACTTCATGTGCCTTTGAGAAGCACTACTCTAGCCATTCCAGGATATGAATACCAAATCACAGTTTTTAAATATCATGATTTATTTGTCCAAGGTAGAAGACAAATCAACAAAATAACCTGAAACACAAAGATCATCACAAAAATATCCCTTGATGCAATATTTATCATAAAAATTGAGAAAAACGAGAACATTAGGAAAAATGATATACAGTCACTGAACTTTTAGTTACAAAGTCTGTAACAATATGATAAAATATTTGCTCTGTCATACTGAACTGTAAACAGGAAACAGAGCAGTGTTTGCAATAACATCTCAATACCAGAAACAGATAATAATCACAGAAAAAAATCAGATGAAAATATTATTGACACAAAACAGTGATATTTCTCCTCCCTTTCTTCATATACATTTATACTTTCCAAATATTCATGCATTTTAAAATAAGAAAAAAATATATTTGAAGTAACTGAGGAAATTTTGTCAATGGAGAATTGCAGAGAGGAGTGTTTTTGAATATATCTTATCAATCCATTTACTTCGTGGCAATTTTACCACTCTCCCTTGGATGCTTCCGTCCTAGCCCAAAGGCATAGTACACATATGATTTAACGTTATGCAAAATAATCAGCGAGAGAGCTAGTAACTGAAGCATTCTAGGCTTTTCTCAATTGCTTTGTGATAAACAGTGAATTCTACATCCACTCTGTGTGGCATTGTTCATATTTGGGTAATAATGTAAAGTTTAATGTAAACAACATAGACATGTTATAAAAATTAATGAGCCTAAGATCCATGAAACTCTTAGAGCTTGAAATGGAAAAGAACCGTGTAAACAAATGCAGCAAAGCTATGGCATATAAGTCCCGGGGTGTAGAAATTTTGCTTTTAAAGATTATTTCTGAAACCTCTCAAAAGCCAGGGTAAGTTTGTACTGTGCCCCAGGGAGCATTCTTTGGTGCACTCCTTATCCTTGGGAGTTTATAATCTTAGGTATATACTAAGGATTATGCTTATGAGGTTTGTGGTGTATGCCTGATTTTCTAACCATATTTTCTAAGGACATATCATTGCTAATTTTTATTGTGACCGCAAACACAGTCAAAGCCTTTTCTCTAGTCTTCCATTCCTTTCTTCCTCTGAATCATTGACATCAATTACACCCTACCCCATTGTCAATTACAATTATGGCTTGCTGCTATTCAAGTACAAATGATCTAATTGTCATCAATTTGCAGTTCTAATTACTTGGTCATATCCTCGCCTTAAGGTACCTCATCTCACTGGC
>NW_012139814.1:33152-33451 GCF_000956105.1 Propithecus coquereli
TGTATATAATATTTGATAAACATAGGGGGAAAAAGTCTGATTCTGCCAAGAGTTTACAGGCAAAATACTATTCTACTGTAAACAAGCAGACATACTAGAAACAAAATACAAAAACTTTTTAATAGGAATGTCTGAGTATTGTGCAGTATAGATAATAATTCTTAAATGAGCATCTAGTGGTATCAGTGGAGAGGAGGGAAATACAAAAGAGGGATGGAAAAACAGAACAGGTGAACTGAATAGTGAGCCAAGACAAATGTGCTGCACAAATGAAAATTATGGGAGAGCACAAATCTGAC
>NW_012139815.1:0-433 GCF_000956105.1 Propithecus coquereli
AATCCTAAACTGTTATATATAAATCACTCTTTTAAAAATTGAATCGACTTTTCCCCCACTGATAAATTAGAAATAAAGGTTGCTTTATCTTCATTACTAATGAATAATACATAATCATCACACACTTTAAGTTTTTTGACCCTTCAATTTCTTAGTCAAGTATTTAATAGTATGCAAACTAATATCTAAAAATATGCTGGAGGGTGGTAATTCAAAGGTATCCTATAGATTTATCTCTTTCATGGGTAAAATTCCATACTGTTGGGTTTCTTAAAGCAAAACAACTTACATATAATGAGAAATTTCTACCATTCTTTTTGAAACTGACAACTCAATATCAAAAGTCTTTTTCTCTTTTCAGTGGTCTGAAGATATAAATATCATGATTTATTTGAAGGTATAACCTGCCGCAATCTCCAGCATTTAAAAAAAA
>NW_012139815.1:8380-9675 GCF_000956105.1 Propithecus coquereli
AAAAAAACTTTTAAAAAAAGCTTTGTGACACTGATCTGGGCAAAAATTTCTTGCACATACAACAAAGCACAGGCAAAAGAAGCAAAAATAAACAAATGGGATTATATTAAAGTAAAAATCTTCTGCAAAGCAAACAATCAACAGAATGAAGAGGCAACCTATGGAATGGGAGAAAATATTTGCAAACCACACATCTGATAATGGATTAATATCTAAAATATATAAGGACTCAACTCAATAATAAGAAAACAAATGACCCATAACTGAATACAGCTAATCATTATGTATTGTATACTTGGGAATTTCTGAGAGTAGATCTTAAGTGTTCCTACTATAAAAAAAAAGGATAATTATGTGAGGTGATAGACATGCTAATTAGCTTATTGTGGTAATCATTTCACAATGTGTATATATATCAAAATATCACATTGTACACCATAAATATATATAATTTCTATTTGTCAATCATACTTCAATAAAGCTGGGGGAGAAAAAGAAAGTAAATGGGAAAGAAAAAGTAAATAAGATCTCCAGAAGAGTATTGTGAACACATTATGTCCCTTTCATGGCTAGCGTAGCAGAGAAAGAAAAGACTGAAACAACAGGAAGAGAGTGCTGCCTGCATTTCTGGTTCCTGATTCTAGTCCCTTACTGGGACTTGCCCTTAGGTTCCATAAAACACAGAGTATCTATATAACAAATATTGTTAAGAGACTAATGCTAGATCAGGTTGGATTCTATTATTTACAATCCAACTATTTTAGCTAACGCATTATATAATACAAAGCATGAAGCACTATGTCTTGCACATAGAAAGTGCTCAAATTTAATGACTGCCACAGCAATTGACTGATCTCTGACCTCCTATGTAAGGTGGGCACTTCCTTACCAAGCCCTGAAAGAGGCCTACTCTAGTGTTCAAAATGTAAACTGACCTTGATGAGGGCTTATTCACACCACTGTTGGAGGTATATAAGAAATATGTAAGAAAAAAGCCAAGTCTCAAATTTTCTGCTAGGGTCACAGATTTTTACTGCTAAAGACTGCAATAAAAGAGAAAGAAATTCCAGTATTAGAGAACAAAATTACAATGAAAAATTGAGAGTCTAGTACCTAAATTTAAAGCCTAAAGTAAAGTTTCTTCTAGCCCACTAAGATAAAAACTAAGTGTTTACAGTTCATAGTGTACTAGTTTCCATTTTTTCCTAAGGTAATTCTATAGAATTTAGACTTCTGCAAATTTGGTAAAATTAAAATGTGCAATATTTTTACATCCACAACCTAGAGGCTATCTT
>NW_012139816.1:0-811 GCF_000956105.1 Propithecus coquereli
CACACACACACACACACACACTGCCCAGCTTCTGCTCATGCTGTGCCTGAAGTTAGGGGAGAAAGGAAGGCAAAATTCCCTTTTGTCTCCACCCTATTCATTTATTAATTAAAGTCACACTTTGTTCTGCCTGTTCAGGAGGTCTATCTTTTCCAAAATCATCCAGATACTTCTTTTATAATGGGTAATTTTATGCAAACTGGTCTTTCCCAGTTGATCAAAGCAACAGTAACATCATTAACTTATCCAATGACCTTTGTTTATCTTTGAATTCCATCAAATGCTTAGCATAATATCTGACATGTATTGGATTCAGAATTTATATATGTTGAATTAATTTAATCATAGACTCATTAGAATTAGAAAGAATTTAGGGATCATTTAATCCAATCTCCCACTCATTGATTGACAATTGTGTTTTAAAGCTAAACAATCCAATATGGTAGCCACTAGCAACATACAGCTACTAAGCGCATGAAATGGGGCTAATAGGATTGAGGAAATAAATTTTTAATTTTATTGAATTTTAATGAATTTTAACTTAAATGTACAGATTAATGCTTCTGCTATTGCAGGAACTTTTAAGCATGATTGGAACAGCATGGCTATAAGAATCTACTTTTTCAACTTTGAACTTTATAACATTTAAGTGCAGATCAAGTGTTTATGATAAAATTTAGCATCCTAATTGAGATGTGCCGTAAGTATAAAACAAACATTGAATTTTGAAGATTTAGTACAACAAAGGGGAAGAATGTATCATTAAAATGTCTATATTGATTATGTGTTGAAAAAAATATTTTAGAGATGA
>NW_012139816.1:861-2383 GCF_000956105.1 Propithecus coquereli
ACAGCTACTAAGCGCATGAAATGGGGCTAATAGGATTGAGGAAATAAATTTTTAATTTTATTGAATTTTAATGAATTTTAACTTAAATGTACAGAAATAAATAAAGACAGAGAGGCTAAAAGAGTTCAGTTAACTTGACAAAGTTCACCCAAAGAATCAGCCTTCAAATTTGGTTCCCCAACCAGTCGGGCATGTCTTCAAAGCAAGAAACATACCTCAAAAGCAAATGCAAGATTCACTTATGTGGAAATAGTAATAAGAATAAAAATAACAGTATTAATAATAATAATTTGTTCTGACAACACAGAAGTCACAGTATTCCTATTTCATTTACAATGCCTCAAATTTATTACTGAGTGTCAAGGATGTGAGAAAGAGACTAGTGTTTGTTAGATCACCTTGTACTTGTCCAAGATGGAATTGCTCCCTATAGAGTATTCTTGGAAAGTATGAGAAAAGTTATTGTAGCAGAATCATCTGCTAAAGGAAATGTACCTAGAGCCATAAATTGGATCAGAGCCACTGTTACACAACTGAGTCTGAATCTGCTAAAATGGCAATGTCCTATCCATGGAAGAATATAAATTAGAGTACGAGGCCTTGTCCATACCTTGGAGAATAAACTGAACACACACTACAGCTGTTTACATGGAATAGGTACAAGCTGTCATACCTGTGCTTTCACCAAAAAATACAAAAGATACAGCCAATTCAATAGTCAAGAAATAAAGCCCTTTCATCTTTTCACATTGTTTTATATGTTTACCCATTATTTTATTTATTTTCAAGAGTTTTCCAACAATGTGCCCTCAGTTTGGGATATAATAAATTGTTGAATTGAATTAAATGAAGAGAGAAATTCCTGTGGTTTGGAATCATTACCTCCTTGTTTTAGCATTTCCTAATACCTTCAGTCCAAATCTGGCAGTGAATTTCTAAAATAAATGGATTTCCAGAAAGCTATATCCAACAAGATCCAAGTATTTCTTACCCATGGACAGAACATGAATCTCTAGGTTCACCTGACCTGTTATCAGCTGAGTTATCTGGAAAGAGAAATCTAACCTCCCTAAGCCTCTGTGTCCTCAGCTGTCAAATAAAAATAAATTAAAATCTACCTCCAGGGTTCTTGAAGATTAGATGGAATAGTAATGAAAAGGCTCAGTCCAATGCCTGACACAAAGAGTCAATATATATTATATTAAATCAGCTAAGTGGCTTTTCTAGTTGATAATGTTTTTTCTTTAGGCCTGCAGACTAGTTCACTCTATGTACAAAACAATTCTAACTCCTTTGTGCAGATACTTTGTGTCTTCTTTTGATTTTTTAAGAGGTGATATGCTAGTGTGGAGAGAGAGTTTTAAAGTCAAATACTGGGCTCTAGTCAGGAAATTGTCACAGAACAAGGAATTTGATGAATTATTTTGCTTCTCTGTGTCTCTGATTTCTTCATATCTAGAATGGAAATCATGCCATTGAAAATATCTTTTGGAAAGAGACTATTTAAATAAGGAAAATCAAA
>NW_012139817.1:0-3602 GCF_000956105.1 Propithecus coquereli
CGGGAGGCTGAGGCAGGAGGATCGCTTGAGCCCAGGAGTTTGAGGTTGCTGTGAGCTAGGCTGACGCCACGGCACTCACTCAAGCCAGGGCAAGAGAGTGAGACTCTGTCTCCAAAAAAAAAAAAAGAGAAACAAAGACATGGGGAAGGTGGCCTGGTACCCAAGGGAAGGGGACCGTGGCAGGATTTGGGGACGAGGGCACCCACCTCGTCACACCCGATGTGGAGCCGCCGGGCTTCCGGGTGCTGCTGCAGGACCTGGTCAATCATGGCGCCCACCAGCGCCAGGGACTCTGCCTCGTGGGGGTTCAGGGTGTTGGGGAAGGGCGCCACTTCCCGGAGGTGGGCGAAGGCTGCGTGCTTCAGCACAAACTGCGGAGACATGAGCGGACTTGTGAGGCGGGGGTCAGGGAGAGGCTGGCGCCGAGCTCCTTCCACCCGCGTGGGCTTCTTTCCCTCAACTCCGCTCACAGTCAGCCCAGGGGCCAGCAGGGTGGCTGAGCCGCGCATTCCTGACTCCCCAGAAAGTCTTCAGCGGAGCAGGGCTCCAGGGCTGAGGGCCACACCTGCTGGAACCTGCTCCCCACCGGGCTCTGCCCAGCCGGTTCTATCGGCGGCCTGCTTTCTCTCCCGACTCCGCCGGGTGAGGGACGGGCAGGGCAGAGCCGGCTCCATCGCTTCTGGAAGTGCAGGCTGAGCCCTGTGCTCCCAGCATGCGGCGAGCGGCATGAGGAGGCCTGGCAACTCCTCTCCAGCAAAGAACAAAAACGGAACACTTTTACCAGAACAGCCACTCAGGGCTCTGGAAATCAACCAAAGGCGAACAGCAAACTGAAAAGTGTTTATTCATGAGAGACCAGAGACAAGAGCAGAGACCCTGCCACTGGTGGGCATGCCTGACCTAGGGCTGGGTAAAACCCACAGAGAAAACGCTCTGTCCTCTGCTGGCCAGAGAGTGCAGCCCCTGGGGGTGACCCTGGATATACACAGCCAAAAGGCGACGCACGCCCTCCTCACACCCACGCGGACAGCTGCTGAGCCCCACAGCCCCGGGCAGGGTAGAGGCCTGCTGGGCTCAAGGCATTTGAGCACAACCTCTGCCAACCTTCGGCTGCCACCAGCCACACAGGCAGAGGGGGACCCCAGGAGGCCAGGCTAAAGCAAAAATAAGGGCAAAAGCTAAGCAGAGACGCCGGTGGCCACCCACAGCTGGGAGGACAGGCCCCGCAGAGGAAATCCAGGCAACTGCTGGAAAACAGCAAAGCCACCACCACCCACAGGGATAAAAATAAAAATTCAGATTTGCTAGAATGTTTGATCTGAAGCATCCGGTTCTCAACCAAAATCATGAGGCGTGCAGCGAACTGGAAAGGGGAGCCCAGCCTCAGGAAGAAACCGCCCGTGGGCTCCGACGCTGCGTGGGCCGCGGGGGGGATTTACCGGACCAACATCCCGCATGTGTGTCCCGAGACTTAAAAGAAAGCGTTTATCCATTTGGGCTGGGCAGCAGATCTGAAATGTCAGAAGACTCGGTGATTGTGACAATAAAGCGACAGAAATTATTCAATCTGAGTAACAGAAAAAAGACAGAAGCAAAGTGAACAGGCCTCGGAGGCCTGCGGGACAACGTCAAGGCACCAAACACTCGCAGCGGGGCTGCGAGGCGCAGGAGAGAGACGCGAGCAGAGACAACCCGAGGAAGCAGCCACAGCCTTCACACGAGTGGTGGAAACCATCTGCGCTCCGTGCCCAACAAACCCAAGCAGGATGAACGCAAAGAAACCCACATCCGGACGGTCGCGATCAAACGGCTCAAAGGCAGGCGCAAAGAGAAATCTCGAAAGCACCAAGAAAGACACGGCAACACATTCAGCGCAATGAAAACACAACTAACGGCCGACAACACCATGTTCGCGGATTGGAAACAGATTGTTTTACAGATTCAATGCAATGCCAATCAAAATACCAGCAAGGTTTTCGCAGCTGTACAGACAGGCCAAATCCAAAATATGCACGGAGAGGCAAAGGAACTAGCCTAGTCCAACCGACTTTGGACAAGAAGAGTGAAATTGGAGGCATCACACTTCCTGGTGTTCGGATTTACAGGGAACTGCGGATAATGCAGCGTCAGCCAAGGGAAGACACGCGGATTGGCAGAACAGGACAGAGTTTAGAATCGACCCTCACGAGTGTGGTCAGCTGATTTTGACACAGGTACAAAGGCAGTTCCATGAAGGAAGGAGAGTCTTTCCAACGGATAGTGCTGGAACAGTGAGTCATTTCAAGCCGCTACAGACAAGAGGCCTGAACGCCGGGGCCCGGCATGGAGAGTGAGGGAAAGGAACAGAGACAAGAAGGAAAAGCTGTTGATACGTCCACTCCGTGCATTTCTTAGAGAAATACACAGAACCCAAGAGCCACTCGATCAATGTCGTGTTTGTTTCCCATGTGTTTGGTGCAGACATGAAGAATATTTCTAAAGATCACGTAGGGCCTTGGGAAAATATTTTCAATATTAAAGTGAAAAAACACACAAACAGAAAACGGCTTCGATCCTTCCTGTTGTCTTTACCTCACCCAACAGCACCTGTGTGAACACAAGTTAGGCAGGAGACCCCACTCGGCCCCAGGGGCCCTGTCCAGCCTCAGGCGGAGGCTGCCCTGGCTGATGGCTGTGCCACCCCAGGGCAGGGGCTTCCCAGGGCAAAGGCCCCTCCATGCAGCAGGCACGGGCCTAGCCAGCCCGCAGGCCCCAGGCCCCACCTGACACCCGGCAACTTCCATTCCTGCCACTCACCTCCATGTGTCCAAACGTCTGCACCAAGGGCACCACCTCCAGCTGGTTCAGGCTGGCCAGGCGCAGGATCTCTTTGACCTCAGAGGGGCTGGAGAGAGGGTCACGCCAGCATGGTCAGCGGCTACTCCACACGCCCCCAGCCCTTCCTGTCAGACCCTAGAGGGCCCTCCTGGAAAACCGTGAGGCTGCTAATTCCAAAAAGCTCGACAGCGATCTCAAGGTTTCGGAGAAGGCACCCACTCTGGAATCTGGGGAAACGATGCTCCTACATCCTCAAGAGTTCGCTTTTCATCAGCTGCTCTTAACCGAACTCCACGGGAGGATGAGGTCATCCCTGCACCTTGCAAGACACGGGGCCGGGCGAGGAGCCCACTCCAGGGCAGGAGCTGCCCCTGGCCGAAGGCAAACCCCCCGTCACCTGTTTCTGTACAGCCCTCGACTGGGGGAGGGTCCCTGTAGGCCAGCGTCCCCCTGCGTGAGGGGCACGTCCTGGGAAGGGCGCACTGCCCTGTGTCGACCTTTTCACTTTTCACAAGCTACGTCGCGAGCCGTCATTTATGAATTTATCTAAAAAAAGGAAGCTATTTCTTGTTTTTATATGTGTTTGAACCATTTCTTAAGGCTAATCAGTTCTATAAATTTATTAATTAGATAAAGTTGTCTGTATTCTAAATATACCTGCTTTTTCTCCTTCTCATGAACACACAACATTATGATTTCTTAAAAAGCCTCTCTGACCTCTACCCGAGGATGCTAGATGAAGTTACCCGAGGACGGCTGAAGGAGCTAAAACAGCAGTGTGGCGC
>NW_012139817.1:3652-4293 GCF_000956105.1 Propithecus coquereli
TCACAGTGCCAGCCCAGCGGCCCCCGAGCTGCAGCCTCTGTGGGCACCGTGCCCACTCGCCAGCCTCGAGCAGAATCACGAGTGGAGCAGCAGGGCCCAGGGTGGGGGCTAGCGAGGCAGGGGTGCATCACCAGGCACCCCAGGGACCCCTTCCCAGCTGGGGCTTCAGGGCCCAGAAGTGGTGTTGGTACTTCCATCCTCTCCCCAACGCAAGCCCCGCGTCTTTAGCTGGAACAAAGTAACATCCCGCGACTGCCTGTACCAAGGGCACGACCTCGCCCCAGCCAGGCACTGCCGGGGGTCACACAGCCACCTCCAGGCAGGCTCAGCGGACACGGGGGCTTCCGCGGGCTGAGCAGGTTTGCCCTGTGCCAGGCCCCATCCTCCTGGAGAAGGCGCTAGAATGGGCTCCCTGACAGCGACTGTCTCCTCGGCAAGTCCTGTCCTTATGCTTTGGCACTTGGACTATTTTCTATTTAAAAAGAGAAACCAAGGCCGGGCGCAGTGGCTCACGCCTGTAATCCTAGCTCTCTGGGCGGCCGAGGTGGGAGGATCGTTTGAGCTCAGGAGTTCGAAACCAGCCTGAGCAAGAGCGAGACCCTGTCTCTACTAAAAATAGAAAGAAATTAATTGGACAACTA
>NW_012139818.1:0-314 GCF_000956105.1 Propithecus coquereli
TTATATAGACAAGCTCACTGCACTTTCTTTATGTCTGGAACATCCCTGGAGGCCCTTACAATCTCTCAGTATCATAGATTCTAACCTTTATGGATCTTAAGTCTAAAATTAGAAAACACATAGTATCATGATTAACTACAATATGAAATATTTACAAATATAAGTAAAACCCATTTTCCTTATTTAAAAAGCACTTTAGGCATGATGCATGATCAACCCTCTTCTCTACAGTAACTTGCTTTAAAAAAATTCACTATTGCAGAGACATGGAAACAACCCAAATGCCCATCAATACATGAGTGGATAATAAAATG
>NW_012139818.1:13114-15115 GCF_000956105.1 Propithecus coquereli
GTAGCTTTTCTCCTCTTCCCCAACCTCCTAACTTCTTGGTCCCTCTTGAGGATTCTTGCTCCACTGTTTCCCTTAGGTTTGGTGTTGCTCAGGCCCTTCCCTGCACCATCTTCTACTCTTACTCTAGATACTCTCCTTGAGTTACCTTACCATTTCCAACACTTTATTTACCATGTACTAGCTCCTGAAGTCCATGTATTTTAACCCAGATCATATCTTTCTTGTGAGCTTCAGACCGCTTACTAACCAGACTATTGGACATCTCTGCTGGGCATCCCAAGAACCCTTCAAACTCAGCAGACATGAAATTGGGTTCATCCTCCTCCTCCGTAAACCTGCTCTTTTACATATGTTGCCTATTTTCAGAAATAGTGCCAGTATTCCACCAAATGTAACCAAGCTGGAAACCCTATCATCATTGTTAGTTTTACTTTTCATGCACTCACTTATATACAGTGAAACAGCAAGTTCAGTCTTCACCTTCTGATCTTCCTCCAATATTCCTGCTTGTCTTTATTTCTGCTGCCTCCGCCCTAGCTCAGGCAGGTGTTGCCCCCCCATGGATTACTGCACCAGGCTTCCCACCAGTTTTTCTCTCCCACACATTCCCTGTGCCATGGCAAGAGTCGTCTTTCTAGGACACAAGTACCACGTGGTGCTTACTTCTCTGCTTAATATTTTTCAGTGATTCCTCATCACTCCTAATATAAATCCATTGTATACAATACTCCAGATAGATACCATGATTCCTGTTCCAGCCTTGTCTCTTTTCATTTATTTCCAGGAATTTTATTTTCCGGTTATATGGAAGCTTTTTCATTCTCTCTCTGTATTATGCTTTTTTTTATCTCTACAACTTTTTAATGAAGCTTTTACCTTTGCTAGAAACGTAATTTTTGCCTCTTTCACCTTGTCTTTTATTCACTTTTCTCAGCTTAGATGCAACTTCTTCCAGGAAGTCTTTGTTGACCCCTACAAATCCAAAGGAGGTTCCCCCTCTACATGTTTTTGAAGCTTACCCTGTGATAGCACTGTCTTGTAACTGTCTGTTTGTCAATATCCTCTCTGAAACTACAAGACACATGAGAGTGGAGACGGTATCTATCCTTTTCATGAAAGAATCTATCACAGTGCCTTGCACACAATGGGTAATCAGCAAATATTTGGTGAATAAATGAATGAACTAAGGAATTGCTGATAGAATTGATTGGTCATCCCCTGATGTGCCTCAGAAAACAGAAATACGAACCCCCTAGAAAAGAAATTAAAATTTCCAGAAATAATTACCAGAAATTATTTTCATCATGCTACCTTATTGCTAATCAAGTCACTCATTATGTCCCCCGAATGATCTGTGCCCAAAGTGTTCCATGTGATATATGTTCTTCTCACTTTTTAGTTGGCTAATCAATATAAAAGCTGCACTCAGCAAATTATAAGCAAACAAACTGAAGATTTATAGATTTAGGTTGATTTTCAGGCATATTTGTAAAACTGCCTAGTGAGGCTTATGAATAATTGACACCCCTTGGGAAAATGTATCTATAAATTCAGATCTCCCCACATTTTGAAAGTATGTTTCTATTGCTTTTCCCAAGTATTGCAAAGCTGAGTGATTTTGTGATAGACCCAATACCAGAGGTGGCTGCTGAAACTTCGAATATGTTTATTAGGAGAAAAAAGTATGTGTGTATGTGTGTGTGGGTTTGTGCATATATTTGTGTATATATACATACTTTAAATACATTTGTCAGATTGTAATTACTGAAGCTTGTTGCTAAGGAAAATGTGTATTCTATAATGGAGAGAATAGGTTTCCTTGAGTACAGTGACTCAAATGCAACAGGCCACATATCACACTACCTCTACTACCTTCTCATCCCCAAAATCTCCTCCCCTTTTCCCCCCTCCCCCCTACCCGACATCCAATAATGTTATTCTTATATGTGCACTTATGTGTTGATCAGTTAATACCAGTTTGATGGTGAGTACATGTGGTGC
>NW_012139819.1:0-956 GCF_000956105.1 Propithecus coquereli
GCAAGAGTTTCAATGGGAAATCATTAGGTATCAACCTTACAGTCCTGATTTGGCTTCTTTTGACTTCTTTTTGTTTCTTAATATTAAAAAAATCTGTAAAGGACACCCAGTTTTCTTCAGTTAATAATGTAAAAAAGATTGCGTTGACATGGTTAAATTCCAAGGACCCTGAGTTCATTAGGGATGGACTAAATGGCTGGTATCATTGCTTACAACAGTGTCTTGAGCTTGATGGAGCTTATGTTGAGAAATTAAGTTTATATTTTTTATTTTTATCTTTTAATTCCCTTTTTCCATGAACTTTTTGAAGTTCCCTCATATTTTCTTTCCTATGAAGTGGACATACATAATGTGAGTAGCTTGTTAACTATGTTCTGTTCCCCAGGATATGTATTCGACTCCATATTTTATTCTAACAAAGCGAACAAAATAAGTGGCTTCATTTGTGAATCAAAAGGTAGAACCTTAGGATCAGATCATGGTTTTCCTGCTTTACAACATTTTTGAAGTAACCGAGAAACACTAACATGCTTTTTCATAGTTTTGTTTTATTATAATATCTTATTTAGTATCTTTTTATTATATATACATTAGATACAAGAAAATTGATCTAATTTAAATATATGTTTCAATAAGTTTTGACAAATGTATAAATCACATGACCACCATTGCAATCAGGTTACAGAACATTCTCGTCACCCCAAGACCGTTTCCTCCCAGACTTTTGCACTCATTGTCCTTCCCCCAGCCCTAGCTCATGGAAATCACTGATCTGCTTTTTGTCACTTTGATACATTTTATCACTGGTTTGCTTTTTCTAGGACGTTATATAAATGGTATCATACAGTATGTAGTCTTCTATGTCTGGCTTCTTTTATTTAGCATAATAGCTTTTGAGATTCATTTATGTTGTTTTATGTTTCAGTATTTCATTCCATTTTGCTGCTATTATTTAT
>NW_012139819.1:1566-3054 GCF_000956105.1 Propithecus coquereli
TAAGAAATCTTTCACTAATCCAAGGTGTCAATAATTTTCTCCTATATTTTCTTCCAGAGGTTTTATAGTTTTAGTGTTTACATGTTTGTCTAGGATACATTTATGATTAATTTTTATAGATGATATGAAAGAAGTGTTGGATTCATAATTTTGAACATGATTATCCATTTTTCTCCATTTGTTGGAAAGACTACTCTTTTCTAATTGAATTTTTTTGGCACCTTGTTGAAAATCAGTTGATACATGTGTGGATGTTTATGGGCTCTCTATTCAATTCCAGCAATCTGTACGTCTATTCACACACTATTAGCTTCATATTTTTTGTAGATGTCCCTTATTAGGTTGAGGAAGTTCTCTTTTATTCCTAAATTACTAAAAGTTTCTATCAAAAGTGAATTTAAAATTTCTTAGTTTTTTAGTTGGCATCTATTGAGATGGCTATACAGTCTATCCTTTATTATAGTATGTTAATATGATGAATTTACACAATTTGAGTCTCAAACTAACCTGGAGTTCTTGGGAACACCTGATCATGATGCATTATCTTAATATTCTATGGTTTCCTTTTCTTATACTAATATTTTGTCTGTTATTAGTATCAGAGTAGTACTGGCTTTATAGTTGAGTTGGAAGGGACACTATCCTGTTCTATTTTATGGAAGAATTAGTATTATTTCCCTCTTAAATATTTAGTTGAATTAACTATTGAAGCTGGGCATAAAATTATCTCATGGGGAGATCTTTTAGCTACAAATTCAGTGTCCTTAGTAGATATAGGACTATTCAAATGATTTATTTTTTATTTGAGTCACCTATAATAGTTTTTGTGTTACAATGAATTTTTTATTTATTCTAAATTGTTGAATTTGTTGGCACAAAATATTCATAATATAATAATATATTTAATGTCTGTAGGATCTGTAGTGATATCCTCCCTTTCATTCCTGACATTGGTTATTTGTATCTTCTCTCTTTTTCCTAATCTGGCTAGATAAGATGTTGGCAAACTTTTTTCTGTAAGGTATCAGATAATAACTATTTTAGGCTTTGTGGCCCATGGACAGTCTTTGTCTTTTATTTCTTCCTCCTCTCCTCCTTTTGCTGCAACATCATTTAGAAATGTAAAAACTAGTTGTGGCTGTAGAGTGTACAAAAACAGGTGACAGACTAGTTGTTCTATGGCCATGGTTTACCAACACCTGGGGTTTTATAAAGTTTTATCTGCTTTAGTAGTAATTTTTAACAACTAGTTTTTGTTTTCATTGATTTTCTCTGTTGTTTTACTGCTTTCTATATCATTGATTTCTGATCTAATCTTTCTTTTTTTTGTTTATGTGGGACTTCATTTATTCTTCTTTTTCTAGTTTCTTATTGTAGCTACAGCTTAATGATTTTTGAAATATTTGTCCTTATCTAATATAAGCAGCTAATGCTTTAAATTTATCTTTAAACACTGTGTTGCATCCCACAACTTTTGTCATGTTATGT
>NW_012139820.1:0-674 GCF_000956105.1 Propithecus coquereli
TTATATTGAGAATTAAATGACATCATGCGTATGAAGGCAGCACACTATAGAAAAATCAAGGATTTAGTGGTTAGACAGATAGATAGACCTGGATTTAATCTGGATCTAATTCTCTATTATAAGCTGTACAAGCTTTGTAAGCTTTTTTTTTTTTGAAACATGATCTCACTGTGTTGCCCAGGCTGGAGTGCAGTGGCTATTCACAGGTGCGACCATCATGCACTATAGCCTGGAACTCCTGGGTCCAAGGGATTCTCCAGGCTCAGCCTCCTTAGTAGCTGGACTAGAGGCACATACCACACCTATCTTGTGTAACCTTTAGCAAATTCCTTAACTTTTCTGAATGTTAATTTCTCTTTCTGTACAGTGCGACAAGAACGTCATAAGGATTTCATGTCATGTGTAAGAAGCTTCCAAGAGAAAGCCCTGACAATTCTTTTTCAATACAATGCTTTATGCACGGGGTTAGAAATAAATGGTTATTGGCCACATAAATGGCGTCTTTATTTAAATTTATTTCACAAATATATTGTTAAAATACAAAATTATTTAAATTTCAAACTAAAGAGATTGTTTAAATATCCATCCAGAGAATGGAATACATTGCAGGGATTACTAATATTGTTATTACCATGGAAACATGTTTGCCATATATTGTTAGGGAGTGAAGAACA
>NW_012139820.1:6061-6645 GCF_000956105.1 Propithecus coquereli
TTTGAGGTTTTCTTACTGCTGCTGATTTCTTTTCAAGACAAGATAGCCCACAGTCAACTTAATGTAAAGAAGTAAGATCCTCTTTTTCTCACCCACCTTCAGTTTTAATGTGCAAAAAATGATACAAAAAGAGGCACTTATGGTTCAGTGTGTTTTAATAGCATTTGTGTATGAGCAACAAGTACTCTTAAATGAAGCTTACTAGGTATTATATAATAGGAACTATTAATAGAAAACTTAAGGCTTTAATAGCTGCAACTCAGGCATTGTGTTTGTTATCATGGGCACAATTTTGAATTGGGAACTCTAATTCTAATCGGGTTAAATTTCTTAATTACATGCAGAAGACCAGTGTAATCCGTGAACATTCATTCCCTTTTCAAGTTGGTGGCACACAGTTATTATCCCTGCAGTCAGTGCTTTGGAGTCCACTGATTTTAATTACATCCCTTTATAAAGCAACATATTAATGATATGAAGGGATTTGACTTAATCTTTCAGAGCTCTTCTGGTGTAAAAGTTCTATAATTCTTGTTAGAAGCATAAAATTAATATAAACAAACACCTAGAAAAAGCTTTATTGA
>NW_012139821.1:0-547 GCF_000956105.1 Propithecus coquereli
GAAATTAAGTTCTGGAAACTAGGTGTTATTATTCTTATTATAATTTAATTTCATCCTTTCAGTGTAAGTTAGGGAATGTGTATATTTTAAAAATCATGAATTAATATTATCACTGCTAATTCAATTTTAAAAACACAGAGTTTTTCCTCCCCTTTCTTAATTGTACATTTGAGTCTCTCTTTTCTCACATTGAAAATATTGGTTCCACAACACAACAGTACATTTATTCATTGGCTCTATCACTTAATTCACACAAAATACTTTCAAAGTTAATATATTCATTCCCTCCACCACAACAAACCTGCTACGGAAAGTTCAAAATTTCTTTTCAAAGAACCTCAGGCTAAACCCTGATCAAATGTAACCTAGAACATTCTTTTTTCCTGTGTTTACATTATACATACATATAAATTTGTTTTCCTTTATATTCAATTTTAGGAATTGCTTTTCTACATTCGTCTTGATTTTATTTTTGAATATGCAAAACATTTACATGGTTCTCAAGTCAACACAATATAAAAAGGCAAATTTCTTTTTTTTTTTTTTT
>NW_012139821.1:10787-11648 GCF_000956105.1 Propithecus coquereli
TTATGTATCTACTTTGAAAGCTGTATTTGGAGTTATATTGAGATTATTTGTCATGCAACTATGATTAAATTGCTTTTATAATTTATATTTAGGAGAAGTCCTACTAAACCACAAATATGTGACAACAAACATCTTAACTAATTTATCTCTGAATGAGGTTATGAAAGCATTTTCCCAATTTATTTCAGTTTATTTTTATTTGTTCTATCTTGGGAGGAGGAGAGTTGTTTTTCTGATTAAAGAGCACTTTGCAGAAAATAATGAGCCAATTACGCTTCCTTTATCTTGTTAGAGATCTTAAATGAGAGATTCAGGAAAATTTATCAGGACTACACCAGAGGTAACCTGAATTGAAACTTAGTTAGCTGAGAATTTTGACTAATTTATTCCCCCATTCCACTTGCATGATGGATACAGTTTTTTGCAGTATGTTGACTTTTTGTAAGGCGATACCTGATAGTGAAATAATTGCTATCAGTTAAAAACCCACAATTGTGCTGAAATAAGATATTTGTCATGAATATCATACAAATGTATGTTGAATATAAAATTGTTTTAAATGAGTTGAATGATCATTTTATGAGAAAGACAGATTCATTTAATTTTGAGTCCTGCTTGGGGAAAGTCAATACAGAGATTTCCAATATAAGCAATTACATGTTAAATAGAATTTGTACAGTACATTTGAGTGTAGATCTTGCCTTTCAATTCTTTTGCATAATTGCAAATGATTACATTCCAATGAGGCAATCCATGCTGCAAATCATCAGAAACGCCAGTGCTTCTCGTTGCTAACAGGCTCAAGTGAGAGCTTTAAGTTTAAAAGTGTTGGATGGTAATAATAGAATCAAAGGATAAAGA
>NW_012139822.1:0-1203 GCF_000956105.1 Propithecus coquereli
AAGAAAACATAGGGTAAAATTCCTTGTAGTTGGCCTTGGAAAATAATTTTTGGATATTATAGCAAAAGTTTAAGCAACAAAGCCAAAAATAAACAAAGGGTACTATATCAAATTAAAAAGCTAATGCATGACAAAGAAAACAATCATCAAAATTAAGAAAGGCACCCTATAGATTGGGTGAAAATAATGGAAGCCATATATCTGATAAGGGGTTAATATTCAAAGTATTAATATATAAGGAACTCACACAACTCAATGGCAAAAAACCCAAACAACCCAATTCAAAAATGATCAAAGAACCTGAGTAGAAATTTCTCCAAAGAAGATATATAAATGGCCAATAGGTATATGAAAAGGTACTCAACATCAGTACAAAATGCAAATCAAAATTATAGTGATACACCACCTCACATCTGATAGGATGGATATTATCAAAAAACAGAAAATATGTATTGATCAGGGTGTGGAGAAAAGGGAACCTTTGTACACTGTTAGTGGGAATATAAATTGATACAGTCATTATGCAAAACAGCATGGAGGTTCCTCAAAAAATTACAAATAGAACTACCATATGACCCAGAAGTCCTTCTTCTGGTTATATATGCAAAGGAAATGAAATCAGCATCTCATGGAGATATCTTCATTCCTGTCTTCATTTCAGCATTCTTCACAATAGCCAAGATATGGAAACAATCTAAATGTCCATTAATAGATAAATAGACAAAGAAATTGTGGTGTATTTATACAATGAAATATCATTCCACCTTAAAAGTGTAGATGTTGTCATTAGCAACAACATGGATTAATCAGTAGAACATTATCCTCATTAAAATAAGCCAGCTACAGAAAAGAAAATATTGCATGATCTCATTCATGAAACCTAAAAAAAGAGTTGAGTACAAAATAACAGAGAGGCAGGGGTTGGTAGGAAATGGGAAGATTTAGGTTAAAATGTACAAATGTGCAGTTATGTAGGATAAATAAATCTAGAGATAGAATGTACTTCAGAAGGACTATAGTTAATAATATTGTATTGCATATTGATGATTTGCTAAAAGAATCAATTTTAGGTGCTCTTATCACACACACAAAAAAGAGAGAACTATGTAAGTTGACAGATATGTTTACTTGTTTACCTGTAGAAATCATTCACTATGTATATTTATACGAAAGCATCACATTTTATACCTTAAATATATATAA
>NW_012139822.1:1253-2492 GCF_000956105.1 Propithecus coquereli
TTAAAAAATTAAAATTAACAAATTCAAAGTTAGAGTAACTAATAAAAAAGAGAAACTACTCAAACTAATAAAATCAGAAGTGAAAGAGGAAGCATTACAATGGATACATTAAAAATAAAGAAGGATCCTAAGGGACAATTTATGAAAAATTATATGCCAACAAATTGAGTAAATTTATAGGAAATGTATAAATTTCTAGAAATATACAACATACCAACACTGACTCAAGAATAAATAGAAAGCCTTAATAGAATAATTGGAAATAAAGAGAGTGAAGTAGCAATCAAAAACCTTCCAATGAAGAAAAGCCCAGGATAAGATGGCTTTTTGGCTGAATTCTACAAAACATTCAAAAAATTAACATCAATCCTTTTCTAAACTTTTTTGAAAAAATAAATGTGGGAATAATGAGGGACTACTTCCAAACTCATTTTATGAGACCAGCATAACTCTGATACAAAAGCCAGACAAAGACACCACAAAAAAGTATAGGCCAATATCTCTGATGAGTATAGATGCAAAAATCTTCAATAATGTACTAGTAAAACAGATTTCAAAACACATCAAAAAAATTATGCATCATAACCAGGTGAGATTTATTTCTGGGGTGCGATGTTGTTTTAACACACAGATATCAATCTATGTGATATGCCACATGAAGAGAATGAAAGATAAAAACATAATCATATCAATATTTGCAGAAAATGCATTTGACAAAATTCAACATTCTTTCATAATGAAAACTTTCAGCAGAATAGATTTAAAAGAAAATTTTGTGAATATAATAAAGGCCATTGACGAAAAACACATAGCTAATATAATAATGAATGGGGAGAAACTGAAAGCTTTTCCTCTAAGATCTGGTACAAGGCAAGGATGCTGAGCCTCACCATTTCCATTTAACATATTACTGGAAGTATTGGCAAGAGCAATCTGAAAAGAAAAAGAAATAAAAGACATTCAAATCAGAAAGGAGAAAGCAATATTATCCCTGTTTCAGATAACATGATCGTGTGTGAAGAAAATCTTAAAGATACCATAAAAAAACTGTCAGAACTAGAAAGTGAATTCACAAAAGTAGCAGAATACAAAATCAACATACCAATATCGTTGCATTTCTTTATGCCAATAATAGTCTATCTTAAAAAGAAATCCAGAAAAAAAATTGCATTTTTAATAATATCAAAAAGAATAAAGTACTTAGGAATAAATTTAACTAAGGAAGTGAAATATCTGTAC
>NW_012139823.1:0-660 GCF_000956105.1 Propithecus coquereli
CCTTTGCAAAGTCTCCACAAAACTAACTGCTCCATGTGGTCATTGAATGTATGATGTTTCTCACCATTGGAATGTCAGCCTGAAATATCAAGATAATCTAAATCAATCTTTTCCCTATATTGATAAGGAAACAAAGATCAGAGAGATGAAATGATTTACAAAGAGCTATAAAACAGTGGTTAGGAGCACCCACCAGAGTTATATTACTATTTTAATCCTGAACTCTAATATTTATTCTCTGTGTAATTTTATTCATGTTGACTGACTTTTTTAAGCTTCAGATTATGTATGCATAACATGGAGCTAATAACAGTACTTAATAGTTTAATTTATACCAAAGTTTATATAGTAGTATTCAAGAGAGAGACCACATCAAGGAATTTTATTAGAAAGTTGAAGATTTGGAGGTTGTTAAAAATCTCCATTTCCCTTTTGGAACCCCTTTGTCTTATGGGCCAATTATGGTTCCATTTCTATCTCCTTCTTAACCCTTGCTCACTTGAAACTATGTTATGGGAAAATGTGAGAACTGCTATAGCATCATGATTAGGCACTCAGGCTCTAGACCAGACTGCTGAGAACTGAATTTCTTTTCAGTTGTGTAGCATTAGTCTTTGGACCTCTCTGTGAATCAGTTTCCTCATCTGTAACATGGGAGTA
>NW_012139823.1:2770-3040 GCF_000956105.1 Propithecus coquereli
GTGAGCACCTTAGTGTTGATCAGTTAGTGCCATTTGATGGCAAGTACATGTGGTGCATATTCTTCCATTCTTGTGATACCTCACCTCGGAGGATGGGCTCAAACTCTATCTGGGAAAATATAAGAGGTGCTAGATCACTGTCGTTTTTATAATTGAATAGTATGTTATTGTATACATATACCATATTTTATTAATCCGCTCATGGATTGAGGGGCATTTGGGTTGTTTCCACATTCTTGCAATAGTGAATTGTGCTGCCATAAACATTCG
>NW_012139824.1:0-386 GCF_000956105.1 Propithecus coquereli
TATCACCTTATTTTTGTCATGGCCATTTAAGAATGGCCATTATTAAAAAGTCAAAAAACAATAGATGCTGGTGTGGATGCAGAGAGAAAGGAACTATTTATGCTATTTGTGGAACTGCAAATTAGTGCAACCTCTATGGAAAACAGTATGGAGATTTCTCAAAGAAATAAATATAGACTTACCATTCGACCCAATAATCCCACTACTGGGTATCTACCCAAAGAAAAAGAAGTCATTTTATCAAAAAGACACCTGCACTTAAATGTTTATTATAGCACAATTTACAATGGCAAAAATTTAAAATCAACCTGAGTGCCCATCAATCATGAGTGGATTAACAAAATGTGATATGTGTATACACACACACACACACACACACACACACA
>NW_012139824.1:436-1238 GCF_000956105.1 Propithecus coquereli
CTTTTCTAGTATTTCTTCAGTACTTACATACTTATCTGTATGCTTAGAAAATTTTTCTCCATGCCCAGGTAATAAATTATCTATGGTTTAAATACTTATATGTTCATTTCTTACATTAGATCACTCACTAATTTGAAATTTTTTCTGAAATATACAGTAAGAAATGGATCAAATTTTATATTTTTCCAAAGAGATGTCCACTTGGGCCAGCACAATTTATTTAAAAATTCATGTTTACACTAGTGATTTGAGATATACCTTTATAACATAATAAATTTCCATTTATATTTGGGTCAATCACTTGGCTTTCTATTCTATGTGCTAGTCTTTCTATGAATAGTTATGTACCTTGAAACATACTAATTTAAATATAGAGGTTTTATGGTGTGTTTTAATATCTGATAAGCTCATGATACTTGCATGTTTTCCCATATGAATTTTAGATCACAAATGTCTAGCTCCAGAAAAGGCTTTTGGATATATTTGATTGCATTAAACATAAAATTACTTATGAAAAATATATATTTATGATTAATTTTCCTATCCAAGAACTAGTGATGTTTTTCTATTTGCTCAAGTTTCTTTTATGTCTCCTAGGAATATTATAATTTTTTTCTCACATAGATTCTGCACAATTCTTGATAACAATTCTTCTTATTTAATGTTTTGTTTTGTTTTTGTTATAGTGAATGATGTTTTCTTTACCATTATATCCTATAACTTGCAATTGTCAGTGTGTATCAAAGGGTACTGATTTCTTTATTTTAATTTTATCACTGTCTAATTTAATGAATTCTTTTAT
>NW_012139825.1:0-600 GCF_000956105.1 Propithecus coquereli
CTCTTGCTCAGGCTGGTTTCGAACTCCTGAGCTCCAACAATCCGCCCGCCTCGGCCTCCCAGAGTGCTAGGATTACAGGCGTCAGCCACCGCGCCTGGCCTGGCCAATTCTTATATTCACTTTCTATGATGTTTAGGGGAATCTCAATCTATTAATCAATTAGTCGTTAGTGAGAAGACCTACAAGCCTTCAAGGACTCTTAACCTGATGATTGAACCTGAAGTAACTTTGTTATGAAGACGAATGACTTCGTAGGAAGCAGTTCTTAATCTCTGCTTTCCTTGGTTTCATTTGTTTTTGTTCACGTGCAGATGACTTTGGTCTGACAGCCATTTATTCTAAATTCGGGAAGTCCAATATTGCAAGAGAGGTAAATGGTCATAGGGATAGTTCTGCATCTTTTGTCTTTTTGTTTTCTGTTTATTTGGTTTAATTCAACAAATGTTTATTTGGCACATATTATATAAGACTCTGTCCCATGTGCTGGATATACAGAAAAGAAAAAGACCTATTCGCTACCCTGGTAGCATTTACACTCTGGTAGGTGTTCTATCTCTTTCTGTCTCTTTCTCACATACACGCTCATATGTAGGTATCATT
>NW_012139825.1:4653-5297 GCF_000956105.1 Propithecus coquereli
TAATGAACATGCAAGTTCAGATATCTCTTCGGCATACTGGTTTTATTTCTTCTGGCTGTATACCCAGAAGTGTGATAGCTGGATCATATGGTAATTCTATTTTAGTTTTCTGAGAAATCTCCATATTGTTTTCCATAATCGCTTTAAACATTCCCACAACAGTGCACAGGGTTCCCTTTTCTCCTCACCTTGCCAACACTTACTATCTTTCATCTTTTGACAATAGTTGATCAAACAAATGATATCTCATTGTGGTTTTAATTTGTATTTCCCTGATGATCAGTGATGATGAGCATTTCTTTTTATATCTGTTGGATATTTGTATGTCTTCTTTTGAGCACTGTCTATTCAGATCCTTTGCCCATTTTTTAATCGGGTTCTTTGTTTTCTTGCTATTGAGTTGAGTTCCTTACGTATTTTGAATATGAACCCATCATGAGATGTGTGGTTTGCAAAGATTTTCACCCATTCCATGGGTCGTCTTTTCACTCTATCAGTTATTTCCTTTGCTGTGCAGAGCTTTTTAGTTTGATGCAATCACATTGCTTTACTTTTGCTTTTCTTGCTGTGCTCTTGGGGTCATATTCAAGAAATCTTTGCCCAGGTCATGGAGCTTTCCCCTATGTTTTCTTCCAGTATTTTTA
>NW_012139825.1:5879-6852 GCF_000956105.1 Propithecus coquereli
TTCCCTATCCACCCCTCTCTCCCAGGCTCTGATAACTACCATTCTATTATCTACTATTCAATTTTTTTTAGATTCCACATATAAGTGAGGAATTTAAACCCTTATTAAGTCTTTTCAGAATGACAAGGTATTTGTCATTCTGTGCCTGGCTTATTTCATGTAGTATTATGTCCTCCAGGTTCATTCATGCTTATCCAAATGAAAGAATATTCTTTTCTTAAGGCCGAATAGTATTCCATTATATTTATATACCGCATCTTCTTTATCCATTTATCCAGTGATGGATGCCTAGGTTGCTTCCACATCTTACCTATTGTGAAAAATGTTGTAATGAACATGCAAGTGCAGATATCTCTTAAGCATACTGGTTTTATTTCTTCTGGCTGTATACCCAGAAGTGTGATAGCTGGATCATATGGTAATTCTGTTTTAGTTTTCTGAGAAATCTCCATATTGTTTTCCATAATCGCTTTAAACATTCCCACAACAGTGCACAGGGTTCCCTTTTCTCCTCAGCTTGCCAACACTTATTATCTTTCATCTTTTGACAGTAGTCGATCAAACAGATGATATCTCATTGTGGTTTTAATTTGTATTTCCCTGATGATCAGTGATGATGAGCATTTCTTTTTATATCTGTTGGATATTTGTATGTCTTCTTTTGAGCACTATCTATTCAGGTCCTTTGCCCATTTTTTAATTGGGTTCTTTGTTTTCTTGCTATTGAGTTGAGTTCCTTATGTATTTTGAATATGAACCCATCATGAGATGTGTGGTTTGCAAAGATTTTCACCCATTCCATGGGTTGTCTTTTCACTCTATCAATTATTTCCTTTGCTGTGCAGAAGCTTTTTAGTTTGATGCAGTCACATTGCTTAACTTTTGCTTTTCTTGCTGTGCTCTTGGGGTCATATTCAAGAAATCTTTGCCCAGGTCATGGAGCTTTCCCCTATGTTTTCTTCCAGTATTTTTA
>NW_012139825.1:20717-21756 GCF_000956105.1 Propithecus coquereli
TTTTATTTTATGCATTTAAACATTTCGTTCTGAGAAGGAGTTCCTTAAGATTCACCATGCTGCCAAAGGAGTGTAGGACGCAAAAAGTGTTAAGAACCCCCTCCTTGACAAAGAGATGTAAAGGTCATAGGAAATCAAGGGAGGAGGGAGGAGGAGAGGGTTCAAAACCTACCTCTCGGGTACAGTGAACACTATTTGGGTGATGGGCACACTAAAAGCCCCGACTTTAGCATTATAAAAGGTATCCATGTGACAAAAACATTTGTACCCCCTTAATATTTTGAAATAAGAAAAAATAAATTAAAAAAACAACAATAAAAAACAAAATCCTTGCCTTGGACAAAAGTACTTCATATTTTTATGGCACTTTACAGATTTTTTTTTCCCCATCTCTCCAGCTTAATTTTATGTCACATTCCTCTTATGCACCACGTTCTCGCCCTGCTGGTTTTGTTTCTGTTCCTTGAAAACTCAGCATTCTTTCCCATTTTGGGAGCGTGGCCTGTATTTTTCCTCTGCTTGGAATTTGCAGCCCCCTTACCTGTCCCCCCTTTGCGTGGCTGGCTCCTTCTTAGCCTTGAGTCATCTCAGCTTTCTCAAGGAGGCTGCTTCTGCTCACTCCAGCAAAAGGAGGCTTTTCTTGACACTCTTTACCTTTCAAGGTTAGGTGAAGTTATTATTTTCTTCCATTCTTTATTTGGCTTGATTTTTGTCTGTGCCCCCACACTTAAGCACAGTAAGGATGGAGACCATGCCTACCTGATAATGACCTTGTATCCCTTCATTTAGCCCCCAACTGGGTACATGATAGGCGTTCCATACATGTTTGTTGAATGAATAAATGGCTTAAGTACTTAGGCTTGGTGGTTTCACAAGGGAATACAGGAAGAAGCTCAGGGGTGAAGAAAAGATGATGAGCTCTATCCAGGAAAAGGAGTTTGAGGCACTTATAAGGCCTGAAATATAAGGATCCAGTACTCAGTTAATCTCATTTAGTGAGAACAGAACAGGACTGGAGGTAGAGATTTGAGAGTCATTG
>NW_012139825.1:21806-23028 GCF_000956105.1 Propithecus coquereli
CATGGTTTTTAGTATAATCACGAGGTGTCACAACCGTCATCACTATCTATTATTAACTCCCAAACATTTCATCATCCCAGGAAGAAACCCCATACCTGTTAGCAGTCATTCCCCATTCCTGCCTCCCTGCAGTCTCTGGCAACCACTGGTCTACTTTCTGTTTCTTTGGATTTGCCTATTCGGGACAGTTCATATGAATGGAATCATACCATTTGTGTCCTTTGTGAGTGAATTCTTTCACTTAGTGTAATATTTTCAAGGTTCATCCACGCTGTAGCATGAACCAGTACTTCATTTCTTTTTATGACTGAATATTATTCCATTTTATGGATATACCACATTTTATCTGTTCATTAGTTGATGGACATTTGGGTTGTTTCCACTCTTTAGCTGTTATAAATACTGCTGTGAATGTTTTCGTATAAGTTTTTATGTGGACATATGTTTTCCTTTCTCTTGGGTGTATACCTAGGAGTGGAATTGTAGGGTCATATAATAATTGTTTTCTTAGCTTTTTGGAGAACTGCCGGACAGTTTTCCAAAGCAGCTGTACTATTAATATTTCACATTCCCATGAGCAGTGTATGACGGTTCCAATTACCCCACATCCTTATCAACACTTGTTATTTTCTGTCTTTTTTGTTAATAGTCATGCTAGTAGGTGTGAAGTGGCATCTCATTGTAGTTTTGATGTGCACTTCCCTAAGGACTCAAGATGTTGAGTGTGGGTCTGCCTTTTTTACCTGAAAGTTTTCAGTGCAATCTTCAGACCCTGTGCTCAGTGTTGGGAATACAGAGGTGAACAGGCAGCCCCAGTTGCTGCCATCTTGGAGTTTAGAGTTCATGTGAGAAGGTAGATAGGATTTTAATAAAGAATTATACATAGTCCCTTAGTAAACTTTTAAGTTTTCTATTTTCATGATGTAAGTCTTTTCTATTATCATTGGTGGCCAAAATGTATGCAGTGAGTATTTAAAGATATTATATGTGGCATTTTTACATTTGCTTTTAAAAGTAATTCGAAAGAAACAAAAATATATTAAAGGAAAATATATAGAGAGAAAAAAGTGGGATATTCTCCCTGCCTCTGTATTCCAGCTATTAGCGGCTTGGTGACTTATTCTAGACCTGTTTCCATCACATGCACAGATTCCTAGCATGTATAGGTTTGACTAATGAGATTACTTTCCTAAAGAATTTTTGCTTCGTTTTGTGACTGGTG
>NW_012139825.1:23078-23644 GCF_000956105.1 Propithecus coquereli
TAAGGCCTGAAATATAAGGATCCAGTACTCAGTTAATCTCATTTAGTGAGAACAGAACAGGACTGGAGGTAGAGATTTGAGAGTCATTGGAAGTACTGGCTGTTGTTAAAGTGATGAGATTGAAAGAGGTTGTCCAGCAGGCAATGAGTGTGTCTCGGTGTATCTCTCAAAGTCCCTGTGTTAGAACCACCGGCTGTGCAGTTTGCACGTGCAGATTCCTTGACCTCAGCTAGTCCCCCAGAATCAGAGTCTCCAGGTTTGGGAAGCAGCAGTCTGTAGTTTTAACCAGCTGAGCACATAATCTCAACTGCACAAAGCCTGAGCACCCCGGGTGTCACGTAAGAAGAGCAGAGAGCAAAGGGGAGGGGCAGCGGTGTTTAGGAGCTAGAAGAAGAGCTTGTGTGTTTCAGGAGATTAGTAAGAGCAGTCAGAAGTGCAGGAGGAAAACTAGAGGCGTAGAACCGTGGATCCCAAGGGACAACGGACCCCATTTTCAGAGTAGGATCCATGCAACAGAAAGAACCAGGGAGACGAGGACTGGAGACACTAATATTAAATAAAATTAT
>NW_012139825.1:25629-27281 GCF_000956105.1 Propithecus coquereli
TTAATTTCTCTCTATTTTCAGTAGAGACGGGGCCTCGCTCTTGCTCAGGCTGGTCTCGAACTCCTGAGCTCAAACAATGTACCTGCCTCGGCCTCCCAGAGTGCTAGGATACAGGCGTGAGCCACCGCGCCCGGTCCAGGCCACTTTTTTGTATGTGTTTTGAAAAACGTGGTTGAGCTCCGTTTGAATTTCACAGTTTTCTTTGCTCATTTCAAGTTTGTGTTACAGGTCTATAATGCAATCTGATATTCCTGCCCCCTTTTCTTAAAAAGGGCTTTGAGGTCAGTTCAAGCTAGTATTGATGAGCCAGCAACTCAGGATGTGGCGTCTTGTTTCAAGATACTGAGTTCAAATGAGGGAGGGCGTTTGCGCTTATTTTTGTAATTTGCGCTTTCAGATACAGGGCTTCTTGTCACTTGAGAACCTCCAAACACATTAGGCATGAAGGCAGAGGTGGATTATTGCTAGGCTCTGAGGCTGCCCTGTTAAGTACGTAGCGAAGCGTGCGTGCCCGTAACCAGGACGAGGACAAGCAGCTCTCACTGGATCGTAGTGTTGATCACTTGCTTAGATGCTCATAATGGAAAAGCAAACCTTTTAAGCTTGTTTAGAAAGGGTTGAATGAATAAAATACATCTGTTGATGACCCGGGAGAGCTAAGTTTTTGGTTTTTTCATCCCCCTCTTAGGCCTGACTTATCCTTATGCACCAGACCTTTTTTTAACCCAGTATTTCCAGGAGTGTAGAATGTGAGATGGTCCATGAGATAAATTTAGGCAGCAGAGGAGATGATTTTAGGTGGTAGATGGGCAAGCATAAGATCATCGTGAAGCATAGAGAGAAAGCTCTTCCCTTTTCAGGTGTCTTTCCAGACTTGATTAAGTCAAGAAGAAAGTCTCATTTGAGCGCTAGCACGTCCTCAACACTCCAGGGTATCTGTTAGTCTTCTTTTTAACACAGGAAATAGGCCCGGGCACCTTCCTCGGGCTATACTAGCTAGTTAAAACATAATGATACTGTTTATTTTCATGTAGTTATTTTAAAGTGTTGCGTTCTATTTATGACAGGTTACACTTGTGAGATAAATTTTCCTTTTTTTAAAAAAACTTTTTTTGTAAAATAAAACATAAATATAGAAAAATTACACAATACCAATGTATAGGTTCTTGAGTTATCTTAAAGCAAACACGCTTACAACAGTCACCCAGGTCGGGAGCTAAATGAGTCTTAAATGAAAATGGTCTCTGTAAGTGACATTGACCTGTTTTAAGAGGAAGCCAGATGCTTTTAAGTCATTTCTGAGTCCTCTGGGAAGTCATAAGAAAGATTCAAGTTCATTTGGACAAGAAGAGTCACTATGGTAGTGTACAAAGAAAACGTGAAACATGTTACTACAACTTTTTCTGGATTTTTATTTCCCGCTTTCCTTATAGGCTGAGAAGTTTGGCGACTCCTTTGTCTTTGAAGGCATGTTGAGTGAGCAAGTGAAGACTGATATCCAGCAGGCAGTAAGTAATGGTTAAATAGGCTCTCATTTCTCTACGGAAAGAGTTTGGATGAAAAATTCAAGCTACAAGTGCCACCTTCATCTCCCCCTTAACATCTAACCATTCTCCCGCTGTAGACTTGCCCAGAATAACAGGCCCGTGGAC
>NW_012139825.1:29536-29852 GCF_000956105.1 Propithecus coquereli
TGTAAAATAAAACATAAATATAGAAAAATTACACAATACCAATGTATAGGTTCTTGAGTTATCTTAAAGCAAACACACTTATAACAGTCACCCAGGTCGGGAATTAGAATTTTTCTGCCAACCCAGCAGCCCCATCTATGTGCCACATTCGGATCACACCCCTGTCCCTAAAGTAGCCAGTATCCTGCTTTTTAAAGTAGACACTTCCTTGCATTTCTTCGTAGTATTATCACCCAGGGGTATATCCCAAGTTTAACCTTGTCCATTTGAAGGAAATTTGTGTCTTTTAAGACTCTTCTAATCTAAAGATTTCCCT
>NW_012139825.1:31318-31781 GCF_000956105.1 Propithecus coquereli
CCTGACTAATTTTTTAAAAAATTTTTTGTAGAGAGGTTCTCGCTATGGTTGCCCAAGCTGTTTTTGAACTCTTGGCCTCAAATGATCCTCCCTCCGTGGCCTCCTAAAGTGCTGGTGTGGTGGCAGAGATGACCGGGAATAGACCGACACGCACACAGAAATATTGGCAAAACAGGTTTGTACGCCAGCGGGCTCAGAGGGGGATTTTTCCTCCTAAATTCTGAGCACCAGACAAAGAGCATTGCAGTCTTTTATACACTCTGCTTAAGGGGAGGGGCACGGCTACAACAGGGTTAACTTTAGTGAGGCAGGGTCTTGAGCTACTTTACAGCCTGGTACACTAATTGCTACAGGTGATTTATGGGGGTGGCAGCTGCCGGGCGGGGGGTCGCAGAGGAGGAGGAGGAGGCCCAGGGAAGGATCACAAGGGAGAAAAACCCAGTAGTGGAATTTCCTAAGAATT
>NW_012139826.1:0-1211 GCF_000956105.1 Propithecus coquereli
TATTCTGTCCAATAATATTTTTAATCATATCACATGTCATCCCCCTGGGGCTGGTACAAAAGGTTATGGGTTCAACTCTCACCGAGGTCGCCTGTTGATTAAGTCAAGTATATTTTTAACCTGCGTGTACTCATGTGATTTTTATTATTTTTCTAAGCAACATCACAATCCAATAAAGTGGAAACAATTTCCTTTGTATTCAGCTAAAGGAAGAACATTGCTAGGGGAATAAAGAGACGATGCTTACCAGAGAAGCCCAAACAAGAAAAGGGGAGCAGGGGGGACTGGGAAATCACTGAAATTGGCAAATAAGGAAGAAAAGGCCAGCTTTAAGAGAGAGTGAGGAGCTGCTGTGGCAACGGTTCTCACCCCTGACCTCACCCTACAATCACCTAGGAGCCCTTAGAGACTTAAGGGCCCCACCCAGACCAATTAGCTCATAACTCTTGGGTGGGGCCCCGAGCAAAGGCGTGCTTGAAAAACTCTGCAGGCATCTCTAACGTGCAGCACTGGGAACCACTTCTACAGGAAATGTAAGAGGACTGATGTGGAATTTTCAGCATCCAGGAATTCCTACTTATGTGTTGTGGTGCAAGCATTAATCCAAGGTACCTGTGTCATCTCCTAGCCCACACTAAAATGTCTAATCTGAGTTTTTAAGAAAAAAAAAATCAATGAATGAAAGACCATTTTTTTTTAATTTTGTGTTTCAGAAATGAATTAGCTTTATTGTTTTTTTCATCTATTAAAAAACATACATCAGATAATGTCACCTTTAGAAATGATGATAGCTTTGCTACTTTTTCTCATCCTTTTAAAAACGTGAATCAGATCACATCCCTTCCTTACATTTAGAGGGCCTGGGCAGAGGGACAAACAGAGGCCACCTACCATTTATTTAAATGTGTAAATTGATAAATCAAGCTAATAACCTCTTAAATAAAATCTATCCCATCTTCTTACTTTGATAAATGTGTATGTATAAAACAAAAATCAAATGACCTGTGTATAGCTTTTACATGATTAAAAGTTGGCAAAACATCAAAGATGACTGAATTTAATATTATTGCATGTATCTGAGCATTCTATGGATGAGCAAGCAATGTCTGCCTGAGTAATAAAGGTATACATAGTTCATAAATTACTATCTATTGATGAAAAAAAATTTATTTTTTCTTATCTTTATTTCAGCAAAATCAATAATTATATTG
>NW_012139826.1:9401-9775 GCF_000956105.1 Propithecus coquereli
GGGGACATGTAGGAAG
Source organism: Propithecus coquereli (assembly GCF_000956105.1). NCBI lineage: Eukaryota > Metazoa > Chordata > Mammalia > Primates > Indriidae > Propithecus > Propithecus coquereli. The sequence continues at coordinate 9,418 of NW_012139826.1, forward strand.
CTTCTACTGTAGAAGTATAAACCCCAGCATTCCCTCTCCTTCACTGTGAAGGTTTAGGCCTTCCTTTCTCCATGACCTTTATATGGGTGTCTGTAATTAACATTCATCACATTGTAACAGTTTATTTGCATGTCTGTCTTCCCATAGGACTGCAAGCAAGACTCCTGAAAGTAGGCACTTGAGTCTTATCCCCCTCTTTATGCCCAGTTCCTAGTATTGAACCTGGTACAAAATAATTGTACCAATGCTTGCAAAACATATGTATGAATGTTTGGAAAGATGTATGTATGGATGGATGAATGGGTGGATGGATGGATGGATGAATAGATGGATGGATGGATGGATGGATGGATGGATG
>NW_012139827.1:0-721 GCF_000956105.1 Propithecus coquereli
AAATTTGTTCACAATGATTTGAAAGTTACTAGAGCTTGAGCTAAAAAAGAAATTTCTTGATCATCTAAGCCATTCACTTTTTCAACATCTCCATAATTTTTCCATATTGTCCTTTTGGTTGGCCAAACCAGAGTTTGCATGCTCCAGGATCCAAGTTAGAGACAGAATGAGTGGAAGGAATGTCTTCCTTTTGTAAATGGGAGAAAGATCTTTGTGAAAGGGCAACTGGGAAAGGAGGAGATGCGCTCATGAAAGAGGTGTCTTTGGAAAGAAGTTATGAGAAAGTTGGGGATCTAGATATTGATCCTTTTAACGTTATCTATGCTAATGTGTCCCTTAGAGACTGGGGTAGACACACCTATATCTGACATGAAGACCACTAATATAGACAACCTGATATATTTAAGAACTCTACTGAAGTAGTAATTAAAAATACAATGGGACTAATCAAAGTATCTGCTGATTTGCTTGAGTTCTTTGTAGATTATGGCTATTAGCCCTTTATCAGCTATATAGCATGCAAATATTTTCTCCCATTCTGTAGGTTGTCTATTTGCTCTATTGATTGTTTCCTTTCCTGTGCAAAAGGTTCTTAATTTTATCAAGTCCCATTTATTAATTTTTGTTTTTGCTGTGATTGCCTTTGGGGTCTTCTTCATAAATTCTTTGCCTAGGCCAATATCTAGAAGAGTTTGCCAACATTTTCTTCTAGAATTCTTAT
>NW_012139827.1:5943-6598 GCF_000956105.1 Propithecus coquereli
AGACCCTTATTATTTCTTACTAGGACAACTTCAAATGCTGAAACGCCCCCTCCCTCATCCATGTAGGGGGTGTTAATGTCCGTGTGTTTGTGACTCTGGCCCTTCACTATTAAAATGATCAAATGGCTTACCACTTTTGTTTAAAAATTTGTTTTCTTAACTTAGTACAGCATTTTGGAAAAGGCAAAGCATAGGTCAGTAAAGGTGCCATTCTGTGACATGTCAGTTACATAATCCCAAGCAAATTATTTTGACCACTTAAACCTTAGTTTCTTCATTTGTCAAATAAGGATGGTGATTTATTTATCTTCTAGAATTGTGGTAATTACAGATACCTGAGGGCTCATCATAACTTTTCAAGTTAGTTTCTCATCCTACTCCTCAATGTATCTCTGTTTATTTTCATATGACACAATACATTTCCAACTCCTATACCCCACTTTCCGATCCTAGACTGAAATAGATATTCTGGGAAACAGCACCTTGTTTGTGTCATTTCAAATCCACATATGTCAATCATTATTGTCAATATTATTATTTTTATATTTCGTGCAAGATTGTTCAAGATTTCGCCCTCACTTTCAAAACCTGATCTCTCCTCATCCGGTCTCACATCCCATTCACACCGTATGTCTCAGTTCTACCAGAAGCTCCC
>NW_012139828.1:0-773 GCF_000956105.1 Propithecus coquereli
GCTAAGTGCTGTTCATGGGTCATCTCACCTAATTCTCATGAAGATATTATAAGATAGGTACTACTATTATTCCCATTTTGCCAATGAGGAAACTGAGATATTGATAGTTTCAATTGCTGGTCTCACGTCTAGTAAGTGTTGGAGATATAATTAAAACCCAAGCCTCTTAAAAGATATTTTCTCAATTATTGCAATCCCGTAGTATATTCTGAAGGAGTGTATAATAATTTGAGCCATGTACCTACTAAAATTAATTGCAAAGTCTACTAAATTAATTAGTGTCTTCTATTGGGCTAACCATGGTAAGGTGCTGTCTAACAGTGATAATGTCAAGTGGAAGATCTTGCCAATGTTTTAGGAAAGACTTGGACAAAGAAACATTTAAAGAGAATGAAAGTACTGATTTAAAGAACAGTGAAAAAACAAAAGCTAAGAATTGTCAAATAGTTTTATCTGAAAAAGATATCACAAACTAAATCAGCAGCTGGTTTTCAAATTTAGGAAAAACTGAAGAAAAGGAGTGATTATCTGTTGGCTGTCTAGGTGGCATGAATAAGCCCTGCACCTTGTGATTAAATTAACAGTAGAGTGGATTTAGATTTAGGTTTCAGAAAGAAACCTTGACTATAGTGCTTGATAGATTAGGAACCAGTAGTTAGGAAAGATTAAACACTTCCTTTCCAGAAAATCACTGGGAATCAGGAAAATTGACCATTTCCTGTCCCAAATCAGGGGCTGTCTAGCTTGGAGGACACTAGCTGATTGACATACTC
>NW_012139828.1:3556-4338 GCF_000956105.1 Propithecus coquereli
CGAAGGATGGACATATTTGAAACTCGGACTTGGGGGGGGGGCAAGGACAACATACGTAACCTAAATATCTGTACCTCCATAATATGCTGAAATAAAAAAAAAAAACCTTTATAATCTGGGCCTTATTTCCCCTGCTACATCATAAATTACTTCTCTAGTATAGTAACAAAATTGTACAACTTACCTTAATAAGGCGTATTCTTTCACATCTCTGCTTTTTCTTGCAGTGTTCCTTTTGTATGGAGTGTACTCTTCTTCCTTCTGTATTAGACAAACTCTTAATATTACTGAGAGATAAATATCAAATTATAAAGCATCTAAAAAGTCTTCCTTGATCACTTTGGACCAGATATAACAGGTCAATTTCCCCAGGAAGCAGACTCCAACAGAGATTTGCTTGCAGGAAGTTTATTGGGGATGTGTTCTTAGAATCAATACTTGCGTAGGTGGGAGGGTAGCAAGGAAGCAGGATTGTCCAGAGAAAAGTTGAACTATGATGCAGTCACAACAAAGGCCTCTGCAAATCCTACAGGGGGCTCTGGAGCTAGCATGACCCTTCAGAGCTGTCCTGAATTGGGGGAAGGGGGCGGGCCTTTATACCTCAATATTGGCAAGTAACTGTATTTGGACTACCCCAGAAAGGGATATGACATGGGGCAAGGTCCAGGGCAAGATTTTTACAAAGGGACTTGGCTGAGAGCTGTGGATAACTCATACTTTATTGGCTGGGGGAATGGGTCCTTCAGTCCTTAAAGCAGAGACTGGGAGAATCTAGATGTAGA
>NW_012139829.1:0-1739 GCF_000956105.1 Propithecus coquereli
TGCCACAAACATAATGATTTTGTTTAGGGTCAGATACGTTTTTGAACTTAAACTTGGAAAGCATATTTCTATACAATACACATGATGTCAGTATTTGTATTGCTGCTTCTGAAGTATTAGAATTGTGCTAAAGACACATAAAAGCTCATAGGGAGACAACTATTACTGTATTCTATATTAGTAACAAATAAAATTTAAGTATATAGTAGGCTGGATTTTAATGTGAAATGGCAAGAGTCTAAGCCCATCATGGGATGTCACAAAAATGAGATATTTGCAACTCACTGTTGTTAAAATATGAATATAGTCTATAGTAGCACCTTAGTCAAACCTCCAGTATCAGTTAAGTACTTTAGATACTGAGGGGCTTGGAAATGAGTTATTGTTTGAGGCAGGTTTAAAATTCCTGATATATGGCCCACATAAAGAGGTGACCACATGTGCTTTGTGTTCATTTTCTTTCCTTTAGGTGAACATTGAACATTATGGTAGGATCTCCACTCTCCAGCTGCCTCTCTGATCCAGGGGGATCCCTTTCGGAAATAAGTAGGCAAACACAGGGATTATATTTTATTGCAGATACTTGGGTATACCATGTTATTCAAGCTATGGTTTTATAGTTTGTCAGGAATATGACAAAAACAAAAAGCAAAAAAGCAAGATGAGAAAAAAAGGAAAAAAGCGTTACTGAGTTTGTTATCTCAAATTGTGTGTGAGTGTTGAACCCTCTGGGCTTCTTCATGATATGCTCTTTTAAATGTGCACTGTAGTCAAATGTCCAAAGTTTGACTGCATGGGTGCTTCTAAAAATATATGATAAAATCTCCAGACATCTTTTAGGCTATCATTTTGGGTCATACATTTCTATCATATTTTATAGATTTTTTTAATTACATCAATCATCCTACCAGAGACAATGATTTGCTCTTATAGAGGACCTGATTTTTCCATCTGCATCTTAATTTTATAAATTTAATAATATTTTTTGTCTATGGTATCTGTATTTTTATTTCACTATATTACCTTATGTAATATTTTATAATTAACACAAATGTATTGCTGTTGTGTAAAAATTGACTCATTGACCATATAGTTTAATAATTTTCACCTAATATTCTTACCTACTCCTTCAGGATTATGGTGGCCAGACTGTGCACACCAAACTTTGTTTCCTTTGTATGTATAATGTAACTTGAAGTGTGCAGTTGCCTTTTTATCAGTTACCAGTCCACATTTTTCAGTGCAATACAGAATATGAGTGTCTTTATTGATAATTATCCTCTGGACCTGATGGTTATGTTTTCCATGATCTCACATGGTTTCTTGTATGTTCAATATGGGATTGTTATTAATGTTCTATTAATAATCAGTAACTTACCCTTTAGACTTTTCCAAGTTTCTTTTAATATATTTACAGGTCAGATCTGTAATGGACTACAAAATAGAAGATTTTACCTTTGGTTCTGGGTCTGTCACTAGCCAAAGACAAGCTCCTCATAGATAAAATTCAGAGTTAAACCAGATTGCTTCCTCCTTCCTTCCTTTCTTCCTCTTCTCTCTCCAGGTTCTCTCTCCTTCTTTCCCTTAAAATATAAAATAACTGCTACCCTGAGTTGTGCTGAGAATCAAGCAATAATGTATGATAAAGGACTCATACAGTATTTGGAATATAGCACCTGCTCAATAAATGGTAGTAACTATTAGGTGACATTGAATGTGTTCAGAGTGGTATGGCCACA
>NW_012139829.1:4121-4469 GCF_000956105.1 Propithecus coquereli
TTGGCCAGCAGGCAGTATTACAGTTAGTGTTGGTTGTTGAATGCAAAGGAACCCTTATGAATGGTGAGGTAAAGTTGTATTTTGTACGAAAGTTGATTTTACCAAAGTGGAAAGCTGTAGTACAAAAAGGATGATGTGATTTAGGCATTAAGATCAAGGATCTCTCCTTCTGTTCTGTTTATATTCACTGGATTTTGTTTTCTCAGGAAGAACAACCTAAGGTAGCATTTATCATCAAAACTCATTTGCTTGGGCTTGGGGATGGCCCTTTGGTTCTTGAAACTGATCCATTTCAAGATATAAGCAGGAAGAAAATTAGCAATTCAGGAAAGGAAGGGAGGATAAAAT
>NW_012139830.1:0-277 GCF_000956105.1 Propithecus coquereli
CTATAAACATTCAAGTGCAGATGTCTTTTTTACAGAATGCCTTTTTTTCCTTTGGGTAGATGCCCAGTAATGGGAATACTGGATCAAATGGTAGTTCTACTTGCAGCTCTTTGAGGTATCTCCATATTACTTTCCACAGAGGTTGTACTAGTTTGCAGTCCCACCAGCAGTGCATGAGTATTCCTATCTCTTCGCATCCATGCCAACATTTATTGTTTTGGGACTTTTTGATAAAAGCCATTCTCACTGGAGATAAGTGATATCTCATTGTGGTTTT
>NW_012139830.1:11162-12236 GCF_000956105.1 Propithecus coquereli
TTGGCTTAAAAAGAAAAGATTTATTATCTTATAATAGCAGCTCCAGGATTAGTTAAGTCAGTGGTCTAACGATGTCAATGGGATCCAGGTTCTTCCTGGCATCTTCAATGTGTCAGTTTAACGCACCCAATGGTTACAAGATGACTGGCAAATTTCCAGGCATTGTGAAAAGATTTTCATCAGAAGGCCTTTTTCCCCATATATGGTGGTCAGTTACGTGTCGATTTGGCTTTTAAATCAAAGACTAATTTAGGTGTTGTTGTGCAGATACTTTGTACATGTGTTTAGCATCTATAATCGGTTATGTAAGGAGCTTAACCTAGATAATCTATGTGGGATCCCCATCCAATTACTTGAAAGGCTTTCAGAATGGACATGAGGATTCCCTCAGGAAGAAGGAATTCTACCTGTGGACTACAGAATCAGCTCCTGCCTGAGAGACTCCAGCCTGCCTTTCCTGACAGCCTTCCCTGTGGATTTTTGACTTGCCTAGGCAGCCTCATAATTGCATAACCCAATTCTTTGCAATAAATCTCATATGGATAATTTACTCATTCCATTCTTTTTCTCTGATAAAACCCAGACTGACATGCCATGCTTCTCTTTTTATCCAAAATAAAATATTTACCGAAAAGCTACCCTCAGAAGTCTTCCTGTCACATCACATTGGGTAGAATTACATCACACGTTCCTTCTAAAAGTAGTTTTTTATGAAAGGCAAAGAAATTTAGATTTATCAGGATATACTCCCAGTCACACAGAATAGGGGTGGACAAAAGAAAAAAAAGTGCAGGTTTTGTTAATAAAGAAGTGGATAGTGATAGCCATTAGGGAGAAAAGAACAGTGAGGTTTAAAGGAAGAAAATTGTCAGCATTCTTTATGTTCAGAGGCGTAATACTATATAACAGAAAGATGATTAATCCATGAATACTCTTGGATTGCAATCAGGCTCTATTTCAAAATCCTCATGAGAATTAAGCTACATCCCATAACTCCTCTGTCCTTAAGTTTATTGTCATTAAAATGAAGAAGTAGAACTAAGTGAACTCTATGCTCCTTCTAGCTTGTTCTCA
>NW_012139831.1:0-706 GCF_000956105.1 Propithecus coquereli
GCAAAAAATAATTCCAGTTTAAGATCAAAGCCAAATTTCTGAACTGGGGTATAGTGCTTACTCTGCAGCTTTAACGACAGTTCTGAGAGTTCATCATGTGAACCTGAATATAAACAAATGTAGATTTATCACAAAGTACAAATGTCTTGGTCACAATTATGTAGGAAAAAAATAAGCTGTAGTATCTGTTTTCTAAGTAAGCTCACAATATCTGTACCAAAAGTTTTTGTAAAATTAAAACAAGTTCACTAATAATATAATTGAAAAGAATGCTTCTGCACTGTGAACAGAAGAAATGGAGTTCAGAGGAGAGCCCATCTGAGGACTTTATTCAGCCACTGAAGAGGCCCATGCAAATGAATCTCAGTGCAGCATGGGGTGCTGGTAACCTCCTGCCGGCGATATTCTGCTCCCGGGTTCTTGACAAGATGCATTCAGATGGTACAGTTTTGGTGAGCTCACACATTGCCTCAAACCTATGGCAGACACAGCCAGAAGCTGAGCAAATTCCTGATTGTTAGTTTTGAGATAATCATATAAATTATTTTTACCATTGGTATTCTTAGAAAATATGTAATTTAAAGGTTAAAAAACAGAAACAACTTGTTGACGGTCATAAAGAAAATAGTAAGATGGTAGCTATAAACCCAATTAGGAATTATATTAAATTTCAATGGATTAAGTATTTCCGTTAAAAGACTGTTAT
>NW_012139831.1:756-1488 GCF_000956105.1 Propithecus coquereli
TGCATGCTCCTCCCTGCCAGTGTAGTACAGACAAACACCTTTTCTAGTTTTCCAGTATGTCACTTAGTGGTTTCAATTGTCAAATTACAATTAATGTTTGACAATAACTCCACGCAGAATCTACTTTTTTTATTTGTAGGATCTATGAATCCATCCATTTTTTTTTTTTTTTTGAGACAGAGTCACCCTGGGTAGAGTGCAGTGTGTGTCATTGTAGCTCACTGCAACCTTAAACTCCTGGGCTCAAGTGATCCTCCTGCCTCAGCCTCCCGAGTAGCTGGGACAACAGATGTATGCCACCACGCCTGGCTAATTTTTTCTGTGTTTTGGTGGAGACGGGGTCTCGCTCTTGCTCAGGCTGGTTTCAAACTCCTGAGCTCAAGCAATCCTCCCTCCTCAGCGTCCCGAAGTGCTTGGATTACAGGCGTGAGTCACCGCACCTGGCCAAATCCATCTATTAAATACTAACACACTAGTAGAAAACGCATGAAACACTTCCCTGACATGGTTGTTTAATTCACGGAAGACAGTTAAACACCAATTGTCTTAGTCTGTTTGTGTTGCTATAAAGGAATACTTGAGGTTGGGTAATTTATGAGAAAGAGGCTTATTTGGCTTACAGTTCTATAGGCTGTAAAAGAGGCACAGCAGTGGCACCTGCATCTGGTGGCTGCTTCCGCTCATGGCAGAAGCAGAAGGAAAAGGGAGTTGGCATGTGCATAGATCACATGA
>NW_012139832.1:0-348 GCF_000956105.1 Propithecus coquereli
AAGAACTTTATAAATTTAAGATTTATTATTAGTGAAGTCACAGCAGTTTCAAGACAGATTATCATCTGCCCTACTTTCTCAAACTGAGAAGATGTAATTTACAGGGTAAAACAACTAACTGCTGCCTTTTAATTCTGTTATATCTTTCACAGGTCTCCATGTTTTATCTAGTTAAATTTATCAGTTTTTAATTTGTGATTTCTTCCATTGCTCTTAGTCTATAAAGTCCTCCTGCATGCATATGTTAAATGCAAATGTTGGCTAGATTTTCTATTAAATTTTTATGGTAATCACTTCATTATGTTTCTTTATTATCCTCCCCAAATGTATGCATCCTTAAACACAATT
>NW_012139832.1:5881-6599 GCF_000956105.1 Propithecus coquereli
ACAGGCTCTGCCACTTAGTGCCTGAAACTGCCAACAGGGGACAGGGGGAAATGGAGCAGAGGGGCAGGGACGACCCTGCTTGATCTCCATGACTCGCAAGATAGCTCAATCAAGCAGAAGTATAACAGGCAACAGGCCAAATCTGGCCCAGGGGCAGTAGGCTGTCAAGCTCTGACATAGAATATCTAAAGCAATCTATAAAAAAAAGAGAACTGGAGGATTTGTACCACCCGACTTCAGGACTTCCTATAAAGCTACGGTAATCAAAAGACAGTATAGAACGGTATTGGCATAAGGATTGATGAATAACTATAAATGGAACTAGAGAGCCCAGAAATATACCCATACTTATATGGTCATTTCATTTTTGACAAAGTTTCCAAAGCAACATCAAGGAAAGGGAAGTGTTTTCAACAAATGGAGCTAGAGCAATTGTATACAGGAAAAATATGAACCTTAACCTCTATCACACCATACACTAAAGTTAATTTGAGATGGATCATAGATGTAAATGTAAAGGCTAAAACTTTAAAGTTTCTAAAATGAAATCAGATCATTCTCATGATTTGGTAGTAGGCAGAGATTTCTTAAGCCAAGGAAGAAAAAACATTAATTATAAAACTAAAAATTAAGAAATGATATTTTATCAAAATGACAAACTTCTGCTTGTCAAAAGATACCAACAAGAAAATAAATGAGAAAGCCAGACTGAGCGAAA
>NW_012139833.1:0-649 GCF_000956105.1 Propithecus coquereli
GGAGATTATTCTGGCAATGGGGCTTTGATGTGTTGACTGCTAATAAAGAGTGAGAGATGGGAAATGCAGGAATCAATGGGTTATTAGGAGGAGTGGTAAACGTCTAACATTTCTGTACATTGCTGTTCACAGTAGCCAGTTGAAAATGTCTGTGTCACTACTTTCCCCAAGATTAAAACCTGCCAATGTGTTGTTTTTTCCATAGGTGTTTTCCATTTCAAGATGTTTATTTCTGATTGTAGAGTAAAATAATTTGACCCTTCTTAAACTTTTTTAGTCATGAGAAAACATAGAGTGTGTATGGCGAAGCTCTTTCCAGCACCCCTGGAAATGACATTTACCTTCACATACGTGAGGGCAGACCAGGCCTGGCCGAAAAAATGAAACCTGCTTGTCATAGATTCCACATACCTGAAACTCTCAGATCCTAGTGAAAAACATAATTCAATAACATTTTAGCAAATGTAATCAAATACGATAGAAGAAGATGACACATCATGACCAAGTGGAAGTGGAATTTATTGCATGCATGCAAGCTGGCTCAATATTTGAATATCAATAAATGTAATTCACCGTAACAACTGGCTAAAGAAGAAAAATTATATAATCTTATCAATTGACACAGAGAAAAGTGTTCCACAAAATTCAA
>NW_012139833.1:2619-3100 GCF_000956105.1 Propithecus coquereli
CGTTTAACATTCTTAAAATGACAAAATAATAAAAATAGAGAACAGATAAGGGGTGGTCAAGGGTTAAAGATGGGGTGGAACACAGTATGAGGGAAAGGTCAACATGAGGGGTCTCTGTGGTGGTGAAAATGTACAATATCAATATATTTTTTTTTTTTTTGAGGATGCTGGGGTCTGGGAAGGCAGACTATACCAGCCTGCCCCATTGCTGGCAGCCCCAATATCTTAGTTTTGATATTGTACTTTAGTTTTATAAGACACCATGGGCTAGCACTCTGGGAGGCTGAGGCAGGAGGATTACTTGAGCTCAGGAGTTTGAGATCAGCCTGAGCAAGAGCGAGACCCCGTCTCTGCTAAAAATAGAAAAAATTAGCCAGTCAACTGAAAATAGAAACAAACAAAACAGATATTACCATGGGGGAAACGGGTAAAGTGTACATAGTATCTCTCTTTATTATTGCATGTGAATCTACAATAATCT
>NW_012139834.1:0-310 GCF_000956105.1 Propithecus coquereli
AAGAAATTTTATTTAACACAGTATCCACAGTTTTATCATGTCATCATGAAAAAACTTCTTACTATTTTACATTCTTTTTTTGTATAGTTTTCAAAATTTGGAGTGTTAATTATAGCCCATTTCAATGTGAATGCTAAATTTTCATCAGAAATATTAGATAATGTTTGAGCATGAGTTTTAAATATTTTTGTACTAATATTTCATATTATTAACATTGATTTCAGCATAAATCAATGTTCACATCATTTTATGACAAAGGAGTCCTTCTTTTAAAGAACTATTCTCAAACCCAGCTGACTAGCAGACCCTC
>NW_012139834.1:3545-4660 GCF_000956105.1 Propithecus coquereli
TCTCAGTGTGTCAGCAGGACATGGAATATTCCAACACTTGCAGACAGCAGCTAGTTATGGGTTTTCATTTTAGGCCATATGGCATAGTGGTTTAGACCTACACTGGCCAATAAAAATGTAACGTAAGCCATGTATGTAATTTAAAATTTTCTCGTAGTCATATTGGAAAATTAAAAAGAAACTAGTGAAATTAACTTTAATAAGAAATTTTATTTAACACAGTATCCACAGTTTTATCATGTCATCATGAAAAAACTTCTTACTATTATATAGACTTTTTATTTAAATGAATCAGAGTAATAGAAAATCATAATCAAAATGACTTTAATAAGAAATTTTATGTATGTGTACTCAGATGTCCCAAGTTTGGGTTGGCTTCAAATAAATCAAATAAGACTTGATCCAGCATGACTCAAACATACTTTTTTCTTTTTAGTTAATTTTTCCATCCTGTTTGTCAAAGAGTTAATTTTCCTCAAAGCTCCTTCCCTTCTGTCTCCACAATGATTATCCACCAGTTCCTAACATCACATTATTCTTTATTCATGTTTTTAGGGATGAGAGAATATCTTTGGATCTGAATTACCATAAAATTCTGAGAGTTATTTGGATTAAACCAATTTAAATAATATGATACCCATGAAACACTACTCCTGGGAGACTAAGTGCACTGATTGGCTCCTGTCTTATACATTCCTAGAACTGGAGTCAGCTTTCCAGAATCAAGTGGCTCTTCCCGCCAAAAAATATCAAGTGTGTCAGTAAGGTAAATGATACTAGGGAGGTTTAATGAGGTAAGAAAAATGTGTGTATAATTAGCAAGAAAAAAATATTGTGAATGTAATTTCCTTGGGGAAAGGACTGTTGTCTTTTTGTTTTCATTTTTTAATCACTGATCATTGTGCAATTCATATCTCACAGGATGATCTCAACAAGTTTTACAATAAAAAATGAATATTTAATTATTAGCAAATTATGACTGCAAATATAGAAAGTCTAAAAGGCTTTATAGACAAATTATGAGAATTAGAAGTGAATACTGAATAAGTTAATTCTGATGCAAAATAAATATACAAAAATAAACTTTTCTTAATAGCCAGCAACAGAAGGAAAGA
>NW_012139835.1:0-580 GCF_000956105.1 Propithecus coquereli
GCTAGTGTAGAAATACAATTGATTTTTGCATATTGATAATATACTCCAAAAACTTGCTGAACTTGTTTATTAGTTCCAATATTTTTTGTGGCTTTGTTAGATTTTGTCATCTATGAATGGTGGTAGTCTTCTTTTTTTCAAATTCAGACACTTTTATTTCTTTTTCTTGCCTAGTTTCCCTGGTTACAACCTTCAGTACAATGTTGACATTATAGATGTAAGTAGATATAGTGAGATTATTTAGTCTTTCACCAGTAAGTATGATGTCACCTGTGGGTTTTTCATAGATTCCCTTTATCGAGTTGAGGAAATTTCTTTTTATTCTTAGTTTGTTGAGTGGTTTTATCATGAAGGGGCATTAAGTTCTGTCAGATGTTTTATCTGTGTCTATTAAGGTGCTCATAATGCTTTTTTCCTTTATTCTATTAACATGCTGTTTGGCATTAATTGATTTTTGGGTACTAAACTCACAATGCATTCTTGAAATAAATTGTACTTGGTCATGGTATATAATCTTTTTTTATATATTGCTGGATTCAGTTTGCTGCTATTTTGTTTTGGATTTTTGCATCTATTTTTT
>NW_012139835.1:2726-3019 GCF_000956105.1 Propithecus coquereli
AATATATTAAAATTATAATCCCACCAACTTAGTCTTATAATTATTGCTTTATGCTCTTGTCTTTTAAATCTGATAGGAGAACAAAACAAAAATATTTTCATGCTTCCTTTTATTTATTTATTTTTATTTCAGCATATTATGGGGGTACAGATGATTAGATTACGTATGATGCCCTTGCTCCCCCTTCCCCCCCAAGTCTGAGCTTCAAGTGTGTCCATTCCCCGGGAGGTGTGCATCGCACTCATTGTTTGTGCATATGCTTCCTTTTATATGTACCTATGTAGTTAACTTTA
>NW_012139836.1:0-348 GCF_000956105.1 Propithecus coquereli
TTAGTTAACCTAAACTCTACAGTTTGAGGCTCATAGTTATTTAAAATATTATTAAATCCTTCTTTTCTGTTAACTCTGAACTAGCTAAATTGCTCATGTGAACTCAGTCAAGTTTTCCTGTGATTATTTGAGGTAGGACCATAAATACCTATCCATAGTGGTGAATGCTACGTACTAATTCCATAGCTTCCTATAACCTGTCTGTGGTATTATTTTACTTAAAACTTTATGATTTCATTATAACTGTGGCTCCTAAATACTTTAGATCCTGGGAACAAGCAACTAAAAAAGTGTGCTTTGCTTTTATCCAAGAATTTTGAATGTCATTTACATTTTAGTTCAAACCCA
>NW_012139836.1:3164-3479 GCF_000956105.1 Propithecus coquereli
AAAATAAAGATAACCACCAAGTTCCACTCAAGGAGATATTAGTTAGAGTAGATTTGTGTATTCACACTCAGCATACTTTCTTCCTTCTGGAAAAGTACATTTCCCATTTTTTTTTTAATATGAAAGGGAGGAGGTGAGAAGGGGGGTTAAATTTCCTTTTTTTTTTTGAGACAGAGTCTCACCCTGTAGCTCACTGTAGCTCACAGCAACCTCAAACTCCTGGGCTCAAGCAATCCTCCAGCCTCAGCCTCCCAAGTAGCTGGGACTACAGGGATGCACCATGACGCCTGGCTAATTTTTCTGTTTAGTAGAAAC
>NW_012139836.1:3529-3807 GCF_000956105.1 Propithecus coquereli
GAAAGACTTCACCCAATATATATTCACAGAAAAACTTAAAAAGTAAGTACTTTATTGATATGTTGTTCTTCACTTATCTAACCTTTATATTTCAGGAATAATTCTCAGTAGTTTCTTAAGTAGGTAAATGGTATCTGCCTCCCAAAGAGTTCATTTATATTTTCTATATCTTTTGCCCAAAATGACATGATCAGCCACTGGCAGCATAGTTGAACCATGTAAATTTTCTGAATTCTAGTTCATTGTTTCTTCCATTATATACTTTCTTTTATACATAT
>NW_012139836.1:3857-4210 GCF_000956105.1 Propithecus coquereli
ACACTGACGTTGTCCATAGTCTAGTCTGTGTAACATATGTGTATTTATTATCAGAAACATACTTTTAAAATTCAGGTGTTTATTTTGAGAAGAGTTTGAAACCAAGAGGTTTCATCATTTAAAACATTTGCACAAATAAAATAATATGTAGCTGTGCTGAAAGCAGTTCTTTTATCTAAAAGAAAAAGACTGTAGCATCTTTGCTTATTTAGAAAAAAGTAACTTCAAGTTCAAATCTACTTTTTAAATTAGAAAAAGTCATAGTTTAATTTTACAAAAATCTTAACACTCTGTGAAAACAGCAAAAGTGATTTAACACCTGTTGAAGCCAGAAGCTTGCTTTTATGTTTCCC
>NW_012139836.1:4260-4548 GCF_000956105.1 Propithecus coquereli
TGGCCTCCCAGAGTGCTAGGATTACAGACGTGAGCCACCGGCCCAGCTTACTATCCCCATTTTAGACATCAAGAAACTAAAGCACAGAGGGCTAACTTCCCATATCACCCAGTTAGTGTGTGGAAGAGCCAGAATTTGCACCTAGGCTGATTCCAGAGCTTATACCTAGAGCACACTGCCTAGCACGGCTGCTCACAGACAGACTACTCTTCCCTTCTACTCAAATATTGAGGCAAATGATGTATTAATATATCATCTGGATCTAGTTGCAGGAAAAAGAAACCACTT
>NW_012139836.1:4598-5099 GCF_000956105.1 Propithecus coquereli
CATTTTTACATCCGTAGCACCTGGGACAGCTCCTGAGCTATAGTTGGTGTTGCATAAGCTTTTATTGAACTGAGTTTTGTGAAAACTTGAGGTATTACAAAAGTAAAAATCCAAAGAACTGCCAAACCACTTTCCTCTGGACACCATGGCTGTGGCTTCTCATTCTAGTTCCCTAATCCTAGTATGTATGTGTGTCCAAATTTTGTATTTTTCTTATAATCTTCCCTCATCTTCTGAAATAAGATAAAAAGGACACATACATGGTCTTTAATTTTTTGCTGTTATCACATATATTGAAAAATTAAAGGTTGAGCTTACATCTTCTTCTGTATTATTTTCCGTACTATTAAGTCGTAAGCACTTAACAGAATCTTAATAAATATTTCTTGGACTTCCCCTCTCTTCTCCTCAGGGATAGGGGATCAGATGCATCATGGAAGAATGATCAGGAACCACCACCAGATGTAAGTATAAGTCTTTTTATATAATATTTTAGAAAGT
>NW_012139836.1:7067-7751 GCF_000956105.1 Propithecus coquereli
AATCATACTCATAATAGATATATGTACTTTTGTTGGTCATAGAATATAAAGTTTCCAACAAAAGTAGTTAATTTTCAGCTGTAATTACTCATTTCACATATGCCTATCATTACACTGTTCTTCAGAATCTTTAAAGTTCCTCCATCTCCTCCCCAAACTAGTTAGTATTTATTTTACCCTCCCTACTTTGAGAATTACTGTTGAAATTAGCCTTGGATACTCCTGAGTTGTTGATATTCCTCAGGTAAATTGAGGAAAAAGGGATTCATGTTGTTATCTCTATCATCAAGCAAAATCTTCAAAAAGGAAGTACCTCATATTCATTTTTACATCCGTAGCACCTGGGACAGCTCCTGAGCTATAGTTGGTGTTGCATAAGCTTTTATTGAACTGAGTTTTGTGAAAACTTGAGGTATCACAAAAGTAAAAATCCAAAGAACTGCCAAACCACTTTCCTCTGGACACCATGGCTGTGGCTTCTCATTCTAGTTCCCTAATCCTAGTATGTATATGTGTCCAGATTTTGTATTTTTCTTATAATCTTCCCTCATCTTCTGAAATAAGGTAAAAAGGACACATACATGGTCTTTAATTTTTTGCTGTTATCACATATATTGAAAAATTAAAGGTTGAGCTTACATCTTCTTCTGTATTATTTTCTGTACTATTAAGTCGTAAGCACTT